>NC_089498.1:16129090-16432121 GCF_036850765.1 Saccopteryx bilineata
CATTAATAGAAAAGTGAGAGTCACAGGGTTATGATTGATTATGCATTTAAAATAAATACAGTTGCCTTTCTTTACTTTGGCTCTGAGAAGGGCCAAACTTTAGCACTATAATGGCCCACTGTCGTCTCAACAGCAGGTGGCTGGTGTGTAAATCCTGGCAAGTGGCAGACTGAGCGCCACTCCCCCCCCCATAGATTGATCCATGAAGGTGGCATACCGTCTGTTTTCTGCAAGAAAGACAAACCAGCAGTGTCTGTGCCCCCAGGGCTCTGCCTTGGTTTTGTGAGAAAAGCAATGGAGACCAACCTCCCCTTTTGCCTAAAAAAGGAGATGACTATGGGCAATTAAAAGTTAATTGATGCAGTTTGTCCTGCGGACCTTCTTTCCAGAGTAAGGAGGGAGTGTTTCCATCAACTCAGAGGTTACGAAAGGGTCCTCTGGGCCTATCCAGTCCAATCACTGACAAGATGCCCAGTGGACTGTGTTGGGGGATGCGAACTTACTGTTTTCCAAAGCGGATCACTCTTCCATGTATAACCATGATTTCTTAAATATGGCAACTCTGTAGAACATCAAATACTTTCATATTAGAGGTCCCCTGAAATATGTGTATTCACTGGGGTATAGAAAATAGGAAGACCATCTACAGAACAAAGACTTTTAACTGAAAATACATCCATGTGCCCATGGCAGATTTAGGGGGAAAAGAAGGCACTCTTAGAGCTGTAACTGGCTGTGCAGGATCACCTGGTCGACCATCCTGGCGTGCAGCTGAGAAAACCACAGGCCGTGACTTGCACCATCGGAGAGAAAACTGGTCAGAGCCATTTCTCCTCTCCCAAACCAACACCAGTTTGACTGAAAGCCATGGACAGGCCATGACTTGCACCATCGGAGAGAAAACTGGTCAGAGCTATTTCTCCTCTACCAAACCAGCACTAGTTTGACTGAAAGCCATAGCTACTCCATTGCCCTCATCATCAGACACATATTCAGGCAGCTCTTTGCAGTGGTAAAAAAAAAAAAAATACTATAAATTTCTCTCTGATTCCACATACACACTGACCTCTAATTTAAAGACTACACATTTGTTCAGTTATTTTCAGAAACATAAGCGCCTTATCTATGCCATCTCTTTTTAATTCTCCTGCAAACAAAAGTGACAAATACAGGTAGTTAACTCTATTTTATAGATGAGAGGTATGGGGTTTTATTTTAAATCACTATTTTCTTCTGCTTGCAATAACAGTAAAAATAAGATAGTTAACACTTCATGATCTACTAGCATGTTTTGGGCATTATGCTTAGACTTTCTAAATTATATTGAAATTTTTAATAACAATAATATTCATTAAATATTAGTATTAGATCCACTTTACAGAAGAAGAAACCGAGGTTTCAAGAAGGTAAGTAACTTCATGAATGTCACAGATCTGGAGAGTGATGGAGCTGGGAGATTAACACAGATAGTTGGGCATCAAAACCTACATTTGTCCATATGGTCTCATTCTTTTTTTTTTTTTTTTTTGTATTTTTCTGAAGCTGGAAATGGGGAGAGACAGTCAGACAGACTCCCGCATGCGCCCGACCGGGATCCACCCGGCACGCCCACCAGGGGCGACACTCTGCCGTGACCAGAGCCACTCTAGCGCCTGGGGCAGAGGCCAAGGAGCCATCCCCAGTGCCCGGGCCATCTTTGCTCCAATGGAGCCTTGGCTGCAGGAGGGGAAGAGAGAGACAGAGAGGAAGGAAAGGGGGGTGGAGAAGCAAATGGGTGCTTCTCCTGTGTGCCCTGGCTGGGAATCGAACCCGGGTCCCCCCGCACGCCAGGCCAATGCTCTACTGCTGAGCCAACCGGCCAGGGCCTTTTTTTTTTTTAATTAATTAATTTATTCATTTTAGAGAGGAGAGGGAGAAACAGAGAGAAGGGGGGAGGAGCTGGAAGCATCAACTCCCATATGTGCCTTGACCAGGCAAGCCCAGGCCTCATTCTTGAGGAAGGAGTATGAAGACTGGTATGTAGCAATGGGACATTACTCAAACTGTTGAGAAGGGAACACAAAAGTCTGCCTTAAACACTTGGAAGAACTAGGTGAAGCGAAAAATCAGTAAATGAGTTAAAATTGCAGAACAGCCAAATGTCCGACTGTATGTGGCTTATGACCACAGTTACGCAAAAACACGTCTGTATGGACAACCGCTGGAAAGATAAAATAATTGTCTGATAAGTAGTAAGACTTAGTATTTACTTATTTTGACAAATATCCTTCAGCTGATTACTATTTTTTATAAACATAATTTTTTTAAAAAAACCAATGGTAATAAAATGGACCTTTTCATGTTATCCTGGGGTCATATCCTCTGTGGGATTTGACACATTGGATGAGAGTAACGATGAAACTACCCGTACAGCCCCTGCCCCAGCATCTCCGCCCGGCAACCCGGCGTACCCGTGTGCCTTCTGGGGGTTTGTTTCATTCAGCAGATATCGTTGGGCACGGACCACACGTCAGATGTCTGAGCGGAGACTTGCTCAGCTCTCACAATAGTCCAGTGACGTGATAAGAAACCCCACACACACACCATATACACACACACACAGTTGTAGAGAGAAACTAATAGAGGACAGGAGGGACTAGAGGAGGGGACACATTTCCAAGTTGGGGGCTGCATAAAGAAGGACTTATCTAAGTAGAGCCTGCGAGGATGACTAAGAGTGTGCTTGATGAGGAAGTAAGGGGGAACTATTTGTGCAAAGGCAGGGAGTTGCAAGCCCAATACAAGCAGATGGGTGCGGTGAGGCTGGCTGTTGTAGGAGAGGGCGTGGCTAGAACTGAAGCCAGTTAGTTCCCCGGGGCCATTTTCCCAAGGGCTTTGTGAGCCACGCTGAGGAGCTGGAGCAGCCCCAAATGTGTTTGGAGCGGATGAGTGCCAGGACAGAGCATAGACCTTTCTGTTCGTAGAGCCATAAGGGTCCCCGTTCCTCCTGCTTCTACTCATGGATGTGAAGGTAAACAAAATAAAGAGCCACCGTGGAAATAGGCTGACCGGAGACACAGGCCTCAGGTTTGGGGCGCCCTGGGGGCACCTCGTCCTGAGCTGAAGCACTCTGCGCTTGTCGGTATCCACTTCACCCGCAGATCAACCAGCGCACCATGTCCAAAGCCCTTGGGACAGATTAAAAGACACACAAGCCCTACTTTCAGGAAGTCTTTTTCCCAGGGTGGTTTTCATTCGGTTTTTAAGACTTAGAATAAGATGCAAGGATCGTTTACAAATGATGGGTTGAATGGCGTCCCAGCATCCTGCTACGTTCTGCTTTCGTGTTAATAAGCTCAACAGTGAACACAGCTCCATGTTATTAAAAAAGAAGCAGCGTAGGACTGTTTCTTCCCAGTCATCCTATAAACGTGCTTCCCCGTTCTTTCAGAAGTATGAAAAGCTAACTGTTTTATGTTTCAATTAAGGCCTGCTTGTGCAACAGTTTGTGGCCATGTGCACGTCCCCAGCGCGGTGGCGTTTCCGCGGTGCCCTGGCTCTCCCGAGGGTGGCTGGTTTCCATTTCCTGGTGAAGGACAGTAGTTCCAGGTCCGCTCGGGGGAGCGGTCGGCAGAGTCTGAGCTCACGACGCCCAAGGATCGCACCGCCTGGGTGTTTGTCAGCAAAGGCATATGAATAATTGAAAGCAACAGAAAGCAAAGATGCTGTTTCGGGAGCCTGGTTCAACTGCAGGAGATAAAATGGCTTTGATTTAAGGGGAGAGAAGAAGGACGCCCTAATGAACTCCAGGGTTTCGTAGGAGAGTTTTGCCATTTTATCAAGGGAACAGGCAAACCCGATGTAACTCAAAGTGCTGATTACCTCCAGGTTATGCAAGGTAGTAACCTGTGGGACCAGGGAGACAAATCAGAACAAGTTTTCAGAGCAAATGATTAGGCTGTTCTCACTGAGAACCACCTCCCTCCCCCTCATCCTATCCCTGCAAAAAAATGCAAATGGAAATTGCCTGGCAGTTCTTTCTAATCAATCTGCCTCTCTAGGTAGTAAATTCTCCCTGGCCCTCCCTGCACTGCACTCTGCTCCAGCCGGAGTGTGATAGATCCTCTGCCTTTGGCCGCCTCTGTTGGTGACACTTCTGGGAATTAGAATCTGCAAATTGGCCACTAGGAGAGTGTGGGGGTGCCCAGACACAAGCCTGCCAATCAAGCGGAATTGTTTCTCAGTGAAAAGGCAGCCTATTAAGAGTCATAATATTTCATTCAATTGCAGCTCATCAGAAATTATTCAATTAAGGGTGTTCTCTTCACAAATGAAGAGCAGGACATCGCTGGCATAAAAGGGTAGGCAAGGATATTATAGTTGAGGAAGTCCAGGGCATTCTTCCGAGGTTAATATTGTATTGTGTGATGTTCACCTGCTCGATGTCAGTTCTGGCTGGCTCATCTCCCTCTTCCCCTTGCCAGGTTAAGGACTGGTGTGTGAGAGGTACTCACTCCATATTTCTTTTATTCATTCATCTGTCCAGCAAGTCAACGAAGGGCCTACTATGAGCCAGGCGTCGTGCTAACAGCTGGTATTGTGACAACAAGCAGGCCCAGCTCTTAGACCCACAGAGCTGGTAGGACATGCAGGGGACTGGAATCAGCCTACGGTTGTGGAGAGGACCTGAGAGGGAGCACTCAGGCTCTGTGGAAGAGGCTGTGGAAGGAGCTGTGTTCAGGTTGGGGTCAGGACAAGCGTCTCTGAAAGGGGACGTTCCAGTTGACACTGGGGGAGTGAGAAGGACCCCCGTGGAGGAGAGCACTCAGGCACCCGGGGGCCGTGCTGTGTCAGAACTTGCCTGTTTGGTAAACTTGGTGTATTACTCAGCAAGGGCTGTCTTCACCAAGTGCCGCGGACTTGGCGGCTTACAACAGCAGAGATGCATTTTCTCACAGTTCCGGAGGCTGGAAGTCTGAGACCAAGGTGTCAGCAGGGTTGGTTTCTGCTGACGCCTCCCTCCTGGGCTTGCAGGCGGCCATCTTCTCCCTGTGTCCTCACACGGTCTTTCCTCTCTGTCCATCTGAGTCCAAACTTCCTCTTCTTATAAGGATACCAGGCAGACTGGATTAGAAGCCCCTGAAGTAAATGACCACATTTTAGCTTCAGTGTCTCTTTAAAGGCCTGTCTCTAAATACAGACACATTCTGAGTGAAGGGGTGAGGACTTCAACGTCGGAATTTGGGGAACACAGCTCAGACCGTAAAAAGTGGTGAAGAATCCAATTGGGAGGCTGTTTCTCTGTGATAGTAACAGAACCTTTGAAGGGTAATAAAACTCTTTTAAAGTAGCTGCTTTGAAAGAAGGATGGTGAGGACCTTACGGTGTGTCAGAAATGGATGGCAAGTGAGGCTGATAAAATGAGGTTGGAGAGGAGGATGGACTGAGAAATAGCCATTTTTTGAATGAGAAGAAAGAAGGAAGGAAGAAAGGAAGGAAGGAGGGAGGGAGGGAGGGAGGGAGGGAGGGAGGGAGTAAGTTAAATCCACGGAATGAATGAATGGAGTTCCATATTCATTGTGAAAACCCTGGCTTTGCTCTCAAGTCATCAAAATGAGGCCCTCATCTTTCTACATCTTTTCCCTGCAGGAAAGCAACTTTCCTACATAAGTGTGGGTGTTTGCGTGGGGGACCCTCTTACTTGGTGTGTAAAGGAATATACACTCTGTTCTCCCTTCTTACCGGTCAGGCAGTAGGCATCCCGCATGCACCGTTTCTATGAGAAGAATGCAAGAAAAGGGCCTATGTTCACTTTACTGAATCTTATTGTGGACACTATGGGTATTTATTTATTTTTATATATTTTTTTTAATTTTTCTTACGTGAGAAGCGGGGAGGTAGACATACTCCTGCATAAGCCCCGACTGGGATCCATTTGGCAAGCCCCCTGGGGGGCGATGCTCTGCTTATCTGGGGCCGTTATTTCATTGCTCAGCAACCAAGCTATTTTAGCACCTGAGGCAAGGCCATGGAATTATCCTCAGCTCCAGGGATAACTCGTTCCAACTGCACCATGGTTGAGGGAGGGGAAAAGAGAGAGAGAGAGAGAGAGGTAAAGGGTGGGTGGAAAAGTAGATGGTTGCTTCTCCTGTGTGCCCTGACCGGGAATCAAACCCAGGACATCCATAAGCGGGGCTGACACTCTACCACTGAGCCAACTGGCCAGGCCCACAATTGGTATTTTGAATTCATCAGTATTTCTACTTTTTAGACAAATCCCTGTCTTTGAGCATGTCTGTACAGTGTAATTGTCAAGTAGCTTTTTAAAGGAAGTGGTTTTATTCAGTTGGGTTCCTGACATTAGCCGAGGACCATTATCCACAGTATTTATAATGTGGGTTTTCTTCATTCACCTCACATGTGCACACATAGGACAAGGGTATCATTTCTTGCAAGAGAGGTCCAAACGATTGATTAAATATTGTGTGTTCCTAAAGTCATGGTGCACTTTTGACCAGTCACAGGAAAGCAACAAAAGATGATAGAAATGTGAAATCTGCACCAAATAAAAGGAAAACTCTCCCAGTTTCATACCTGTTTAGTGCAGTTCGATGTGGGCTCCATTTGTTGCCCTACACACATCCAAACGATAGTGAAGTTCTTGCCACACACGGGTAAGGACATCTGATGTAACAGAGTGAATAACCTCTGTGATTCTCTGTTTTAAGTGATGAATATTGTTGATACATTCAATGTACACATGTTGCTTCACATAACCCCAGAAGTAAAAGTCTAAGGGCGTCAGATCCAGGGATCGTGGTGGCCATGGCTTGACAGAACCCCTGCCTATCCACTGCCAGGGAATGTTCTATCCAGAAACTCACGAACAATGGTGGCGTAGTGTGGAGGAGAGCCGTCGTGTTGAAAGATGACACCTTCTGGAAATTGTGGCACTGCATACAATTCCAACATGTCAAGATAGGACTTTGCTATCACAGACTGCTCCTCGAAAAAAAATGGGCCTATCACCTTATCATGCATCAGGCCACACCACACGTTCACTTTAGGGGTGTTACGTTCATACTCAACGTAGGCATGAGGATGTTCAGCAGCCCGTATTCGGACATTATGGCGATAAACATGTCCACAGATATGGAAGGTCGCCTCATCGCTAAACACAATCTTCTGCAAAAATCTTGCATCATTGTCGATCTCATGAAGCATATCTGTAGCAAACGCACATCGTGTGGGTCTACCCGCCGGTTTGATAGCGTGCAACAGCTGCAATATGTACCCTGTAAAACAGAGACGTTTCTTTAACACCTTATGAACTGTAGTCTTGCTTAGGTGTAATTGTCAAGCACACGCACACACAGATTTTTTTAGGGCTCCTTAGGTAGCTATCCCATATAGCCTCTACAGACTCATCACTGACTGATGGCCTACCAGAATGGGGTTTCTCCACCAAACTGCCGGTTTCCTTCAACTGCTTATCCCACCGAGTAATGTTATTCCTATGTGGTGGCGCTTTGTTATAAATGCGCCGACATTCACATTGCACTTTGGTCACAGATTCGAATTTAGCGAGCCACAGAACACACTGAACTTTCCTCTGTACCGTCCACATCTCGACTGGCATGGCCGTGGGCTGCTTCGCTGTATATACAGTGTTTAGTCATCATCTGCTCATGTGCACATGCTGCCACATCATCCTACAGAAACTGGGAGGGTTTTCCTTTTATTTGGTGCAGATTTCACATTTCTTTTGTCTTTTGTTGCTTTCCTGTGACCGGTCAAAAGTGCACCATGACTTTATGGACACACTGTGGTGCAAACAAGGACTCACGGAACTGCTCAGTTGTAGCTCTGGATGGGGCCTACGTGGCATCAAAGTTCACCATCCAGTCCCCACCCCATCTGGACAAGAATGGCCTTTAGAAAAGTCATGACAGGTGCTCCAGCCTCTTCTTGTACCTTCCTTGGAACAAAAAGCTCACCACTTTATGACACTTGCTCCATTCCACTGCCTATCTGTTCTGTTAGTTTTGATACAAAGAAGAAAAAGTCCCCACGTGTTCACCTGGCTCACCCCCCCTTGTCTGTGGCAGCCATTGTGGCTCCATGTTCAATAGCTCCATTTCCTTTAGTTGATTGTTTCCATCTCTTCACCAGCTTGGATGTTTATCTTCTTGAAGGTCCAAGTTGGTCATTGTCTCTCCTAAAATGATTGTGTGTGTGTGTGTGTGTGTGTGTGTGTTGATGGAAGAGGTTGTTGATGACTCTACAACACCTTAATGTTCAGGTTCAACTTTCAAATTCTTACCCTGCCCTCCATGACCTACCCATTTCCTGATTCCCTCACTAGTCCTCTCTCCCATCCCCATCCCCACACCGCACTCTTCAAATCCCCCATTAATCAACCTTATCATATTCTTCTACTTGATTTGAATTGCTCCACCCAAGAATGGCCTGTCCCACTTCTTTGCTAGGCCCTACCCAATGGTCTGTCAAGGTTTAGAGCCCCATTTTTCATGGGAATGGTCCCAACTACCCAAGCCAGGCTGGCGCGCCACCCTCCTCTCATGGGGCTTTTTCCTGCCCTTGAAGGACAAACACATCACAGTCAAGTGTATGTGTCTGGTGACTCAAGTATCTCTTTCTTTAAACCATGGATCCAAATCATCTACACCCTTGTTTTCTGGGACCATAGACAGAATGGAAGACACTCCATGCACATTTATTGAGCTAAACTTGTATGCCCAGCGAATGGGTCTCTGAGGATTGAGGCTGCCCTGGCATATTTGGGGAAGTCACGTCACCTTTCATGTATTTATTTCCTGAGTCGAATTGTGCATGGGGAAGATGCAGTCCCATTCCCCACAGTCAACCTGAGACCCAGGAGTCACCAGGACTTGGTAGAAGCCCTGAATGTAAGTAAGTACAGACCTCAGGTTACGACAGTCTCCATATACGATGTTTCAAGTTTACACAACTCACTCCCATAAAAACTTTAAAAAATTGAGACATGAGTGTTTTGGCTTATGCTGTTAGCATCATACTTACGGCTACGTGGGCGAACTAGTTTGGCTGCGCACCACGGAAGAATACACTGTAACGCAGCATGTGTGTGTTTTGAAGTTCTAGATTATGATTTCACAGCTGTGTTAGGATAGGTAAGTGACTTAGGCTAGGGTGTGTTTCAACTTACACCAAAATGCGGGCTACATCACTGTCATAGGAATGGAACTGTGTCATAACCTGAGGACCCCCTGTAGTTATGATTTAAATCAGGGGTAGTCAACCTTTTTATACCTACCGCCCACTTTTGTATCTTTGTTAGTAGTAAAGTTTTCTAACCGCCCACCGGTTCCACAGTAATGGTGATTTATAAAGTAGGGAAGTAACTTTACTTTATAAAATTTATAAAGCAGAGTTACAGCAAGTTAAAGCATATAATAATAAGTACTTATGAAGTACTTTATGTCGGATTTTTCGCTAAGTTTGGCAGAATAAATCTTTATATAACAACTTACTATAGTTAAATCTATCTTTTTATTTATACTTTGGTTGCTCTGCTACCGCCTACCATGAAAGCTGGAATGCCCACTAGTGGGCGGTAGGAACCAGGTTGACTACCACTGATTTAAATGGTGATTGGAATACCAAAATCAAAGACACCCCCAAAATACCTCATCTCAAGAGACTTAGGACTTTGTCATGGACCAAACACAGCCTCAACTATAATCACTAATAACCTCTTACTGCTTCAGCCCAGCACTGAAAATAAATTAAATTTATTTGCTAGTTGACCTATTCAAGTAATAAGGAAGAAAAATATACCCACTATTCCAATTAGTAATTTTAAAAAGTAATTTTATACATACTTTTATGATCAAACAATGCAATATAAAACAAATATTTAAAATTTATCTTAAAAGATAGCTACACTGATAAGCATAATTTAGAAATCTTTAATGAAGTCACCTCAATTAGCCTTTAATTAAATAGCTCATTAAAAGCTGTTTTGAATACTGCTCATGGAGAAATCCTTGTTCAGCTGTTGTGACAGTACAGGAAGTTAATGAAGTTAAAATTAAGCACAAATTTTGGGGGGAACAGTCTGAAAGTCATAAAGCTAGCTACAAGAGGAAATAAAATCTCTGAACTTCACCTACACCTGAGAATTTTCAACATAACCAGAGGCTCCAGTAACCAGGGCCGGGACCACGCCTTCCCATCCCTTGTTCTCAGCTCGGGGCTGACCATATTGGAAGCAGAGGTGACGTTTGATGAATGAGCAAAGACGTGAACCAACGAACCGATGAACGGATGAATGAACAGAAGTCAACAACAGATCTTCGTCCATTCTAAATTCGAGAGGAAGGTAAAATAATGTAAAAGAAACCTACATTTATGGAGCACCTACCCTGTGTCAAGTGTTTTGAATGAATGTTTAGAAATGTAGTCCTTCTAACTAGCCCTTCATGCTGGCGGCTGCTTGACGGGGGCAGAAGGAACGAAGTGGTTGACTAGCACAGGGATGGCGAATGATCTGAGCTGAAATTTTAGCTCAGATGGAAGAGAAGAAAACCCCACACATTTCCAACTTTTCAAGGTCCTTTATAGAATGACCTGGAAAAAAATACATACATACATATATATATATATATATATATATATATATATATATAAATAATGCTAGCAGCCCTCACCTTCTCATGCTCCCTGACCACTAACTCCTTCCAAAGAACATGTCCCCAAGCCGCTGGCTTTTGTTGCCATTGCTCCATCATTCCCGGGGTGTCATCTGTTCGTTGGTTACTCTGTAAACGCTGCTCAGGCACCTCCCTCTGGGAAACCTGAGCTGGAGTTTAGAAAGGTGACATCAAGGGCAAAAGCAGGCTTCTGGGGGCCTTTGGGGACCCCTGCACTGCCAGGGGGTGTTGTATTTTTTGCATGAGGGAGAAAAGAGAGACAAAGTTACCATTTTCATCATCTTGATCAGTGGGGGCTGCTCCGGTGGATTTTAAGGCAGGATCGCACCCAGGGAACCAGTCCTACCTGAAATTCCCAGCACTAAATCGGATGCTCCCAGACCTATACTCGGGTGTGCTGCTGGTGAGCTACCTAGGGCGGTCAGGGACAACAAAGTCTTGGGTCCACAGCTTCAGGGGAAAGGCCAGAGGGAACCAGGAAGAGTGGTCTATGTCCTCGGTGCAGCAGGAAGCAAGAGTCTGCCCGGCTAGGCCTGGACCCCCGTCCAGGGTGCGGTGGGCATTTCTGCAGGGAAACCAGTGCCCAACCCACAACAGCTGGCCCAGCCCTCCCAGGCCACCTCTGGCCCAGATACAGGCTTCACAGAACTGGAGCATCTGAAGATCCGAGGATGTGGGCATCTTGTATCACAACATAAGCCATGCTGGAGCTTATAGCTCATCACCCCGTTTATAGTCTCTGTGGTCTCACGGAACAATCCATCGTCAGCAGTCACAGTAACTAGCATTTACTGAGCACCAGCTCTTGGGCAAGCATCCCTTCCATTCGTCCTCTCCTCACACACGCAGAGATTACGTCAGGTAGGGATCTTCAATACTGCAATACTTCCGTTCTGTAGAGATTGGCGAGGCGCAGTGGATTAGGATAACTAAGCCACCGGATGGTGTCTAACAGAAATGAGATTCAAACCGGTCCTCTGACTCCATATCCCGCGCTGGCCCACAGGCAGACTGAAGAGGACCGATGGCCTGCCTGAGCCTTCAAGGCTCCCTGAAAGCTCAAGAGGGAATGAGAGCCTCTGTGCCCTGGGGCCTCTGGACACCTGGACACAAGCGTCCATCTGGCCACCTCCCCTCTTCTTACCCCCCGTGCCCATCCGGGACCTAGCGCACTGTGGGCACTCGGTGACGTGTGCTGGTGAAATGAATGAACGCAGAGGGCAGGCCTTCCTCGGGATGCCCTGTGCTTCTTTCACGCATGTGTTTTCTGGACCTCAGCTTGTTCATCTATAAAATCTACTTAATCTGCTGCCCCTGGATACGTTTTGAAATATGTACACCAGCACAGAGAGGAAACACCTTGCCTCTGTCCCTGCCCAGCAATCCGGCTTCACCTCCTGCCAAGTCCTTGCTGCCTTCCTGGGCTCCGCCTGCCCACCCTGCGCCACCTCCTTCAATGGACAGTAGTCCTGCCCTCCTGGTGGGCGTGGCATGAGCACCTTCCCTCCTTCAATGGGCAGTAGTCCTGACCTCCTGGTGGGCGTGGCACGAGCACTCCCCTCCTTCAATGGGCAGTAGTCCTGGCCTCCTGGTGGGTGTGGCACGAGCGCCTCCCCTCCTTCAATGGGCAGTAGTACTGGCCTCCTGGTGGGCGTGGCACAAGCGCCTCCCCTCTTTCAATGGGCAGTAGTCCTGCCCTCCTGGTGGGCGTGGCACGAGCGCCTCCCCTCCTTCAATGGGCAGTAGTCCTGCCCTCCTGGTGGGCGTGGCACGAGCACTCCCCTCTTTCAATGGGCAGTAGTCCTGACCTCCTGGTGGGCGTGGCACGAGCACTCCCCTCTTTCAATGGGCAGTAGTCCTGCCCTCCTGGTGGGTGTGGCACGAGCGCCTCCCCTCCTTCAATGGGCAGTAGTCCTGCCCTCCTGGTGGGCGTGGCACGAGCGCCTCCCCTCCTTCAATGGGCAGTAGTCCTGGCCTCCTGGTGGGCGTGGCACGAGCGCCTCCCCTGGCTGGGCACTTGCTCTTTCGTTCCTTTTGAACTTGCTGCTTCCTATTCACCCACCCTTTTATGAAGGAGGCTTTCTCCTTCTCCCCAGTTAGAGTTAGTGCCCACACGCATGACCCCCTGGGACTCAATGTCATAGTTTGATATAGGCGCTGAAATCTTCGGCCTCCACTAGGGAAGCTCTCAGAGGGAGAGATGGTGTCTCTTGCTCGCCACGGGATTGCCAGCACCTGGTATTACCAGAGCTGCTCAATAAATATTTACTAAATAAATGAATAAAAGTGAGTGGAAGGTTATTTAATATATGTATAGGGACAATCCCAGGATGTAAAACAAACACATATTTAACCTTTTGACTAGTGAGTTTTTCATGCTCACTGACCCCCAGGAGTGAGTTTGTGGGTTTTTTTTTTTTTTTTCAAAAAATGAAATTAGTTCCAGTTACAGTTTTATTGACTTAAAATCATGTTTGTTTGATAACTAATTTATGGAAACAAGAAGAACATACATTTGCCTTTTTTAATGCTGCCTTTACACATTTTTAAAATAAATCGATCGTCCTCTGGATAGTCAGGAGGCACGAGAACATACATGAACATTCATACTACTCAAAGGGTTAAATGTTCACATCTGCGTTAACATCTCACTCTCGGCCTATCTGGACAGCTCTGGGAGGTCCACGGCGTTGCTTTCTTCACTGGCCAGAGTGGCTCTGTCTGCAGGCTGGGCTGCGCCCTGTCTGCAGGCCGGGCCGCGCCGTGTCTGCCTGCCCAGGCCGCGGCGCGCCGTATCTGCCTGCCCGGGCCGCGCCGTGTCTGCCTGCCCGGGCCGCGCCGTGTCTGCCTGCCAGGGCCGCGCCCTGTCTGCAAGCCGGGCCGCGCCGTGTCTGCCTGCCCGGGCCGCGCCGTGTCTGCCTGCCAGGGCTGCGCCCTGTCTGCAAGCCGGGCCGCGCCGTGTCTGCCTGCCCGGGCCGCGCCGTGTCTGCCTGCCAGGGCTGCGCCCTGTCTGCAAGCCGGGCCGCGCCGTGTCTGCCTGCTCGGGCCGCGCCGTGTCTGCCTGCCCGGGCCGCGCCGTGTCTGCCTGCCCGGGCCGCGCCGCGCCGCGCCGTATCTGCCTGCCCGGGCCGCGCCGTGTCTGCCTGCCAGGGCTGCGCCCTGTCTGCAAGCCGGGCCGCGCCGTGTCTGCCTGCTCGGGCCGCGCCGTGTCTGCCTGCCCGGGCCGCGCCGTGTCTGCCTGCCCGGGCCGCGCCGTGTCTGCCTGCCCGGGCCGCGCTGTGTCTGCCTGCCAGGGCCGGGCCGGGCCGCGCCGTGTCTGCCTGCCCAGGCCGGGCCGCGCCGTATCTGCCTGCCCGGGCCGCGCCGTATCTGCCTGCCCGGGCCGCGCCGTGTCTGCCTGCCCGGGCCGCGCCGTGTCTGCCTGCCCGGGCCGCGCCGTGTCTGCCTGCCCGGGCCGCGCCGTGTCTGCCTGCCAGGGCCGGGCCGGGCCGCGCCGTGTCTGCAGGCCGGGCCGCGCTGTGTCTGCCTGCCCGGGCCGGGCCGCGCCGTGTCTGCAGGCCGGGCCGCGCCGTGCCGTGTCTGCCTGCCCGGGCCGCGCCGTGCGGTGTCTGCCTGCCCGGGCCGCGCCGTGTCTGCCTGCCCGGGCCGTACGTACTGTGTCTGCCTGTCTGGGCTGTGCCGTGTCAGCATGCCTGGAGTGGCTGAGAGATTTCTTGGGGAGGCTGAATTAGAACTGCAGGTTCCGTTCACAGACCGTGAGGAGCTTATAGGACACAGCATCATTAAACTGTTGGTAATGGGTTCTCAATAAATTTGAGATTTCTACAGAGGTCCACCTGCGTGCATGAGAAGACTCAGGCTGGGTTTGCATGGGTCCGTCCCCGTGTAATTAGCACACTCACACTCTCGTGTCATTCCCAGTGGTCATTCCATGAGCGTGATAGGCAGCCCTCCCTGGCAGCAGCCAGTGGAGCTCATCAGGCATCTGTCAGTCAGTCATTCTTCACGCAGTCCTGATTTTCTGTTTTATTGCAACCTTCAGTTTTTCAGTTAGATCCTAGCATACTGGATCCACCCACCCACCCACCCATCCACCCATCCATCCATCCATCCATTTGTACTTCTGAGCATCTGATCTTTGCCTAAATCAGCTGTCATGCCCCACAGTGGGGCAATTCTCAGGGGTATTCCATACAATCTCCAGAAGCCCCCAGACAGGCTGAGCTACAGTTACCCACAGCATTAATCTGCTCCTTAATTTAACCTTTATTGGCTTTCCTCAACTCCTTACTTCCCCACTCTCTGTTGGACTCCGTGAAACCATTTCCCAATGAGACAACTTGCACCCAAACCCCTTGTCTAAGGGTCCATTTTGGGGAAGACAAAGTAAGACGTCATCACAGAAACCAGCTTGTTTCTTCCAGGTTCACCTCAACCACCTCTGATCATGCATTTCTTCCAGCCAGTCTTTACTAACTGCCCATCTTCCTCTTTAGACTATTATCTCCATGACAACTGGGATTCAGGCAGCTCTTATTTCTCCATCCTGGCACAGAGTAGGTGCTCAATGAATCTTTCTTAAATGAACAAAAGGATACACTATACTGTGTCCCCAGTGCTGGGAATAAAACTGTTATGACTTAATCCCTGCCCGGAAGGGGTTCACAATCTGAGAGAAACAAATTGAAACATTTACAATATACCCTCCTTGAAAGATGTCCTTCATTAGCATCAAGTGCTACGAGGTCTTAGAGAAGAGTACTGAACCCAGCTACAGGGTGATCGGTGAAGGCTTCCCAGGGAAGCGATCCTGAAGATGGATCACACAGGGTACCCCGCCCAGGGGAAGGAGGGCACGTACACCAGGAGTCCATGGGATTATTGAGAGAGTCAGAATACGGTATAATTGTCAGGAAAGTTATTATACCGCCTCTCTCTGAGGCGCAGAATCGGGCTAATTATATTACAGTAAATATGAATCATGGAAATTGAATAGCAAAGGCATCAGGAACAGCATGCACAGCCAGTGTGGGTACTCAGATGTGGCTTGTTCCAGAAATTAGGCTGATCTAAAAATACTCTGGTGGAGGTGCGCCATCTCTGGAAGCAGTGATTAAGGCAGCAGGGGGCTTGGCCTGGGAAGTTTCCTGCCTGACAAAGCATTGACCGTCCCCAGGGGCTGGGAGTCTCTTTCTGGGAGCAGATTGCGTCCCCAGCAGAGCTTCTGAGCTCTGACATCAGCCACTGTCTTTCCTGACCCATACCTGCACTTGTTAGCAAACTCTGTTTTCATTGGTACATGTGCTTAACACTGGGAGGGATTCACCAAGTTGTCTAACAGGTCACCACTGAATGGATCCAAGTTTGTCTTTCGTATTATGGTGAGGCTGGAGACTGTAACCAGCAACCCCAGGACCTCGGTAGTTTAATGCACTAAGGTGTATTTTTTGTTCACAAAAAGTAGAATTGGGCACTTGATGGGTGGTCTTCCCCCCTGTGATTCTAAGACACAGTCCTCTTGGTAGTTCTGCCAACCCCTGGGGTCTCAGAGTCCTCCCTGCATGCTCTGTGCCCTTCCGACAGGCTGGGCAAGCGCCTCTCAGGAGGCACGGAGACCATACTGGAGAGGTTTGCCCTGTCTACTCACAGGCCATTGGCCATAACTCAGCTCCACGTTCCACTGAAATGCAAGGGAGCTTGAGAAGCGTGGTCCCGTGGCTTGAGAAACATCATCTCGCCGTGTGTTTCCAGGCAGGAGAAGTAACAGAATGTTGTGAAGACCGATAGTTCTCTCCTGTACTTTTTCAGGGCATAGTTTGAAAGGAGGGTTCCCTGAGAAGGTAACCAAAGATGGCGACCCCTCTCCAGTTAATGAAATGCAGTCTGCCCTTACCTTTCTTGATGAGATCACCTTTTCCGCTTTTCAGCTGACAGTGAGGAGCTGGGTCTGCTGGACCCAGTAACCTGGAAATTGACAAATGTGGTGCTGGTAGGACTTACTGGAGGATATGTGTTCAAATCTCCCTTTTCATTTTAGGAGACATGAGGTCCAAGAACTAGAGATGTTTAAGGAATTGGCTTTTTCCTGGGTACAGAAGTGATTTAGTTCTCAGGAGAAGTTCAGGGAAATCATGCGCGCGCGCACGTGTGTGTGTTTGTCCAAAAGATCCTGGAAGAGATGGCAGGATATTCCAAGTGAGAATGGGAATGTAACCCCAATACCTACGTCCTAGAAAAACTCTAGGTTAGAATCATAGGAGCTACAATCATTTCCTCCATATTAATATCAGAGTTGAGTCTCTAAGGTCAACAAACAGATGGTTGTTATAATCATCTCCATTTTAAAGGTGAGTAAACCAAGGCTGAAAGTCATTAAGAATCCCCCCCCAGCAAGGTATTACAACTACTAAGTGGTGGAGGTAAGATCAAAACCCCCCAAAATTCAGTGTGTGAGAGCCCCCATTCAACAGTATGCTTTCCTAAACCTCTTGCAGGGACTTGCTCACTGCCGGAAGAAGATGCTGCTTTCCACAGTCCATGTAACTCATGCGTAACCATTGTATACCACTTCCTAAAAGTTCCAGCCGGCGTGGACTAAACAAGAATCCATAGCACCTCTACCCACCTACAACTACGGGTAAAACTGTAGAAAAGTGAGAACAAGTAATATTTAGTAGCCACCCTTTCGGAAATCTTCCTTACTAAATTGTCACCCCTGTCCTCTCGTGTACGCTTTGAAATCACCTGTAATATCTTCTCCTCTAACCTTGGACTTGGAGAATCCAAATCCACCCAGGGTCATTTCCCAACGCAACATAGCAATTCTGACAACTTCATACTCAGGGACGCTGCAGCTCCTAATAGCTCCGTCTCGGAAAAGGGTGGTGTGGCCAGTGACAGTGTCCCAGTGTCCTGGTGATGTTGCGGTTCTCCGGAAGGGACCAAACTCCTGGCACCTAGAGGCTCTCAGCGCGCTGCTGCTAACCTGCTAACGTGTATGCATCGTCTCCGAGCACTGTGGCAGCTCGCCTTCCCATCTGGCTGTGGAATAATAGAAAGGATTGAAGAGAATTTACCTGGAGGTCAGGAAGCACCCATTCCACCCTCCAGTGTTCATCGGCGTGATCTCTGCACAGCGCCGTGGTGGGTATGAAGGGGAACGCCGTGTCTTGTCTGTCTGGAGTCCCGGAAAAGAGAGATGGGAGCTCAGGCCTTGCTCAGCAATATTGTCTCTGTTCCTCTGACATCTAAGAGTTGGAATGGATACCTCAGTGTCACATTTTGCTTAGGAGGGTGTAAAGCAGGTAGTGACTTATACGGAGGGTGAAGCACATATAGAAAAGCAGTCAAGCCAAAGCTCACCCCTAAGGCTGTGATGTATAGTGTGAACAAGGGCACTGTAAGGAGTCACAGATGGTCATTTAGACCCGTGTTAACGAAGGTACCACAAGACCTGTCCAGCCCAATGTTGCTTTCCTAACCACTGGCTTGGAGGGTCATGATCATAGTCAATTAGCAGGATGTTCTAGCAATATCCCAGTGTTTTCTCTGCCCTAGAAATCGTGCCTGAAGCGCCTGGCACTGCGCTTGGACTGGGCAGGCGCTCAGCGTCCACCACATGACCTTGCACTTGTCACATTTGTCATGATGATCATGATTGCCAAATTACCTACCTTTAATGTGCACCCCCGCCCCCCCCTAAAATTAATCAGGACTATGTTTATTTTGGTCCCTGAGACATTTACATAAGTTACTGAGGAAAAAGTACCAATTTACTAGCAAAATAAAATGTAAACCTTGGCACCAATCTGCTGTAACCACAACATGTTTAAAAAGGTGCCTTTGTCCTTTGTCTTATTGCTAACAATTACCGCCTTTAAGTCTCTGGCCGATGTTTTTTAACAAGGAATTGATTTGAATTGGGTAAAAGCAGGCAACATGGTGCGGGAGGTAAGCATTAAAAGGAGCTTTTCTTCTTGGCTCTATAGCATGTGTGTAAATTACCTTCAGCAGGGAGGGTTGTCGTATTAATCATTTGTGCCAATAAATGTCTCATTAAACCTAACTTTCACTTATGGAGTATGCAATTGTCATTATATAAATATTATTTAATTACATAATGGCTCAACTATTAAGAAATCAGTATTTAACAGATATTCAAACCGTATTCATAAAGTGCTCTATCTTAGGGACTCTTTGAGAATTCTATAATCTTTTGATTAAAGGCCGTAGTACTTCACTGATTCTATTTGAATAAGCTGTGTTGTTTTATAAAAAGGTGTGTTGATATTTTTAAAAAAATAATTAACCATTTTTCAAGGGAAGAGCCGCTTGGTAATCACCTACCTTTCATCTTCATATTATAAATTATATATTATTCTTTCATTTCTTAATCCTTCCTTCTTTCTCTTTATAGGCAATTATACAGTGACCCATCCATAGAGCTCGTGAGATTTCTCAATTTTTTATGAATATCTGTAAATATGGAGGAAATGATTACAAAATTTATAACCAGTTGGACCATATTCTTTTTTTCTTTTTCTTTTCTTTCTTTTTTTTTTTTTTTTTTTTTTTTTTTGTGGGGGTGTAGTCACACGGCACTGTTTGAATTTAAGAGGAAATTATTTTAGAGCCATATGGGGAGTGATGGATGTTTAAATCCAGAAAGTTCCTTCAGCCTATAGTTTTGCAGTCGAGTTCCAAATAAGTTGAGGGTTTGGGAGGGTTAACTTGAACGCTACATTGGTTTATTGTCTGAGAGATGGCAGGGGGCTCAGGGTTGAGACCACAGGGAGTGGCTGATGACTATCAGCTGCCGAGGAGAGGGTGAGGAGATGGGCTGGGCAGGGTCCAGTTCAGGGGACTAGCTCAGGGTCCAGTTCAGGGGACTAGCACAGGGTCCAGTTCAGGGGACTAGCTCAGGGTCCAGCTGAGGGGACAAGATCAGGGTCCAGTTCAGGGGACTAGCTCAGGGTCCAGTTCAGGGGACTATGCAGGGTCCAGATCAGGGGACTAGCTCAGGGTCCAGTTCAGGGGACTAGCTCAGGGTCCAGCTCAGGGGACTAGCTTAGGGTCCAGATCAGGGGACTAGCTCAGGGTCCAGTTCAGGGGACTAATGCAGGGTCCAGTTCAGAGGACTAGCTCAGGATCCAGTTCAGGGGACTAGTGCAGGGTCCAGTTCAGGGGACTAATGCAGGGTCCAGATCAGGGGACTAGCTCAGGGTCCAGTTCAGGGGACTAATGCAGGGTCCAGTTCAGGGGACTAGCTCAGGGTCCAGTTCAGAGGACTAGCTCAGGGTCCAGTTCAGGGGACTAATGCAGGGTCCAGATCAGGGGACTAGCTCAGGGTCCAGTTCAG
Source organism: Saccopteryx bilineata (assembly GCF_036850765.1). Lineage (NCBI taxonomy): Eukaryota > Metazoa > Chordata > Mammalia > Chiroptera > Emballonuridae > Saccopteryx > Saccopteryx bilineata. Next base: position 16,149,143 of record NC_089498.1, read on the forward strand.
GGGACTAGCTCAGGGTCCTGTTCAGGGGACTAGCACAGGGTCCAGCTCAGGGGACTACCTCAGGGTCCAGATCAGGGGACTAGCTCAGGGTCCAGTTCAGGGGACTAGCTCAGGGTCCTGTTCAGGGGACTAGCACAGGGTCCAGCTCAGGGGACTACCTCAGGGTCCACTTCAGGGGACTAGCACAGGGTCCAGTTCAGGGGACTAGATCAGGGTCCAGTTCAGGGGACTAGCGCAGGGTCCAGATCAGGGACTAGCTCAGGGTCCAGCTCGGGAAAATAGCTCAGGGTCCAGTTCAGGGGACTAGCTCAGGGTCCGGTTCGGGGGACTAATGCAGGGTCCAGTTCAGGGGACTAGCGCAGGGACCAGTTCAGGGGACTAGCGCAGGGTCCAGTTCAGGGGACTAGCGCAGGGACCAGTTCAGGGGACTAGCTCAGGGTCCGGTTCGGGGGAATAATGCAGGGTCCAGTTCAGGGGACTAGCTCAGGGTCCAGTTCAGGGAACTAATGCAGGGTCCAGTTCAGGGGACTAGCTCAGCGTCCAGCTCTGGAGACTAGCGCAGGGTCCAGTTCAGGGGACTAGCTCAGGGTCTAGTTCGGGGGACTAGCTCAGGGTCCAGCTCGGGGGACTAGCTCAGGGTCTAGTTCGGGGGACTAGCTCAGGGTCCAGCTCGGGGGACTAGCTCAGGGTCCAGTTCGGGGGACTAGCTCAGGGTCCAGTTCGGGGGACTAGCTCAGGGTCCAGTTCGGGGGACTAGCTCAGGGTCCAGTTCGGGGGACTAGCTCAGGGTCCAGTTCAGAGGACTAGCTCAGGGTCCAGCTCGGGAGACTAATGCAGGGTCCAGTTCAGGGGACTAGCTCAGGGTCCAGTTCAGGGGACTAGCGCAGGGTCCAGTTCAGGGGACTAGCTCAGGGTCCAGTTCAGGGGACTAGCTCAGGGTCCAGTTCAGGGGACTAGCGCAGGGTCCAGTTCAGGGGACTAATGCAGGGTCCAGATCAGGGGACTAATGCAGGGTCCAGTTCAGGGGACTAGCTCAAGGTCCAGCTCGGGGGACTAGCACAGGGTCCAGTTCGGGGGACTAGCTCAGGGTCCAGTTCAGGGAACTAGCTCAAGGTCCAGCTCGGGGGTCTAGCACAGGGTCCAGTTCGGGGGACTAGCTCAGGGTCCAGTTCGGGGGACTAGCTCAGGGTCCAGTTCGGGGGACTAGCTCAGGGTCCAGTTCGGGGGACTAGCGCAGGGTCCAGTTCGGGGGACTAATGCAGGGTCCAGTTCAGTGGACTAATGCAGGGTCCAGTTCAGGGGACTAGCGCAGGGTCCCGTTCAGGGGACTAGCACAGGGTCCAGCTCAGGGGACTACCTCAGGGTCCCGTTCAGGGGACTAGCACAGGGTCCAGCTCAGGGGACTACCTCAGGGTCCAGTTCAGGGGACTAGTGCAGGGTCCAGATCAGGGACTAGCTCAGGGTCCAGCTCGGGAAAATAGCTCAGGGTCCAGTTCAGGGGACTAGCTCAGGGTCCGGTTCGGGGGACTAATGCAGGGTCCAGTTCAGGGGACTAGCGCAGGGTCCAGTTCAGGGGACTAGCTCAGGGACCAGTTCAGGGGACTAGCGCAGGGACCAGTTCAGGGGACTAGGTCAGGGTCTGGTTCGGGGGACTAATGCAGGGTCCAGTTCAGGGGACTAGCTCATTCGGGGAACTAATGCAGGGTCCAGTTCAGGGGACTAGCTCAGGGTCCAGTTCAGGGAACTAATGCAGGGTCCAGTTCAGGGGACTAGCTCAGGGTCCAGTTCAGGGGACTAATGCAGGGTCCAGTTCAGGGGACTAATGCAGGGTCCAGTTCAGGGGACTAGCGCAGGGTGCAGTTCTGGGGACTAATGCAGGGTCCAGTTCAGGGGACTAATGCAGGGTCCAGTTCAGGGGACTAATGCAGGGTCCAGTTCAGGGGACTAGCGCAGGGTGCAGTTCAGGGGACTAATGCAGGGTCCAGTTCAGGGGACTAATGCAGGGTCCAGTTCAGGGGACTAGCTCAGGGTCCAGTTCAGGGGATTAATGCAGGGTCCAGCTCGGGGGACTAGCTCAGGGAGGGTGTTGGTGTCTAAGGCGGCAGAGCAGACTCAAGTTCAGTCTCAGCCCTGTGCTGATATCCAAAGTGACACAACATCGGATTATTCAGGGAGCAGCTCCACCAGGTGTGTCCTGTCACCTGCCCCAGACAGGAGCCCGGCGGGAGAGCGCGCCGAGTCCTGGAATACACGGCAGGAAGTGACTCAGAGTAAAGGCTAAGCTTTGTGAAGACAGGGGTCATACCTCATTCCATTCATGGTCAGTATATCCATGGAAACCAGCACAGAGCTCAGTGCACTAGTTTTCTAGAGTTATTTGCCAAATTGTGGGTGGAGGGGGGACGCAACCAGTGTTAGGGCACAGGGAGAATCCAAGATTTGTGGGATTGGGTTTAGTACATGGCTGGGGTCCGGAGGCAGGCTCCTCCGAGAAAGAGCCAGCTGTACGGACCAGTCCTAGAGTCAAGGACAATGCCCTGAGGAGGGGGAAGTATGAGGAGCTCGGCGTTCCTCCAGGGAGCCATGAGTCTCAACCTTAGGTGCACGTCTGCTGGTCGTTCTCATTTATTCACTCAACAAACATTTATTGGGCACTGGCTTTGGTCCAAACATTGTGTGAAGGGTTGGGGCACCGAGATAAGGAGTCATGCTGCTTGGCATGGAAGGCGGGCTTCCCACACAGGGAGAAAGGCACCTAAAGGCCATTCCACAGGGGGCCACGCAGGCATGAAGGGCTCCCTCCAAGGCTGCCCCTCCAGGACAGTGGTCTGGAGGTCGGGTCTTTGAGACGGAGTTCAGGGAACCTAGAATCTCCGTGGCAGCAGGGCTCGGTCATTCTAGAAACTGCTAATTCCCCTTCAGGTGGGGGTTATTTCATTCCAGTAAGCACTGGGGTTGGGCCCAGCACTATGTACGCAAAGCATTTTAATAGTATTAAGTCATCGAATCCTCATGACAACGCTGAAGACTAGGTACTCGCATTTCCATTGTGTGGATGAGGCAGCAAGAATTCAGAGGGAAGTCGTTTGCCCAAGGTCTCACAGATGGTATTTAGGGAATTCCTGAATTTGAACTCAGAAAAGTCACTCCCAAATCCATAATTTTACACCCAACATGGTAGTGTGCCCGGTGATGATGTCAGAGACGGGGTGGATTCGTGGGAAGGGAGTGGGTGGAGGTGAGTGAGTGGAGGTGTCTGAGGGCGTCTTCTAGAAAATCTGGACTTGAGCTACGTCCACATGAAGAGGAGAAAGGCCCGACGGGTTAGACTGGAACTGCCGTGAACGTGAAGGTGCGAGTGCAGAAATGCATTTACTCATCAGAGGAATGTTTGTTCAGCATTGACACAGCGGGCCGGGCCTTGTACCGGGGGGTGGGCGTGGGTGGTAAGGGAGACAGATGCTGGGCCTCCCTCACTTAGAGCGCCCAAGCTGATGAGGGAGTCAGACGGGTCAACAGGTGATTCCAACAGCGTCCTGCAGGTCCAGTTCAGCCTCTCTGGGGGCCCAGCAGAGGGGCTCCTGACGTGTGGGGGGAGGCGGGTCCAGGCGGGAATTCTGGAAGAGATGCAACCTGGAAAGGAGGCAGCGGAGGATTCTAAAGCAAGGGCCAGGAGCCCGCGGAGAAAGTTACCAAGGAGTTGGGAGGCAGGTGCTGAGTGGCTTCAACTTTAAAGTAAAAAACCCTAAAAGAGGCAGCCAATGGCAAGGCTCTCGGGTTCAGAGAGACTTGGCTACGCAGCCGCCACCGCCCAGGATGGAGCCAATGAGACCTCACCAAGGACACAGCCCCAGGACGTGTGGAGAACAACAGCGACCACGTTTGTTTCCTCAATCCCCAACCCAACTTTCTCCCATCTCAGCAAGTTTGTGGGATTAACTGAATTACAAGATGTCTCCATACCAATGTGCCTTGTAAAGCGCCTATGAAAAGGCCCTTTATAACTCACAAATCTCTATAATAATGAATTATGAGCAACACAGAATAGGGCTGGGGCACACCCCCCCCCCCACTCCCGCGCCTCGAGGGCAGAGTGGAGCCTGATTCATATACTCCGCTTCGTCTGGCCTTGTTTTCCTTCAGAGACAAGAGAACATCATAGCCTTGAGCTCTCTGGTAGAAATAAAAGATTGATGCCAACTTGACTGTGTAAAATTTGGGATCTTTTCATCCAGACGTGAAGACAATTGAATATTATAAAAAAAAAACACGCAGCTCACTTGAGGAAAACTCATTTTTTCCAATGCTAAGAACCTTCTCCCGGAGAGAAACCTCTTTGTGGGAAAATAAATAAATTAGCACGTGGCCTCGTGAGGAATAGACCCATCTCCAGCAGTTTCAGATATCTTGAGATAAGAAAGCCCAATTGTCTCGTTTGGGAAGTACAGAAATGGGTGACCCTGGGCGGGGCATGCCCTGCTGAAGATCTCCAGACATAAACGGGCGGACTTGGACGCAGAGATCGGGTTTCACAGTCTCCTCGCACAACCACAACCTCACGGGAGCTTTCCACTCGCAGACCATGGAGGGCGGTCTGCCATTTATCCCGAGATGCTACAGGGCACACAGGAAAGAGGGACCACCAGCACCCTCACCGGCTGAGCCCAGCAAACAGAGGGATGAAAAACCATCTCTGATGTGAAGTTGGCCTGAGACCAGCTTCTGGGAGTCCTTACCGAATTGCCACACTCATTATAAATGACTATTGATGTGTCTGATTAAAATGCCTGAGCAGAGGATGGGGCTGCCAACATCCCGAGGGCAACCCCGGTCACGGAGCCCGGTGCTCTCCAGCTCCCCCGGGACCGCTGGCAGCTGGTCCCCAGCCTTGGTGCTGTTCACAAGTCCACTGAGAGAGAAGAAGACAGAGAAAAGCTGGCCCAACAACAGCTGATATGATCAAAACCCATTTACCCCAGAAACAAATCAATGGTACGATCCATTAGGAAAGAATATGCCTCGTTTATAACGATAATCATCAACACTCTAAAGGGCAGATCCACAAACAAGCCAAACCCTGACATAACCTCAAAGTGCATTAAGATAATCCAAAGTAGAGATGTGGAAGGTGGCAACTGTATTCTGTTCTTCCAGGATAAACAACTATCATCAGCAACACTATTAAAATTAACAATAATATTAACGATAAAACCACTACAACCGTCTGCCTCTTTTGTTTTTGGTGCCAAGCACTCTGCTCAACAAGTCAAATGGATTAATTCATAATTTATGAGTCTTTACAGCAACACTTTGAGATGGGAGTTATTATCCTCATTTTATAAATAAGGAAAAGGAGGCTTAGTTGGTATGCCCAAGGTCACAGGACTATTGACTACAGAAGTGGGGAGTTTAGAGTTAGAGGCTTACTGACATTCTCAGTGATAACAAATTTTTTCCACCTTTCTGCTCCACTGTCCCTAGTGGATCAGCTTGTCCCCAAATGGCTGCATTCCAAGTAGACAACCATGACTTGAGGCAGAAGAGGAGCTTGTCCTGCCCTCTCTGGGTCTCTTATTAAGAATAAGAAAGGCTGGCCCTGGCCACATAGCCCTGTTGGTTAGAGGGTTCTCACAATACACCAAGGTTGAGGTTTCGATCCCCGGTCAGGGCATACATATATAAGTGGAACAACAATCTCTCTCTCTCTCTCTCTCTCTCTCTCTCTCTCTCTCTCTCACACACACACACACACACTCACACACACAAATCAATACAAAAATTTAAATTAATTTTTGAAATGAGTAAGAAAGCCTGTCAGTCATCTGTCATCAGAGTTCACTGACCAGAAGTGGATCTCAATCAAATGATCCCAGCGCGGATATTCTAAAAGCTTCCGCATGACCCTCCTATGCGTTCTGACTAATTGAGATTCACTTGCTGGGTCTCAGAGAGGTTCGAACTCCCCTGAGACACAAGGCGCTGGACACTGACCAACTTGGCTCACGCAGGGAAGGAAGAAGGAGCCCTAGTCTCCCCCCACCCCAGTCAGCACGGGGAGAGGCCCTGATCTCACACCAGTCAGACTGAAATGGGGATTCAGGACGGCCACCCTGCTCTTTGGGACAGTCCCATTTCTATCCCAACCCCCCCGGGGTGTTGGTCTCAGCACTAGCAAGGGGATGATCACAAAGGCTTTTACACGTCATAGGAAACCCTGTTGCATTTCAGGGAATTTTTCTGGGTGGCAGGAGAAGGGTTCTTTTCCATCAAAGAGGGAGAAACTGGGCGGGGAGCGGGGGTGCGCGAATCTCCAACTGGCTCTGCTCCCGAACCCCTTCTGAGACACCCACCTAGGGCAAGCTACACCTTTTACAATTCTCCGTTAGAGCGACGGCTCACCTATCACAGGTTTGATATCTATTATTTTTAATAATATCTGTTATTCTGGCCAGGCCCTTAGCTCCACAAAGTCGGGTAGGACTGTCTTTCTCGTTTTACTCAACTTCTCTGGAGGTTACCGAGGTACCGGGGGCACTGAGTAGCCAGTTAACAAGGGGCGGGCAGGGGGCGGGGCTTTCACAGCCTTTGATGGGAGAGGCAGCCCGCCTGGGCTCCGGAAGCTGAAACGTGCAGGACTTGGGCGATGGGATGCGCCTTGTGAGATGGGCTCGCGTCGGGTTCAGAGGGCACTGCCTCCCTGAGGAGGACTAGCATGTGGACCTCTGTCTGGGGGAGAGAGGGGGGACGGCAGCAGTGTGCTTCGAGTCCCCTCCACCGCTGTCGGGAACAGTGGTTCTCAAACATGCAGTGGAGTCACCGGGAAGGTTTGTTAAGGCAGAAATGATGGTCTCCTGTCTAATATTTGTGATTCAGCCTGCAAGCATATGCCTTTGTAACAAGGTCCTACCTGATGCTGCTGCTGATAGGGCACTTTGAGAAGTCCCGCTCCCCAACTTGCCCTGGAGGAGTTAGTTCTCCATCCCAGGAATTTGTAACACTCCTGGGGTTGTCAGAAATGACCCCGTGGGCCCCCCACCTCTCTCTCTCGCTCTCTGATAGGAGACTGACACCTTTTGCCGGGTCTCTGTTCTCTGGGTAGACATCAAGGCTAGGGGCAGACAGCACTCAGGGCCCGTGCTGCCTCATTGATGAACCTGGCAAGGACCACGACCCAGGAGGCTGGGGCAGCGGTCTAAAGCAGGGGCCCCTCCTCTGTGAGTTCACTGCTGCGGTTCACCCGGATGGGGACCCGCGGGAACACTCAGCCCTGGAGACGTTCGCTTCTGTCTAGAGGACTTTCACCTTAGGCCTTTGTTCCCACAGTCACTGAACATAGAGCCCTGATCAGTCAGAGTGTCCCGCAGGGGCCCAGCCCCCCTCCTGTGATCCCTGGGCCTGCTCAGGCGCCTTTTTATGCAGTTGGCTGCCTGTGTCTGCATAAGACTTTGGCCTGATCAGAGTTTTCCTCTGTGCATGGCAATGGGGTATGCATTTGGGGGGAAAAAATAAATTTACAGGAATAATTACACTCTGCTTGATTTCTGAGCTAAAAATAGATCCTCTGCATTGTGGAGGAATTTAGAGGCCAAAACCGTCCAGGACAAAAACATCACCCCCCTCCCCAGCGGCAGCACCTGGAATCGCTGCCTAATGACCTCAGAAGCCGCCACCTCACGCCATTTAGAGGTTTCGGGGACAGCGTGAGGGAACTGCACCAGGGGCTCTGGCAGCTGCCAATCACAACAAGATCCCACCCAGAAGCCAGGACTGCCCATGGTCCCTCACTGAGGAGTAATGTACCTTGGGCACATTGTTGCTCCGCTCTGGGCCCCTCCCCGCCCCCCCCCCTCTTCCCCTGTCCTCATCAGTAAGTGGGGGGTGGGGAGGAATAAACTTAGTTTTCAGGGCCAGCGGACAACTCACTGAAAGAGTGTCTGGGCGAAGAGTCCTTGCTTCAGAGACAAGGGACCACTCGGGGCTAAGGATGGCCGTCCTGGGGGCAGAGAGCTGGGAACTGGCTGTGATTGATGGGCAGGAGGCGGGGACGCAGAGCCAAGGGGCGGGCGAGCTTCCGGAGCTAAGGCTGCAGGAGGCGGGGCCAGCGAGGTGCTCAGAGAGCGGGCAGAGGTTAGGGAGAGGCAGAGCAACCTGGGATCTGACCCATAGTTTTCTGTGGTTGAGGGCATGTTACCGGAAGCTTTTAAACAAGGAGGAGAGTACAGGGAGGAGGCTTTGCAAAACAGAAAGTCAGAAACAGTGCAGCGCTAGTGGGGACAGAAAGCAGGGCCATGGAAAGTTTTCTTCTTAAGGCTAAAAGAAAAAAAAAAAGACCAATTTGTGATTAGAAATAGCTTGAAATTGGCATATGCAGACGAGGCCTCCTTCCCAGGGACTGAATCCTGCTCAAGTCTGGCTGCCCTGGTGAAACCTAGCACTTGAAATCAGACTCGGCCTCTCTCAGCCATGTCGGCCTGCCTGAGTGTTCTGGCCTGTTGCCTCCTTCCAGGCCGGAGCTCCCAGGCTCACTCTGCCCACGGCAGCCCGGGGGGAAAGGACGGCTGTTGGTCAAATAAGTTTGTAAACATGATATATATGTTTGCTCGCTTGTGACTTATATTGGGTGTGGGGGACAGGCTATAAGCAGGCCAGGCTGTTGTAACCTGAGGTTTGGTTTTGGGACTAAGCTTTTCCCCACACCCTTGACTGATTGTATGATCTGGGTGGTGCACTCTCATGAGGAATCCAATTATGCCTTGGATAAGTGACTTTGTATCGGAGACTTCCTTGTTTGTATATTGGATTAAGGGATTTTGGTTTTCTACACTATAAAGTGGGACAGACCAGGAGCTCAGACACACAGTTCCTGCTATCACAATTGCAGGGGCTCCCCTGATCCCTTGCCCTTCATGGGAAGAGCTGGTTTTCTGCTTTTCCCTTGTCTTCTTTTGTGGTTTGCCTGTCTTGGTGAGACACCAATAAATAGGATGGCCCCCCATCCTCTGACTCCGCCATTTCTTTATCGCCTGCCCGAATCCAATGGGAACCTGCATGTAAATGGTCACGATGACGGCTCCTGGTCTTACAACTGGCGTAGTTTCTGGCAGGATTCAGAGATTGGTATGGAGCCACCACCCTTGATGGGTGGGATAGAGTACTGGTTGCTGCTCTGGCTCCCCATGGCTGTCCTTTTAGGGGCCATGGGCTACATGTTTTTTACTCAAGAGGAAACTGCCCAAGGTCAAAAGCTTCAGCATAAATTGCAAACAGAACGGCAGAAAAGGCTGGAACTGGAGTGAGCACTGGAGAAGGAATTACAGGTTCGAGAGTTGCAGTTTACCCTGGAAGCTGAACGTCTTCACCGGGAGTTGTTGGAGAAACAACTCCGGATTCAAGAGCTCGAGTCTCAGCTTCTGGCCAAAAGCCAGCAGCCACAGGAGCCTAAACGGTCACCAAAGGAGCAGCAGCATCCGTGCCGGTGGATTGGCTTTGAGTCAGCGGGAGCAGGCGCTTGCGACTCCTCTTCTGAGGATGAGAAGGCTCAGGCTGAAGCTGCCATACGCACACTGAGAGCCCGACCAGTTGTCGCCAAGAAGGTAAAAACCCAGCAACAAAGAGTCCCTCAGGGGCAGCCACAGCCTCCTGCCCAGGTAATGGAACACTCTGTGGTCCGGCCCTATACCCAGGCAGAGCTGATGGAGTTGGGGGCACAATTTAGGCAGAAACCTACTGAATCCCTGGTAGCCTGGTTACTACGATTATGGGATATAGGGGTGGATGGCATCATGCTCTCCGGAACAGAGATGGAGAAATTGGCCGCCATTACTACACACTCTTCCTTGAGGCAGCGTCTTCAGAACTGCCATGGCAACCCAGGAGACCATACCCTATTAGAATGGGTGATGGCTGCCATTCGTATGGTCTGGCAGAATGCTGGAGAACTGCCGGGGGCAATGAGTCGGTGGCAGTGCTACAGTGAGTTAGTAAAGGTCCTTCGAGAACTAGGTATGAAGAATGCTGTTTTCAACCCTGGGTCTCGTGGGCCAGACGAAGAAGTGTTTACGGCCAAAATGAGGGAATTTGTCCTTGCTAGCGCCCCGTCAGCCCTTTTTGGGTCACTTGTGGCTATCTTGGGCCCCTATGTGGGGCAGCCCATCAATGCAGTTACACAGATGGTAGCAGATTTGGGAGAACTGGAGGCCGCTTGGGATCATAAAGCAGTGAGGGCTGCTGCCTATGTTTCCCCCCCAACTAACAAGGGAAACGGGCCTGTAAAGGTTACCCGAACGCAGATGTGGGTAGACTTGATTGCGGCTGGAGCAGATAAGGGGAAATTGGATGGCCAGTCTAATAAAATTCTTTTGGAGCTTTGGCGGCAGCTTAAACCAGAACAGAAGTTCCAGCCACTGAGACGAAAGGCCCCAGCAGCTACCAATAAAACGTTTGGTGCGCGCACAGCTCGGTTACAAGATTATATGATAGAGACAGCCGAGGGAGAGGGGAACTCCCAAGACCCATTGTACCAGTTTGAATAGGAAAAAGGCCGAAGGACCCGTCTAACGGGGATGGGCGGGGACCGGAGGCCACATGTGGAACTGGCTATCCACTGGTCCCCTTCCAATGTACAACAGGTGTTGGCCTTGGTGGATACAGGTGCAGAATGTTCCCTTCTCTATGGAAACCCAGAGCGGTTTGCTGGGACCCCAGTGGCCATTGACGGTTATGGGGGCCAAACTGTCCAAGTGAAGCCAATAACTATTCCATTGGGGATAGGGAGACTGCCTCCTAAGCCATATAAGGTGTATGTATCTCCTATTTCTGAATATATTTTGGGGGTAGATGTCTTGCAAGGACTGTGGTTGGAAACTACAGCTGGGGAGTTCCGGCTGCGGATCAGGGTTGTGAAGGCAGTATTGCGGGGACATGCATCACATTCCCCTTTGCAATTACCCATCCCTCGGCGTGTGACTAACACCAAGCAGTACCGCCTGCCAGGTGGTTATGAAGAAGTCACAGGGACAATCCTTGAACTAGAAAAGGTGGGGATCATCCGGCCAGCACACAGTCCTTACAACTCCCCAGTATGGCCTGTGCGCAAAACAGATGGAACCTGAAGAATGACAGTAGATTACAGGGAACTTAATAAAGTTGTTCCCCCTTTGCACGCTGCTGTTCCCTCGATAGCTAACATGATGGATCGGCTAAGCCATGAGTTGGGGACATACCACTTTGTGGCAGACTTGGCCAATGCTTTTTTCTCTATTGATATAGCCGCAGAGAGTCAAGACCAATTTGCCTTCAGTTGGGAAGGGAGACAATGGACCTTTACAGTGTTACCCCAGGGCTATTTGCATAGCCCCACCTTGTGCCATGGGCTGGTGGCTGCTGACCTGGCTAAATGGAAACAGCCAGAGGTAGTCCTCATGTACCATTATATTGATGATATTATGCTAACTAGTGATTCTCTTTCAGAATTGCAGCAAGCAGTCCCTACCCTGCTATCCCATTTGAAAGCATGTGGCTGGGCAGTTAACGAGAACAAATTACAAGGACCTGGGTTATCTGTTAAATTCTTGGGAGTTGTCTGGTCGGGTAAGACAAAAGTTATCCCTGACGCAGTTATAGATAAGATTCAAGCATACCCCGTGCCCACTACAGTAAAACAGTTACAGGAATTCTTAGGTTTGTTGGGGTATTGGCGAGCATTTATACCGCATTTGGCTCAGTTACTACGCCCCTTGTACAACCTTATTCGAAAGGGGGTTCGCTGGGATTGGACTGAGCAGGCGCAAGGTTCATTTGCAGCTGCTAAGAGAGCTGTCAAGGTGGCACAGGCCTTGAATGTGTTTGATCCTGCCAGGCCCTGTGAGCTGGATGTTCATGTAACCTCGGAGGGGTTTGGATGGGGCTTGTGGCAGCGGACAGAGCGCCTACGGCAACCTATTGGATTTTGGTCCCAATTGTGGAAAGGTGCTGAAGTTCGTTACTCATTAGTAGAGAAGCAGCTGGCAGCTGTGTATGCTGCCCTCCTGGCAACTGAGAGTATTACAACCACAACACCAGTTACAGTCAAAACAACATACCCTATAGCTGGATGGGTGAGAGATTGGGCAACTAAACCACGTAGTGGTATGGCCCAAATGTCTACCCTGGCCAAGTGGGGTGCCTATCTGCAACAACGCTGTGCTCTTAGCACCAGCCCATTGAGGGCAGAACTGCAGGAGGTCTTGGGTCCAGTCACCTATGCGACCTTAGAGTCAGGTGCAACTGGGGCTCAGGAGGCAGAACCTGAGGTCAGTCCTTACCAGGAGGGGCGGGTGCCCATCCCCGAAGATGCCTGGTATACTGATGGTTCCAGCAGGGGCCAACCTGCCAAATGGACGGCTATCGCCTTCCATCCGGCCACTGAGACTATTTGGATGGACACGGGTACAGGCCAAAGCAGCCAATGGGCAGAATTAAGAGCTGTTTGGCTAGTTGCCCATAATGAACCTTCACCTCTGGTGATCTGTACTGACAGTTGGGCTGTCTATCGTGGACTGACCCTTTGGATTGCTACTTGGCACATTAACCAGTGGATGGTAATGCACCGTCCATTATGGGGTCAGGCCATGTGGCAGGACTTATGGGAAATAGGACACCAGAAGCAGGTGACAGTATATCATGTCACAGGGCATGCCCCTCTAGCCCATCCTGGGAATGATGAGGCAGATACGTTGGCAAGGGTGCGATGGTTGGAGACTGCACCTGCAGGTGATGTGGCACAGTGGCTCCACCGGCGCCTGCTCCATGCAGGACAGAAAACTATGTGGGCTACGGTTAAGGCTTGGAACTTGCCTGTGTCCTATGCAGAGGTACTTGCAGCCTGTGAGCAATGTGCAGTATGTTCCAAGGAACACCCTCGGAGACCACTGGTGTCACCTGGACAGATCCAGAGGGGTCATGTCCCACTGACACGATGGCAGATAGACATCATTGGACCCTTACCAAAGTCAGAAGGGTACCAGTATGCAGTCACTTGTGTAGATACTGCCCCCGGGCTGCTTGCTGCTTACCCCGCTCGTAACCCTGACCAGAGGGCAGTCATACAGGCTCTGGACCGCCTGAGTGCTGCATACGGGCGACCGCTGGTCCTTGAAAGTGACAATGGTACCCACTTCACTGGTTCAACGGTGAGGCAATGGGCTCAAAAGCTGGGGGTGGACTGGAAGTACCATGTTCCCTACCACCCCCAGGCTGCTGGCATCATTGAGCGTTATAATGGACTCTTAAAGCAGGGACTGCGACAGGAGGGGGGCACCGGCTCTCTTACTGGATGGACACGCCGCTTATGGACAGTACTTCGGATCTTGAATGAGCGACCTCGACGGGGAAGCCCAGCTCCAGTAGAGGCCCTCCTGCATCGGACAGCTGCCCCTATTCAGTTGCAGATACGCACTAAGGACATTTTACTCAAGCCAGGTTTCGGACAGCAGGGCAACGTGCTCTTGCCTGCTCCAACAGCCCTTCTTAAAGGACAACGGCTTCAATGGACTTGGCCCTGGACTGTACAGGCCCCCCATCTGAGATGGGTGGCCTTGTTGGCACCATGGGGAAAGGGGTTAGAGGTGGACCTCCAGTTAACTCCTTGGGCAACCAGCACCTGGCCACCTAAGGTAGAAGTGTATTATCCCTTGAGTGCTCAAGGGGACAGCATTTTGAAGGGCACCTTTGTAATTTCTTTATGGCCAATAATGAGTTCCCCTATTTTACTACACATAGAACCAGCAAATGCTGGTGTATTGGCCAATAAGGTTTGGTACGCCCGCTCAGGGCGGCCTCTGGTGCCAGCTACAGTGCTGTCTGCAGATAAAACTCTGGCCTGTATTCTGCCAGAGGGAAGAGATTTGCCTCTCTTGGTGCCACTGACAGCTCTCTCATTTCGCCCATAGTTTTTGATCTGTTAATCCTATTGCTGTAGTTGGTACTATTTCTGTTTATGCAATGTATCCTACTCTTTGCACAGTGACCATCATGGAAGATGCCTGTGGTTTAGATTGTAAAGCGAGCAAAAGGGGTGGAATGTTGGTCAAATAAGTTTGTAAACATGATATATATGTTTGCTCGCTTGTGACTTATAATGGGTGTGGGGGACAGGCTATAAGCAGGCCAGGCTGTTGTAGCCTGAGGTTTGGTTTTGGGACTAAGCTTTTCCCCACACCCTTGACTGATTGTATGATCTGGGTGGTGCACTCTCATGAGAAATCCAATTATGCCTTGGATAAGTGACTTTGTATTGGAGACTTCCTTGTTTGTATATTGGATTAAGGGATTTTGGTTTTCTACACTATAAAGTGGGACAGACCAGGAGCTCAGACACACAGTTCCTGCTATCACAATTGCAGGGGCTCCCCTGATCCCTTGCCCTTCATGGGAAGAGCTGGTTTTCTGCTTTTCCCTTGTCTTCTTTTGTGGTTTGCCTGTCTTGGTGAGACACCAATAAATAGGATGGCCCCCCATCCTCTGACTCCGCCATTTCTTTATCGCCTGCCCGAATCCAATGGGAACCTGCATGTGAATGGTCACGATGACGGCTCCTGGTCTTACAACGGCCAAGGGAAAGGAAACCGCACAGTTTTCTGTTTTCTTCTGCAGGAGAAAGCAAGGTCATTTTTGACCCCTTTCAGTACAAATCAGTTTCGTTTTGTTTTTTCCCTTTGCAAAACCCTACGTCTGGCCCGCTTCAGGCTGGGCAGTGGGAAGCAGGACTCTCATTCCGAATACCTTTGCGTTTTTCCCTGGTCTCAGTTTTGTTTGTCTTCCTCTGCCTGCCTGTCTCCCATGTCTCCGGATTGTTGACTTCTCACAGACAGGGCTCTCCGGCCAAAGAAAGTAAAACCGTGCTCCAGGATGGGGCGCTTTGGCCCGAGAGAAGGAGAGGATGAAAGGAAACATTCCACATGGTCTGGATCTGGCTGTGGCCCCGGCGTGTTTCATGCACGGCCCACCTTCGGTCTCCAGCTAGGGGACACTTGCTGCCCCGGGAGTCACACAGTTAGTGGGACGTGGACAGGACGGACCCTAGGGCCATCTTTCTCTCCAATGTCACCTCTGCCTCTTTTGTGCGTCGTTATAAAGTTTGCCTGTGTCTCCTAATGGCACTGGAACCAGGAGTTGGGAGCCCAAGCTTGACAACCGAACTGCTGGGTGGGTTACAACCCCGACTGAGCAAGTCCACTCTGTAAACCTCCGTTTTCCTGATTTATGAAGTGGGGGTATTATCAGTGCATCATTGAGCTGATAGGAGGGACATGACCCTCACGGAGACTTTGGGAACTGCCTGGGACACATTCTGTCCTGACTGAGGAAGCGTGTGTCCTGTGCACCTATAAAAACCACACCATGATTTCCAGCTGAAGGTCATCCAGTTTTGTTCAAACTCTGCTTATGGTATTTGGCTAAGCTGCAAATTATTCTTAGGTTTGTTTGCTTTTTTAGAAGATTCTTTTATTTTTCTCCTTCTTTCCCGATGGAATCTTTCACTTAAGACAGTTCAGTTCAACATAACTTATAAGAATGTGGCAAATAGCGATAGCATTCCAATTGAATTCCGCACGTCATTTGGCCCATTCTGATGCAGTCATTTGTGGGTGCGCCTTGCAACTCTTTTCCCTTCTTAAATAAAACACCGGACAGGCATGTGTACACACACTCGCACACACACACACACCCCATGCTGGATGGCAGTTTCTCCTACCGAGTTCCTTCTCATTTTGAAAAGAGCTTTCTCTGCTTGCTGTGTGGGAGGCTCTTCAAAATTTCCAACTCCTGCAAATTCTGAATGACAATTGATGTAATAATAACTAATAAACGCCATTCAATGAGCACCTGCTACCTTTTGGGAGCTTTGCTTATGTTTTCTCTCATCTTTAGAATAACCCTGACCTTTGTATTTATATTTTAGTTGAGAAAAGTAAGGCACAAGGAATGAAGGGTCAAAGCCATTAAGCCAAAATAATGAAACAGGGCTGGTGACGGAAGGCATGCCTCTCTGGATTCAAATGCAGTGGTTTCTGTTTGTTTGTTTTTATCATTATACCAAGATGCTTCTCTTTTAGGACAAGAGGGATGCTTGCCTTGTTCCCTTTTGTGACCCGTGGAACAATATTTGCAAATATTTTTTGAATGCCTGCAAAAACGGATACACCGACAGCACGCACAAGAGAGTGTTGTTGTTTTATGTGTCTTTGGCATCTGTGACCCTCCACCCAGGCTTCAGTGGCCATGGACTGGAGCAGTGGCAGGCACGGGAGCTTCTGGCAGGTGCTGGTCCCAACAGGGTCCGGCCCAGAAGCTGGGGAGCGCATCGAGTCCATCACGTATAAGGGACGTGAGCTTGGGCATGTTATCTCTCTTCTCTGCGCCCCAGGGGTCCTCAGGAAGCTGGGGAAGATCTCAAAGAGCACAAGGCAGGGGCAGCTTTCTGAGGGACCTGGAACCACAGAGACCTCCCAATCCTGCCTGGTTTTCCTCATGTCACAGAGACCACCACACATCCTGGAACTGGTCTCCATCTCTGAGCGTGAGCCAGTGCATTCCTAGTGATGTAAACGAGTAGCTGGCAGCTGGGCCGCTGCCGGGGCCCTGCATCACGTATCCTCAATCTCCCAGGGCTGCAGAATAGCATGCGTGAAGCACCGGCTTTTCTCACCGCCGCGCACACTCATCACGTTAATCCTATTAGCCGTCCCTGCACCGTGGCGGGAGAAGCACGTGGGTCTGACTCTCCAGGCTTGTTAGGACTTCTCACTCTGACTCACGGTGTTCATGTGACAGTGTGTGACATCAACCCTGGGGACACCCTTCCTGGTCCTCTGAGGCTGTCTGAAGGGGCAGGGGTTGTCCAGAGGCAGAGGGTGCTGGCGTGTGTGTATGTGTGTACGCACGTGTGTGTGTGTGTGTGTGTGTGTGTGTGTGTGTGTGTGTGTTGAAAGAGACATCCTATGAGCTTGCTGGTTCACTCATCAACTGAATGAAGGACCGTTTCTCTCAGGAAAGTGTTTTCCAATGTTTCCCCTGAAAAACGTCCCTTCCGTGGTCTGCTAATAAGTTAGATTGGAAAGAGGGGCGGGGGAAGAACAGACCATTCTTCAGTCAAAGACTGTTGGAAAGTCTTGGAATAAACAAAGTTAGGCAATTTTTTATTGCACAATTTCTCAGCATCTTTAAGCAGCTAATATGCATCATGACTACACAGAAGATGAATATGGTATCTTATAATTAACATGCTCTTTTGACAACGGAATGTGTCCCCTCCTACAGACATCCCAGGAAACTACAGCTCTGGGCTACACTTTGGAAAAGAGAACTTCTGTAGAAGAGGAAAAGGACCCTGGGTCTTGATGCAAAGTTTTTTTGTTTGTTTATTTGTTTGTTTGTTTTGCACATATTTGAAGTAATTCCTGGTGATTCAGGGCAGGTGCGTATAAGATGCCCCGCGTGTGCCTGGCCCCTTGTTCACAGCACCCCATTTGCACGTTCCCCCACAGCAAGCTCCGGGCAGGCCAGGTCTCCGCTGTGCCTGTAGGGTGGGCACTCAGGCTTTGCAGGGAGACACCGGGGCATCCTGAACAAGACGGAGAGGGAGTCACAACACAGAGGACAGCTCAGCCTCCTTCTCTGGGCTTTGCTCTTTGCACTTACATGCACTGCAGGCACCAGACTCTGGAAAGGCTTACAGAAAGGATCGTCGTGTGTGTGAACAGAGGTGTTGCCTTGGGGGCGAGTTTATGCCCAGGTTCCTTGGTCAACTTGAAGAGGTTGTACCCCAAAGCGTCCCAGTTTGAGAAGAGCTAAGTGGGCCGTATGGAAGTCGGGACGGTACATAGCTTTTGCCAGGACACGGTTACACTGGGTGGGCCATGGCTCCTGACGCAGGTATGACCAGAATGTCCTCAAGGATTTGGTGGTTTAGATCATCTCCCTATATGGGCATTTGGTCATGAAGCCTTTTAAGTTTTCCTATATTTGTGATTATTCTTTTTTTTTTTTTTTGTATTTTTTGTATTTTTCTGAAGCTGGAAACGGGGAGAGACAGTCAGACAGACTCCCGCATGCGCCCGACCAGGATCCACCCCGCACTCCCACCAGGGGCGACGCTCTGCCCACCAGGGGGCAATGCTCTTCGGGGCATCGCTCTGTCGCGACCAGAGCCACTCTAGCACCTGGGGCAGAGGCCAAGGAGCCATCCCCAGCGCCCGGGCCATCTTTGCTCCAATGGAGCCTCGGCTGCGGGAGAGGAAGAGAGAGACAGAGAGGAAGGAGAGGGGGAGGGGTGGAGAAGCAGATGGACGCTTCTCCTGTGTGCCCTGGCTGGGAATCGAACCTGGGACTTCTGCACGCCAGGCCGACGCTCTACCACTGAGCCAACCAGCCAGGGCCGATTATTCTTAATATCTTCATGCACAGGCTAAGTTTTAACACTAAGCAGCCAAACTAAAGCTGAGACCAGTGGGGGTGGGCGTGGCATCAGCCAGGGTTCTGAGCCTGTGTGAGGACAGCACACAGACCGGGCCTCCACCCAGCAGGCTGCCTGTTAGGGGGCTCGCTCTCTACACCCTCTCTGGGGCAGAGAGACTGGCTCAGAGCTGACCTGATTCAGGGGCTGAGATAAGAGGGGAGGGCAGGAATTTCAGGAACGCCATTGTCTCACTTTCCAGAATCTTCTAAAAAAAAAAAAAATGAGACCCTGGCCTCACTTGACCCTTGCTCTCAGCAAGCCTGGATGGAGAGTCAGGGTGGTTCCCTGAGACTGCAGCCTGGCCCCTCCCTGACTGTCTGGAGTAGGTAATGTGCCAGAGGCTGCCAGAAAGGGCGCGGAGGCTTACCTTTTCCCCGGGCTCCAGGGTACAGCGGGCAGGTACTGGCGTCTGCTGAGTGACGACTGCACGACGCAGCACTGCATTCGGTCTCGGGTTCTCAGCCGTGAGACTCCCTGGGCTGCTGTCCGTCTGTTTGATAAAGACGGATCTCTGGGCCCCGCGGTCAGGTTCTCATGTAATTGATCTGATCCGAGATGTGGCCTGGGCAGCAGGGCTTGGTAGCACCCGCCCGCCCCCGGCCGTTGACTTGCCGGCAACCCAACAATGGCCCGTTGGTGTCAGCTCCGTCTGGCAGCTGGAGACACACAGGCTGCAGGAGCGAGGGGCCCTCCAAGCCCAGTCACAGTGTCTGGAGCAGGCTCCGCCGCGCTTCTATGTTATACTGGCTCGGTCAACACTGCGCAATGGACCGGATGCGACAGTGAGGCCATCGTCGGCCAGGACAGGGCGCGAAGGAGTTGGCGTCTGCCCTGGCCACATAGTCCTCCGATGGACTCTTCTCCTCGGCCCGTTTCAGAGCACAGGAGTTTGTAGCCAGGGCTGTGAGTGACCAGGGACTTGAGCCACACAGCTCTTAGGCCCACCAGGAATCAAGACGGGCTCACCTGGGGCCAAGCTTATTTTTCTTTTCCCTCCGAGTGTGAGACGGGAAGACGACTCAGGAAGAAACGCAGACTCATGTGGGCCCTGAGGGAGTGGGGTTCACAGGCCATCAAGAAGCCAAGAAGCCGATCAGGCTTGACTCTCCCCCTCTCCTCTCGCCCCCCCCCCTCGCGCACTTGCTGGGACATGAGGACGTTTGCACCGCGCCCCCACACCCCCGTCCTGGCCTTTAGAACAGAGAAATGACTGGGAAAGGAACCAGAGGCGATGCTGGGGCCAAAACCAAAAGGGTGTGGTTTGTGCCAAATTGTCAAAGGAGAGGAACACTGGGCGGGTGGGCTAGAACACGGGGAATAAAGGACTGGGGAGCTCGCTCCCCTTGACTTTGCATAAAGCTCCCCACCTCCACGAGCCTCAGTTTCCCTATCTTCACGTCAGAGGTTAGAAGTCCTCTTCCTTATCTATCAAGTAAGGATTATAATCGTCCAAAGTTGTGCTAATAAATGTGACTTTATATCGTGCATATATAACATTATAATATATGTTGGTCAAATAAGTTTGTAAATATAATATATATGTTTGCTCGCTTATACTTTGCATTGGGTGTGGGGGACAGGCTGTAAGCAGGCCGGGTCGTTCTAGCCTAAGGCTTAGTTTTAAGACTAAGCTTTTCCTCACACCCTTGACTGACTGCATGTTGTGGGGTGGTGCACTCTCATGAGAAATCCCATTATGCCTCAGATAAGTGACTTTGTATCAGAGACTTCCTTGTTTGTATATTGGATTAAAGGTTTTGATTTCTACACTATAAAGGGGGACAGACTGGGAGTTTGCTCTCTCTCAGTTCCTGAGATTAGCATTAGAGAGGAGAGCAGAGAGAGGCCACATGGAGGAGGCCAGGAGAAGCAGCCAAGATGGCAGAGTGCTGAGGGAGAAGCCAGTTTGTGCAGAGTTTGTGCAGAGAGAAGGAGATGAGGAACAGAGGTGAATAAGGCTGGTGAGTTACAAACCTTTGATTCTAGGAAATTCAGATAAATCAGTAGCTTTGTGAGCACTGAAAGAGTGGGTTTTGGAGCCCACTGTGTATATTTCTTGCCCACCAGGGACAAGCTAGGATTAAAGCTAATGGCCCACCAGTTCTTGGCTCTGTTGTTTCATTACCATCTGTCTGAATCTAATGCAAACCTGCGTGGGCCAGGCGGCTGTGATGGTGGCCACACCCACTGGTTTTACAAGTATACACGTTGTTATATAAATGTTTTCCATGTATAAGCACTGTCACATATACTTGGCATGCTCTTTACATGTAAACCGGCTACATGCACAGCCACGGTGGAAGGGCACCAGCCTGGGCCAGAAGGCTCAGCCGCACATACAACTCACTGCTCAGCAGCCAGCTGGAGCGGCTCACAGGTTACAGCACGTACGTTGGATGGAGTTCCGGGGAGCTGTTAGACATGAGCTCTGTCCATACATGTCAACACACTGTTGAGGACCAATCATTGGGAAGAAGAGCCCTGTGCAGGGCCAGGGGAGAGGACAGTCCTTCCCACAGTGAAAAGCACTGACCTGTAAATATGCTTATGCAGACGATGTAAGAAAACCAGAACAGACGAGCTATGCACACACGTCTGCGCACCCTTTGGCGGGCATGTATGTATATTTTCAGGAGAAAATGCATTTCTGGAGCCAGGTACCTGTAAGAGTGGGGTTTAACAAGAGGAAAAAGAGGAAAGGATTTTTCCGTCCTGTTTTATATGTTCCACCTTATTTCATACTCATCGGAACTGTTTGCATGTTTACGGCGTCCGTTGTATGTGTATGTGTCCGTGTGTGTGTGTGTGTGTGTGTGTGTGTATGTTTCAGTAACAGAAACAAAAGGAATTTTAGTTAAAACACAAGAGAAAACAAAAGCTGGATGGGCCCTGAGCCTGGAGCTCCTTTCCAGTCTGTTCTGGGCCAACCCTACAGACAGGGTTGTTTTTCCAGCTGGGAATCATTTGGTCCTCTTGCCCTAATTCCCGGGCGAGCCTGGGTCCCGCGGGAGGCTGGTCGGAGCCCGGCGGGAGGGAGGACCGCCCCCCATCCTGGGAACAGGTTTGTGGTTGCTGGGCATGGCGGGGCGGGGGCCTGCTCGGAGAGTAGTCCGGAGGGTCTGGACAGGCCTTCAGAGGAGGAGGAGGAGGAGAAACCGACAGTCCGTCATGAGAAGCCCACGTAGTACGGCACCAAAGTTGAAATCTTTTTACACTGAAACTGAAATCAAATATAACACGAAGTCAAAGGCTGGTAAAACTCCATGCAGAGGAGCCAGAATCCTGTGGGTGAGCTGATGCTACTGCTGGGGTCCGTCCTTCCCCTCACCTGCTGCGATGTGCTCCCTGGGGAGTCCCCCCCTCAAAAAGAATGTCCACCCCCTGACCTCCGGGGCCAGTGAACACAGCCTGCTTGGGGACAAGGGCTCTGCCGATGGAACTAAGGATTTCCAGCGGAGCTTGTCTTGGGTCATCGGATGGCCCCCAAATCCAAAGACACGTGTTCTTATACGACACTTGGAAGAGACAGGGGAGGAGACCGGGGCAAAGGGCTTGTGACGACAGGGGCAGGCTGGAATGACTCCCCGCAAGCCAGGGACCCTTGGAGCCGCCGGAAGCTGAAGGAAGCCTGACCGGATTCTGTCCCAGGGCCCCCAGCGGGTTCACGGCCCCGCCAACACCCTGGTTTCAGACCTCCGGCCTCTGGCACTGTGAGAGAGCAAATGTCTGTTGTTTGACGCCTCCGAGAACGTGGCCGTGTATGACAGCCACCCCGCGAAGCTAAGGCGCTTGGTGAAGGGGCGGCTGGAAGCCCCGGACGGACTCCCAGCAGGAGAGGCGGACGCGGGGATCTGGGGTGAGAGTGGCCAGGCCCACCCCACCAGGGTAGCTAGTCTCCAGACGCTGTGGGCCCCGATGCTCCCGTCTCTAAACTACCCTCTCCGGACATTCTCTAGGGGCTTCTTCTGTTTATTTTTCTGTGTGGAGCCTGTCATGACCTGTTACTATCTTATCTATGGGCGTGATTCGATTCTGTGTGGTTTCCATCTTCCCCAGGGTCTGTGGGCCCCTGGGGCAGGGCTGTCAGTTGGGCTGGGCTCAGAACCAGCCCTGTGCTTGGCCCGGGAGGGTGCTGAGATGCTCTGGTGGGGGCAGCGCGGAGAAGGGAGGGGTTCTGAGGGGTGTAGGGAGAGACCCCACTCCGCTCCAGCCCCCACTGCACCCCCCATCTGGGCAGGCAGACACAGCCCACTGGGGAAGCTGTGACAGGGGAGGAAGGAGGAGGGGGTGAGAAGCAGCAGGAGGGGCGGGGAAAGTCCCCGGGGGTGGAGCTGCAGCAGAGGGCCTCTGCCAACAGGGTCGGAGGAGGCTGCCCACGGGGCACCTGCCGTCTCACAGGTGGGGCTGACCTCCTGAGTGGATGGTAGAAAGTCTCCTCCGCACCAGGGCCTTGGTGAGAGGAGAGGAGAGGAAAGGACAGGACAGGAGAGGGAGGGACAGGAGAGGATGGGAGGGGGAGGAAGGGAGAGGAGAGGAAGAGAGAGGAAGGGCGAGAAGGGAGAGGAAGAGAGAGGAGAGGAGAGGAAGGGAGAAGAGAGGAGAGGAAGGGAGAAGAGAGGAAGGGAGGGACAGGAGGGGAGAGGAAGGGACAGGAGAAGAGAGGAAGGGACTGGTACGGCAGAGAAGGCCCGGTGGCCCCAGCTGGTGAGGATGCTCTGTGTGCTGGGAAGGACAGGGGCTGGGAGCCTTCCCAGGTGAGTGTCAGGAGACCTGGGTGCACGTGTCCCTGGACACCAGCTCCTCAGCCTCCAGCTCAGCCTGCAGTCCCTTCCCTCCCGCGTGGCTCCCCGAAGCTCATCACGTTTGTGATCTCAGCTGTGCCAGAGTCAAGAGGCTGCTGAGAGCCTCCTCCATGTACAGGTTCAACCTCTTCCACACAGCCATGCGGTAGGCGTGATGACTCCCTTTTCATAGATGAGCACATTGAGGCTCCGAGCCGGTAACTGGAAGAGTCGTGATTTCACCCCACATCTCCTGAATCCCGGTGACAGGCCTGTGCCGTCACTGTGGCCTGTCAGCCCCGCTAGTCTGGTCGCAAAGACGCCCCTTTGACCTGCAAACGGGATTTGGAAGAGCCCGGGGCAGGGATTTGGGGCCCGTTTGCCAGAAGTGCACGATGAGACTTCAGGTCGTGGACGGACTTCCCCGGTGAGCGGAGTGTGAGGAGCTGCACGCCTGGGCGGAGAGCACCGTGCTGCATGCCGGAATCGGTGCTGTGAACACGGACACGCAGGGCCAGGACGGGGGGAGGGGGCCACAGGCACTGGGGTGGGTGCGCTCGACTCCGGGCCCGACGCCGCTGAGCAGGGCCCCTTCCCGGTGCCCAGATCGGTGGGCAGCGAGGCAGCACATCCATCTCCAAAGGGCCTTCCAGGGAAAGCCGTTCCTTGTGCGAGCGGCTGGCTGCATCCATCTTCTAGGACAATGTGCTATTTTCGCCAGAGAGAGCTACAAGGCATAAATACAGATTTCTGAACATTTTTTATGAGCTGACATCATGGCCTCTGGACATCTCTTCACTAAACCATAGAAAGCCAGACAGACCTTTCCAGAAACTGCATCTACCTGTGTCCCAGGTAGAGCTGCGCATCTGCAGCCACACAGCAGAAAGGGCTCCTCTTTATTGGGAGTGGAGAGGGGAGGAGCTAACAGCTAGTTGTCCTGGTGCAACCTTGGAGATAAATGAAGTCGTCACCAGAGCACCCTGTCTCCCTCCGCCGCTGGGACATCTCTTTCCTTGTGCCCTATAATCAAGTCAAACCCTGGGATGCAGACCAAACTCTCACACAGCCACCCTCAGCCACCATCTTCCTTCCCATCATGCCTGTGCTCTCTGGGCTCGTTTCTGCCCCAGGGCCTTTGCAGGTGCTCTTCCCTCCAGTCAGACCTCCCTGAGCCCACCAGCTAAGTCAGGCCCATTAGTCATATGCGTTCCTAGAGCCATAGTCATTTTGTTCAGGGCCTTTATCTCAGCTTGTAAGGGTTTGTGTGATTTTTTTTGATCAGAGTCTGTGTTTCCCGTTTCACTGACTTCATGAACATAAAGACTGTGCTCCATTGCGTTTCCAGAGCCTAAAAAAGATACCTGGTACGTACCCATCTCTAAACTGTTACCAGTTATAAACAAATATACCACAATGAGTGAATAGATGAAAAATGAGTGCGTGAGTGACCAGGCAGACAATGGACTAGTTCCGTGGTCCTCAGCCAGGGCAGATTTTGTCCCCTGGGGTTGTTTTGAGACATTTTCATTAGTCACAACTGAGGGTGGTGATGGTGGTGCTGTTGACATCCAGTGGGCTGAATCTGTGGTGCTGCGAACCAGCTACGATGCCCAGACAGCCTTCCCACCCCCCCAGCTACGATGCCCAGACAGCCTTCCCACCCCCCCAGCAGAGAACTATTCTTCCCCCCACTGTCAGCAGTGCTGAGGGGAGAAGGCTGGGAACTCGTCCCAGGGCTACATAATGAAGTATTGCACTCTAGCGGCTTCAAACAACAAAATGCATTTGATCACAGTTCTAGGATCCAGCAGTCCCACAACAAGGCGTCGGTAGGGTTGGCTGGTTCCTTCTGGAAGCCCCAGGGACGAGTCTACCCCCTGCTTCTGTGTGAGCCGCTGCTGGTTGCTGGCAGTTCTCGGTTCGTCGCTGCCCCCTCCCGTCTCAGCCTCATCTTCCCGAGACCTTCTTTCTCCCATGTGTGTCTTTGTGTTTTCTCCTTTTAGAAGGATACCCATCTCTGGATGTAGGACCCACCCTAGAGCCCTCTCTTAACTAACTACATCTGCAAAGACCTTATTTCCAAATAAGGTTACTTTCACGGATACTGGCGTTAGAACCTGAACATATCTTTTTCAAAGCACCTCATTCTGGTTTGATGGAAAGCTAATCATGTTCATACTCCCCACCCCAGCAAAAAAAAAAAAAAAAAAGTGGGGGGAGGGTCAAAGAAACCTGCTCTTTCTCCTCTTCCTCACACAGCTGCATTGTCCAGTCACTCAGCCAGATGGCCGGCTGGCCCTCAGCTTTCCTCAGCACCCCCCATCCACTCTGTCCGTCAGCGACTCCGTGTCCCTTCTTTACTGCCTCTCAGCAGAGATCTCCTCTGCTCTGCGGGCATCATACTGCACGGGTGCCCTCACTGCCTCTGTTTACAGGTAAGGAAACCAGAGTTCAGAGGGATCGGCAAAGCGCCCAGGGTTGTGGACCTGGTAAATGACAGAGCTTGGTCATCTGATTCTAAAGTCCAAGCAGAACTGTTCTGTAGGGGGATTTTGGCCCCTGATGAAGGTCCTCCCTGTGCTCCCACGATGAGGGACTTGTGTCCACCACGTCCTCCTGTCTTCCGGCACTGTTCCCGTTTGTTTCTGTTCCTCTCTCCCTTCTGGACTGTGAGGGCGTCCAGAGGGGATATGCTGTTGGTCTCACCTCTGAGTCCCCAAGCGGAACACCTACCCCAGGGCGGGCGCACACAGCCGGTCAGTGTGGGCTGGCGCAATGGATGCATTCCTACCCTCATCAGTCTCGTCCAGAGACTGTCCCTAGTTGTGCTAGAATTCCCCGATCTCTCTGAGGGGACTACCCTGCAGCACCAGGTCTCTCTCAGAAACAACCACCCATGACAAACGAAAGCAACACGCACAGTGAGGTGCTGCACGGTCAGAGTCGCCGGCCCGCCTCTAAGGGAAGCCAGCCTACCCTTGTGTCCTGCTGCTGGACTTCCAGCTGCCGGACTTCCAGAGCCTTGCACATTCTCACATGTTTCTGGAGTTTCTGTGAAGGCCAACAGTCTTCCGGATAGTGAGCACGGAATATATCGGGGAGCCCCACGGCCCCTCCGGGGGGACTGTCCCTCAGAGCTCAGAGGAGGGCATCCCCCTGGAGCCAGAGACGCCGCCTTCCGCGGGCGGTGGGGGGCGGGGGGCGCTGTTCTCTCTCCGCCCGGCCCTCACCCGCATTCTCCCGTGACTCTTGTCCATTCTTGTTTTGGGCTGGTTTTCCCTATTCTCATCAGAGCCCGCGACCCCTGCGCCGGAAATGGAAGTGGCTGGCCTACAGCTCCCTGTGCTTCATTAACCTCCACAGTAGCTCAGGGAAATGACGCCAATTATCACACCGGGGCTCAGGACTGAAAGGCTACCTCTTCTGGGCCCGCGGTGATGGATGCTACCAATTTAGGGAGGGGAGGGGCAGCTCCTCGGGTGGGGGAAGAGTCATTTGTTTTGCCGGGAGAAGCTCTCCCGTGGCAGACAGGGAGCACGGCTCTCCGGAGGGGCGGCTCTCCTGGCAGCCTTTTATAAGCGACGCCATTTCTCCGGGGACTAGATACACGGTGATACACTGCTCACAAAAATTAGGGAATATTTCAAAAATGAATATGAAGCAATAAAAAAAAAGAAACGTTTGATTTTTTTAAAATTAAACAAGAACATCAGAAAAGCAAATGACAAGTCAAAGAAAGTTGTTTAATTATGCAAATGAATGCAAAACCAACTTTTATTTCGTTGGTGAACATGCTCAGTACAGAAGGCTGAAAGTACTGGAGTATCTGCACGTTCCCTGACCCGCTGATTTTTGTGAGCGGTGTATATATATTTTAGCATGTACTGGTTAATCTTATTTACTTAGTATAGAAGAATAAAAACAACCACAATATGGCCCATAATTCCCCTACCAGATTATTTCCGTTGATGTTTAAAATCAGTCTTAGCAAGGTCTGGACAATTCAGAGTTTAATAAGTAACAAAGTTAAAGTGAGTATTTTTCCATCCTCCGCCCCCTGACCCATTTCCAAGCTCAGTCTTTCATCAGCTAATATGGTTTTGTGGTTTCTTTAGAAACCTTGTGACTTGTAGGGCATTAATGGTTTGGAGCAGTGCTTCTCAGACCCGAGTGGGCGTTGGGATCATGGGGAAGGCTTGTTAAATCCCAAATTGTTGCCCTGGTCAGATAGCTTGGTTCATTAGAGGATCATCCTGAAGCACAGAGGTTGTCGGTTTGATCCCCGGTCAGGGCACATACAGGAACAGATGGATGTTCCTCTCTCTCTCTCTCTTTCTCTCTCTCTCTCCCTGCTGATTCAGCGGGTCTGGGAGGGGACACTCCCACTTTCATATTTTTTTCAATTTCTCAGGTGACACTGATCCCTGCCCCACCACTTTCTCAGCTATGTGATATTAAACAAATTACTTAGCCTCTCTTTGCCTTATATTCCTCTTCTATAAAATAGTGAAGTAGTTGAGAATATAAAATGAAAAAATACTCAAAAAGGTCTACATATTAACATCATGGGAAGGCTTGTTAAGTCCCAAATTGTTGCCTTGGCTGAATAGCTCAGTTGGTTAGAGCTTCATCCTGAAGCACAAAGGTTGCAGGTTCAATCCCCAGTCAGGGCACAGACAGAAACAACTCCATTTTTTTTTTTTTTTTTTTTTGCTACTATTATGCATCTACCAGACTGTATGTATCCAACTACATCCGTGATTTTTTTTTTTTTTTTTTTGTATTTTTCTGAAGTTGGAAACGGGGAAACAGTCAGACTCCGCATGCGCCCAACCAGGATCCACCTGGCACGCCCACCAGGGGGCAATGCTCTGCCCATCTAGGGCCATTCTAGCACCTGAGGCAGAGGCCACAGAGCCATCCTCAGCGCCTGGGCCAACTTTGCTCCACTGGAGCCTTGACTGCGGGAGGAGAAGAGAGAAACAGAGAGGAAGGAGAGGGGGAGGGGTGGAGAAGCAGATGGGCGCTTCTCCTGTGTGCCCTGGCCGGGAATCGAACCCAGGACTCCTGCATGCCAGGCCAATGCTCTACCACTGAGCCAACTGGCCAGGGCCTACATCTGTGATTGTGAAAGATAACTGTATGTATACTTCAGTGCTCTTCTTTATTCGCAATAATGATCGTCATATACTTACACACCGATATCATTAGTCCTCTTAAATTCTGCCTCACATAAAATCCCAGTCTAGATATCCATCCTAGAGGCTGTGCTCGTCCTCTGTAGGTGAGCACACTGGTTGTTTCTGGGCGCTAGTTAACACAAGCCACGCAGCAAGCAGCACCCTTGCTGTGTCCTGACACACATTTTGTGAGCACATTCGTAGAGTAAGTTCCTAGAAGAGTGGTTGCTAGGACAAACCATATGTGCATTTTACATGTTGGTACTTGGAATATTAAAATATAAGTATGCATTCTAGGGAGGGTTTGTTTGTTTCTAACCCTGGTCTGCCCAGAGTCCTGATGTAACCTAAGGGCAAATGGCACTTTCTCCATGGACATTCGTGCCTCGGTCTTCCGAATGAGGATGGCAACGTGAACAGTGTTGACGTACGTACTGCGGTGCACCACTCAGTTGGCTCTGAACGGCTTGCTCAGCATGGAGTGAGGAGCCGAGGAGCCAGAATTGGTGAAAGCATGTTTTCTGTGCTGAAAAAGCCCGGCTCCAAGGGAGGACTCCTAGGAAAACAGGTGCACTGCAGTCTGGCATGCAAGTAATGTACACAGATCAAAGACTGCACAAAAGGCGAGTCAGGTGGGATAAGGATTGGGGACAGCTTCCAGAGGACAGGGTGGCTGTGTTTTGCAAAGTGGCTGAGCGTGGGCAGGAGGGAAGGGCTCTTCAGAGATTCAGAATAGCATGTGCCAGGACCCAGAGGCTTGGTAGTGACTAACAGCACCTGACATAGGCACTCAGCGAGTGTCTGTTGAACAGTCTCAGCCCTCACAGGGGGTACAACTTACAGAAAACTAGTGCCTTAGGCTCTCTCTGATCCAAAATGCCTTCAGGAAGGCCTGCTGCCACCTGGCCTTGAGATTTTAGGTTCACGAACAGCTTAGTGAATTCCTAAAGAACTCACACAATCGCGATCTGTCTTCTTACATTCTAATCTGCAGGTTGGAATAGAAGTTTTGAAATAACCTTCAGACGGATCTTGACTTTGCCTGCAACACCTGCACCCTGGGGTGGAAGTCCTAGGACTCTGCTGGGGAGGGGTCACAGTCACTTCCTTCTGCAAAGATGCCATACCCTGGCAGAAGGCCCTCAGTGCCACTAAGAGAGACAGCTATCATCACATATGGATTTTCCTCATTCCCCTTTTATGTTGGGTGGCCTAGAAGCTCATCACTTAAGTATGAGTTTCATTGATGATCTCACATGTGTACTAATGTGCTGATAAGAATGAGGGAGACTAAAGCAACTGAATTAATGAGGATTTGTGTGTGTGTGTGTGTGTGTGTGTGTGTATGTTTTCCAACACGAAACCCAACTTGAGCTGGCATCAGGAAAAAAGCAGGTGGTGTATTAAGAACAGTGACATTCCATGAAATAATGTAATGGAAAGTGCAACTGAGCCTAGCTAGCCACCAGGGCGAGAAGTCAGAGTGAGTCCGATCATTGACTGTCTCTACTGATGGTCTCTACTTCCCTTCCCGTGCTGGGGTCATTGTGTCTCCTCTGCTTCCTCACAGCCTTGCTCTGCTCCCGGTTTCCACGGTGGAAAATGTAGCCTCACCGATCCTGTCTTCACCTATTAGAGGACCAGCCAGAAGCTGAGACCGCCAATCCTGCTCCTGGTCCCAGTTTCAAAGTCCTGAAAGATACTCTGATTCATCCAGCCAGAGTCTCTGCCTGCTCTGATCAGCTCTGGTGCTGAGTAGAGTCATGGAATAACTGATGGTGACTGGAGGCTCTTTTGTGTCATGCATAGAAGATGGGAAGAGTCCAGGATATAAGGGACAGATGGATAACTTGAGAGAGAGAGGAAAAAGGAAGAGGTTTAGGGAGAAGTAGTAGATTAAATGTTGGTTAGTTCCCAGTCTCTATGAAACAGCGTTGAACACCCAGATGCGTGCTTCCAGCTTTGGGGAAGTATCTGTTTTCACACGAGAACACTGGACTAGATCAGTGGTGCTCAGCATTGACTTATCACTTGAATGCCATGGGGACCTTTTAAAAACCTTAGGACCCAGGCACCATTCCCAGACTAAAGATACCAGGGTGCCTCTGTATGGGATGCTGGTATCAAGTTTTTTAAACGTTCTTCAGGTAATTCTAGTCTTCAGCTGAGGTATGTAACCGTTGGACAAGATCAGTGATTCTCAAATGAGAATCTAGTAAAAATGAAAATTGTTCATTTAGGTTCAAGGTGACGTGCAGAAGCCAGATGCTAACAAGCTCCCAGGCGTTGCCAGTGCTGCTGGTCTATGAATTTTACTGCTTTGAGTAGCAGACCATTACATTATCTCTGAGTCCTATTCTAGCCCCAACATTTTTAGGAAAGAGACTATTTTCTCCACAGATATTCATGTTCTGCTCTGAACCAGACCTTGTGCTAAAAGCTAAGGCACAGGAATCAATTATGTTCTTGCCATGGAGAAGTTCTTGTGGAGTCCACACGGCTTGAGACAGGCCAGGGAAGACGCCCTGTGGGTACTACTTCTTCTTAGCTGTTTGGAGAGCTGTTTACTGGGGATCTTTGAGTTGCTTTTATTTTTAACAAAATGTCCTTATTGAAAAGGCAGCCGGCTTCCCTGAAAGAGAGAAGTGAGCCCAGGTCTTGGTCTAGGGCCATTTGACATGGAAGGAAGTGACTCTGACATGTAGCAATTCAGGGTAATAGGTGCAAATCGTGAGGTGTGTGATGGAGGCTGCCGTTTGGCCCTGAGCACAAAGGACAACACAGAAACTCTAAGTGGGAAGAAGAAAATGATCTCTCTATGACTGCTAGATAGGTAGAAGGGTGAGGAAACAGGTGGCCCACGAAAGGAACTCCTTGGTTTTCAGTGGGTTCAGTGATTGGTGAGCACACTCTAAGAGATCTGGAACTTGTTTGGGGGCATGTTTGGAGTCCCCGACGAGAGCAGAACCAAAGCTGTTCCGGTGCTTATGATGGAAGTCTGCTCACATTTCATTGAGCTGTTCTGCGCCAAAAAGCCAGGGAAGTATGCACAAGTTACAATGCCTTGTTTCCATGTCACAGAGTATGCGTCTAAGTAATGGGGGTGGGGGGGACAGGCCATAATAAATGACCTGATTTTCATTCAGCACAGATTCCCTGAACGCCTACTATGTGCCGGACACTGAATTGGATCAGTTTCAACATTGCAGCTTGGAAAATGATTCATATGCTATTTATTATCTTTTGATGACAAGTGACAGCTGCTTTTCTAAACGTGGTGACATTTACTTCTCACCAAAATCCAGGGTGGAGAGGTCAGGATCATGATGCTGTTGATGTTGCTGATGGCGGCGGCGGTGATGATGGTGGCCGAGGTGGTATTGGGATACATTTTCTATTTAAGAATATTTTAAAAACTGGTTCCTGAAGTGTCACAGGACCATAGAAAGTCCTATCACTAGTAAGTAGCCAAGCTGAGGCAAGAACCCAGATGCCCAAATTCCAATCTTGCCTTGCTATTCATTCACTTCCTGAGTAACAAGAATATGAACTACTTGCTGAAGTATAGTTTGGGGTTGACCACCCTAACTACGTCTGGAACGATGAACTGAGAAGTTGGGGTCTACACAGACTCACACATACAGGGCAGGCTCACAGCTGTTAGGAGGGGAGGGTGTTGGGTGAGGGAGGTAGAGGGACAGAGCAAAAAGGACCAAAAACCTCATGGAAATGGAGAACAGCGGTGATTGCTGGGATGGGGAGGGTATGGGGGGTAAATGGTGATGGAGTTCACTAGGAGGGGTGAACACACAACATGATGTACAGAGATGTGTTGTAGAAGTATGCACCTGAAACCTGTATAATTATGTTAACCAGTGTCACCCAATAAATTCAATATAAAAAAAGATTTTTAGGGCCTACAAAACATTATGGCTTCGTGTAGAAGAGAGGAGGAGCTTCACAATGGCAGCTCCTGAAGTCCCACAGATCGTTCCTTCCTCGCTGGCATCCCTTCTCCGGCCCAGGAGGGCTGGAGCCAGCGGTGGTCGGAAGGGGAACGCTCCGCTTCGCCTCATAGATACGTTCTGTGCCGGAACTACCTTCCACCTTTATAGCTCATGCGCACAAAAAGAGCGTATTTAGACAGGCACTTCATAACAGTGTGGTCAGCTTAGGAAGTCAGAGGG
Source organism: Saccopteryx bilineata (assembly GCF_036850765.1). NCBI lineage: Eukaryota > Metazoa > Chordata > Mammalia > Chiroptera > Emballonuridae > Saccopteryx > Saccopteryx bilineata. Next base: position 16,181,790 of record NC_089498.1, read on the forward strand.
TCCTCACTGTCCCCAGGAAGATGCCAAGGTTTTCCAATGGCTCCCAGCTCGTGGCCTTGCGGGATCCCATATGGTCACAGTGCAGTCCCAGCCCACTCCGCAGCCAGCATGAGCCTATCCAGCAAATGTGGATGCCTCTCCGCAGAGCTGGACGTTCTCAGTGGCGCCCCCACAGCCTGCAGAAGGCGGCTCAGGTTCCTGCGCCCAGCACACAGCGCCTCTTGTGACGGACATGCCATTGCTGACCACTCCAGCCTGGTTTTCCTTCCCTTCCTTCAGCTTCCCGCCAAGCGCTCCTGCAACAGCAAAGCACACTGAGTCCCAGCCCTCCTTCTAGACCCCGAGGCGTGATGCTGTGAGGCCTTTGATTGTGCTGGTCTCGCTTCAGGAAAGCAAAGCAGCCTCTGCCTTGGACCAGCAAACTTACTCATCCTTAGGGACTCGGCTTCTCCAAAAACACTTCCCTGACCAGCCTCCTGCTAGAGAAGGCGGGCCACCGTGTGCAGACTTCTATCGGAGGGTGCCATCGCTGTGAGCTCTTTCAAGCAAACCCAATTACCATCACCCTAGCCTCATCATCTTTCAGGGTCTGCTAGGTTCCAGCCACAGTGCTGATCGCTTTACACATCTCTAATGTTCATAACAGTTGCATCGGATTTGGAGTTAAATAAATTGACAAATAAACACAAAATCTTGAGCTTCCCAAATATAACAGTGCCCGGAACATAGTAAGCATAGCAACCGCTCAATAATTTATAAATATAAAGCTGAACTGCTACTTCTTTATTCATTCACTTAAAAAAAAAAAAAAAAGCTTTATTTTTAGAGCAGTTTTAGATTTACAAAAATATGGATGATAGCACACGAACTTCCCATGTACCCCACACCTAGTTTTTCCTATTATTAACATTGTGCATTAATAGTGTACATTTATTACAACGAGTGTACCAATTTTTATACATTACACTTACCCAAAGTTCATAGCGTATTCAGCTTTCCTTATTTTTTGCCTATTATCATTTTTCTGCTCCAGGATCCCATCTAGAACAATACAGGACATTTAGTCACTATGTCTCTTTGAGGTCCTCATGGCTATGACAGTTTTTCAGAATTCTTTTGTTTTTGACAACATTGACCATTTTGAAGAGTACTGGTTACATGTTTTATAGGATGTTCATCTATTGACATGTGGTGTTTTTCTTATGACTAGTCTAGCGTTGTTTGTTCTTTTTTTTTTAATTGTATTGAATTTATGGGGTGACATTGGTTAATAAAATTATACAGGTTTCAGGCACACAATTCTGTAATACATCAGCTGTATACTGTATTGTTCTCACCACCCCAAGTCAAGTCTCCCCCCATCACCATCTATCCCCCTTCAACCCTCTTCTACCTACCGCACCCCCTTTCCCTCTGGTAGTCACCGCACTGTTGCCCGTGTCAGTGAGTTTTTCCCCCTTTGGTTCTTAAGAGGAAAACTACAATGGTTGAGTGACATTTCCATCATAGCACAGCGAGGGCACATACTGTCAACCTGATTTATGACTTGATGTTGACGTGATCACTTGGTTGAGGCTGTGTTTGTCAGGTTTCTCCATGATACAAGTACAAATTCGTCCCCTTTCCACTGAGTCTTTGGAGGAAAGTCATTGCACTGACCCAGCTGAAGGCGTCTGGAATTATGCACCCTCTCCTCACGGGCAGACTGTCTGCACGATTGGTGGGGATTCTCCCGCACAGGAAGTCCGTCTCTCCTCTCCGGTTATCAACTCATCCAATTACTTATTTATATACGAATGGACTCATGAATATTTATTTTCTACTTTGGGTTTTAATCCAATGCTACTTAATGTTGTTGTTTAAATCATTCCAGCTCTGGCCATGGAGACTCTTTCGATGGTGCTCCTTTGAAATATTCCCATAAATGAGGGGATTTTTAGAAATCTTTGAGCAGTGTCATACTTTTTTGTATCTGGTTCTTCTTGCATATTTCTTTCCCTAGTCCTGGAGTCAGTCATTTCCCCAAGAAGCCTTGGTTTCTTTTATTGGGGCATGGTATTAGAAAGCAAGATCTGGGTACTAGTAGTGCTCATTGCTATTGGGGTGTTGTTTCTTTTAGGTCTTCTCAGCTAATTTAGAAAAAGAAATCTTTATTATATAAGTATGTGTATACTAATTCAATATGTGTATATACAGTGTGTTTGTAAAGTCATGGTGCACTTTTGACCGGTCACAGGAAAGCAACAAAAGACGATAGAAATGTGAAATCTGTACCAAATAAAAGGAAAACTCTCCCAGTTTCATACCTATTCAGTGCAGTTGGATGTGGGCTCACACACATATTTTTTAGGACTCCTTAGGTAGCTATCCCGTATAGCCTCTACAGACTCGTCACTGACTGATGGCCTACCAGAACGGGCTTTCTCCACCAAACTGCCGGTTTCCTTCAACTGCTTATCCCACCGAGTAATGTTATTCCTATGTGGTGGCGCTTCGTTATAAATGCACCGATATTCACATTGCACTTTGGTCATGGATTCGAATTTAGTGAGCCACAGAACACACTGAACTTTCCTCTGTACCGTCCACATCTCGACTGGCATGGCCGTGGGCTGCTCCGCTGTATACACGGTGTTATGTCATCATCTGCGCATGCGCACATGCTGCCACATCATCCTACAGAAACTGAGAGGGTTTTCCTTTTACTTGGTGCAGATTTCACATTTCTTTCAACTTTTGTTGCTTCCCTGTGACCGGTCAAAAGTGCACCATGACTTTACGGACAGACTATATATGTATGTATGAATATTTCTGTCGGTATCCTTCTGCATCTGTTAAGCTAAACATGAGTTCATATGGATACCTCCAACTCTAATCCATTACCACATGAATCATTTAAGCCTCCTTGGTTTGCTTATCTCTCATTTTCCAGTCCAACAGAGAGAAACCTAACTCCCATCACCTGCCATCCTTTCCCTTCATTGTTGGGTGCTGGCATGCACCGCAGCGTAGACTCGGTAACTCGCGGAAAACAACTTGATCAGCGTAAGTGCAGTGCTTCCGCGCAGCGCTTTCGGCCTTTAGTCTCCCAGACTCCGCTCACTTCCCAAGTTACCTGGGTCAGCGCCTCCCCTCCCACCCCTTCCTGTTGAGGGTCTCCCCTCACAGTCTCCGCCCCTTCCTGCGGTTCCCCTGGCTGCCTGAGAAAGTTTTTTAAGTGTGCGTGCATTAAGGTTCATTCTTTAAGCCGTATCGTTCTATTATGTATCCATTTTTTTTATCATCTATTTATTTCCTGTTCGTTGTTTACAGCACTCCTGGGTCACACACTGAAAACTGAGGGGAGTTAGCTGACATTTAGGAAATATCTCTAACACAGCGTTGGAGCCCAACGTGAGACAGTGAGCGCCGTATTAGGGCTAGCTCCGTCTCCGGGCGGTCACGGGTCACGCGATGGAGGGAGGCACAGCAGCGCCCTAGCACAGGCAGATCCTGTCCGGCCCTGAAGCCCCCCGGGGAGGAGCCCTCAGGGCTCTAGGAGAGGGTGAGATGGCCTGAGGTGGACTTTGGTTCCGCATGCAGACTCCCAGATGGAAGGTGTTCAAATTTAACCCGTAAGTCCAGAGAGAGCTGCATTTCACATTCCCTGTGGTCGCTGTAGGAATCTCTCCCCTAGAAGTTCACTCGAGCACATGAGACATGCTGGTGGCATTGGGAATGAGCCTTCGTGGTCACCATCGCCAGGAGGGCCCTCTGAGCATTTATGTTTACAGAGAATTCCCTCTGTTCTTCCTGTTCTCATGTTTGTGTCCACCTGGGAAATCTCCTCGCGTAAGTGGTCATTCCATTTTATAGATTAGTAGGAGGAGGGGCAGAGAGGGCTTGACTTCCTGGTGACATGCAGTGAGGACAAAGGACTCGATTCCAGAATCCAGCCATCTCCTAGTTCCTCAGAGTGACTCTTTTTTTTTTTTTTTTTCTTTTTAATTCAGTACGAGGCGGGGAGGCAGAGACAGACTCCTGCATGCACCCCTACCAGTATCCACTCAGCAAGCCCACTATGGGACAGTGCTCTGCCCATCTGGGGCCCTTGCTCCATTGCAATTGGAGCCATTTTTTAGCACCTGAGGCGGAAGAGGCCATGGAGCCATCCTCAGAGCCTGGGACCAACTCCCTCCAATTGAGCCATGGCTGCAGGAGGTGAGGAGAAGAGAGACAGAGAGAGAAGCGAGAGGAGGATGGCTGGATAAGCAGATGGGTGCTTCTCCTCTGTGCCCTGACCAGGAATCAAACCCAGGACATTCACATGCCAGGCTGACGCTCTACCACTGAGCACACCGGCCAGGGTCCAGAGTGACTCTTGACATTTGCATCACCCGTGATGACTTTGGGGACAGAACCCCAAATAAGGCTAAACTGAACTGGAGACTATACACGTGGGCTTCCTCATTTCTGATTCCTGGGAGAATCATTGTTGGAGCGACCGAGACTTCAGTGTGGGCTCTCAAGTCCCCCATGGGCGTGTTAGCCACGGTGCAAGGAGTTGCACTGTGGTCTCTGGCCCTGTTTGGCAGAGAAAGCAGACGTTCCCTTTTGTCTGTGAGCGCCATTCATAGGTACGAACGTTTTCTCTTACCTGGCATCACTGTTGACGTACCCAGGAACTAAGGAGTAAAGAAGCACAGCTGCTGGACAGTTAGAGCAGACGGTGTTCATTCTGTGTCCTCTTTACTTGCACATTATTGTTTTTAGAGCTTTCTCATTCCTATTTTGCACAGAATCCATATGTCTATAGCTACTGGATGCCCAGGCCCGGCGCATGTTGGCAGCAGCAACGGGGAGTGTGGAGAGTGGGGACTAGAAGAATTAGGCACTAGCGATTTGAAACAGGAAACCATCCTGGAGTATTTGGCTCAGGGCTGAGGACCCAGTGCACCTCAGTCTCTTCTGACGGCATTTTTTTTTTCCATTTAAACACAGCGCCATCATCTGGGCGTGGAAGACGTTTCCAAATTAATATTATTATTATTATTATTCTCTGCGTTATTTTTTTAACGCAGAGAATGTCTCGTACATTGTGCTTGAAATGGCGGTGGTTTATAAAATACATTCTTCTTTCATTCAAAAGGGAATGAAAGGTGAAATAGGGAAGTAGGTCAGTGTTTAAAGTAGGAGAGCCTTAAATCTGAGGAAAGAAAGATCACCTAGTGTGACTCACTGACTCCGTAAACATTTACTGTGCGTGTATAAGTTGTCCATCAGGAACTGGGGAAAGAGAAATAAATAATATCGACCCCTGGCTTCAGGAATCTCAACATCTCATTCAAGAATCTGTCCCCGGAGATCTGGATGGCTGAGGTTTTCACAACGTAAGAGGCTTGGGGTGAAAATCACTGAATCATAGACTTAAGGCTTAAGAAGAAGCAACAAGATTCATGTGTTAAGAAAGGGAGGGAGGGAGCGAGGGAGGGAGGGAGGGAGGGAGGGAGGGAGAAGGAACCTTGCTACCCTATAGAATTTGGGCAAATGGAAAAAGCAAACTCTTATCCCAAAATGCCCACTCTGTGGATCCCTGTAAACTTAGCCAAATGCTATAAATAAAAGGGTAATTTTACAGATGTCATATCTTGCACCACCAATAACTTAGCAATGTAGGTGTTATTATACAGTGTTTCTGGAGTAGGAAACTGAGGCCCCAGGAACCTAACCATTCTACCCAAGAGTAAAGCGTGGATAGCCAATCTTGGTTGGGGCTGAACATAAATCCAGGCCTGTCCCGCAGGGTGAGAAACCCCAAAGGAAGTTGGCCTAATGAGAAGAGTGTCTATCATAACATGCTATGAGAGAGAGAGAGAGAGAAAAGACAAAGTATCTTTAGGGTTCCCCTTCCAAGAGAAGCAAATGCTAAGTCCTTATTCATCCACGACTGGGTCTCTGATCTATATACCAGGTGAGGTGCCACTCTGAGGTGCCACTCTGTCCACCACGAGTATGAAACACTCCACCTGGGTAACTCGAGAGTTTAACAAAGAGACCGTTTACTAGAGATATAGCACCGTGTAAGTAACCCCCAGGACAGGACAATGATTGGGATGAGGAGAGGGAGCTGAGAGCAGGGGGCCTTCTGACTGGAGCCGTGACATCCTCCCAAGGGTTACATCAGTCATGGTGACCCACAGGAAGGGAATCAGGAGACACACCACAGCCTCATCTCTTCTCTCCCTCCTTTCAGTCTCCTGATGGCTTCCCCATTGGCCAAACCCACCTGGAAATTGAAGGGTCAGCACCTCCCACCCCGACGTATATAGGCCATAGAGGTCAAGCACAGAGCAGAGTGAAAAGGGGACCATACATCTGGAGAGGCAGATAAAACATCCATTCTAGCCCCCCGTATACATTCCGGCATGGAATCAACTTAGCTCAGTATGAAAGGATGCTTCCCATTAGGACCAGAAGCAGTCTCACAGTCCCTCTGAGCAGTCCTCCCGGTAGCTAAGAATACTGCTCTGGAGCTGGCCCAGAAGTAGGGATACACTTACCGTTCTTGCCCTAACCCGAGCTTGGATAGTCTTCCTTATTCTTCTTTGGTTGGATTGGATCATTTTAATGCCAATAATGCCTTATAACTTTGTTATAACTTTTTTTTTTTTTTTTTTGGCTAAAATGACAGGATTGACAACACTTTATGGATTTAAAATATTCAGGGAGACAAATGTCATGAAAGCAGCACTGAACTTGATTTTAGAAGTCTCTATAGCTTACAAACTGGTGACCTTGGACAAGTCATTTCCCTTAGCAGAGCCTCAGATCTCACCCGTGAGAAATAGGAATGATGCAGTGACCTCTCAGGATGGTACAATTTTGACAGAGCAAATACACAAAAATGTGTCACACTGTGCAAAGGAAGGTAATGGGAGTCAGTCAGCAAGCGAGGAGAAACAGAAGATGTATTTAATTCACTTATTGTATTTTAGTAAGGCATGTTAGCAATCAAGAAATCCAGTGCAAGGTCAAAAAATAAGGCTTTGAACCTTGACTTTGGAACTTCTTAGCTAGGTGACAAGGAGTAAATGTCAGTCTTTCCAAACCTCAGTTTCCTTATCTATCAAACGGGACTAACTAAAGCAGCGGCTTTCAACCTTCTTACAGCTGGGGACTAAAGAACATAGAATTAATTCGGGGACCGCTTAGGCAGAATTCAGCTAAGAGTGTAAGCAAATTCAGCTAAGATCATTGGTTCTGTAACCTTCACACAACCTCAGGGTGGTTAACATTTTCGCAGGTGGGTACAATATTTCTGATGGACCGACCCATGGACCAGCGGCTGAAAAACACTGAACGAGAGCATTCACCTCACCAGCTGTCACGTACTGGTCATGATAAGTACTCTGGAAGGGTAACCCTGAGTGTGAGTGCGCATTGCATCACCACATTTGCAAAGGAAGCCTCCACAGTAGTGGGCAAGCCCATAAACCGTCCACTCACTCAACAGCACTGACTGGGCCCTGTTAGTGTTTAAACATCCGGCTGAGCTAGCTGGAGCCGGGCCTCCGCAGGCCTCTTTCTTTCCCTCTCTTGAGACCACAGCCAGAAACAGGACTGCACTCCCGAGTGCTGCTCCTTCTGGACATTCCTCCTGAACGGTGTTGACTTAAACTTCAGAGAACTGTAGTCTTGTGATTTAGCTCTGAGCTGATTGAACTCAGTGGCCTGGGAGTCAGAGAGTTTGATACATCTTCTGTTTCTCCTAGCTTGCTGACTGACTCCATATAAACCTCTTCACTTCTCAGCGTCTCATCAAAATCCATAGATAGATAGATAGATAGATAGAGCCATACCTACATATAAACGAGCATATACTGCTCACAAAACTTAGGAGATATTTCAAAATGACTATAAAGCGATAAAAAAAAGCATTTGATTTGTTTTTTTTAAACGAACATCAGAAAAGCAAACGACAAATTGCTTGATTATGCAAATGAGATGCAAAACCAACTTTTATTTCATTGATGAAAATGCACTATACTGAAGGCTGAAAATACTGGAGTATTCATATGTTCTCTGATCCCCTAATTTTTGTGAGCAGTGTACATAGTTATAATAGATAAGACAGACGGATAGATAGATAGATGATAGGTACATAGAGTATACACAACCCACTCAGAATTTCCACTTCAAAGACTCCATGATTCCATCAACCATTCTTTGAAAGTGAATCCGTTTTCGTCCAGAATTCCTTCATCACTCTTCACACATGCAAAGTGTTCGGCAAGCTCCAAAGAACACACAAACATCAAGTGCCTACTATGCGCCTGACACCAGATGTATATTTAATAAAGCCTGGGTATTTCCTGAAACAAGGCTGTTTTCCATAATCAGTTCCCCAAAACCAAGTACAGGCGTCTGTGGCCGGCAGAGTGGGAGGAACTGACATGAATCTCACCTTTGTTCCATTCCGAAATGGACCCAGAGGCACCCGAATTCCGTATGGACTCATGCTGCTGAGCTTTGATTCATACTTAATTTCCTAAAATGGGCGCGGATTAGCTGCACGACAGGCCCCGGTATAAAGAGCTACACATATGTCTCCTTGGCTAATGTCTGCTCCTTTCCTCCCAGTTATTAGAGTTAATGCCAGCACAGGAAGGGAGCATTAGGGGCCAGGGTTGTCTTCCCCCCCATTGGAACAACAGCGGGGATGTGCTGCAGATAAGAGGCACCCGGGTGTTTCGGGCTTTTTCTGGAAACGGAAACAGAATTGCTATATACATGTCAGCTTGATCTGGGAAGCCTGACAATTCCTCCCCTTCCCCCCATCTCTTAATTCTGATTACTGCCAGACTGAGCTCTATCTATGGGATCTGAATGCTCTTTGTAAGAAAGGTTTCGTTGTGAGGGAGGGGGCTGGCCTTATTTTACCAGTGGAGGCTATTATCTTGCAACAGCTGTTTATAGTTAACTGCAGCCCATACTTACAGCCTGAGTGCTGGAGCCTTATTTAGTGCCTGTGGATTTGCGGCGAACAGAGTTAGGCTTAACCCTTTCTTCCCCCTGTCGCGGCAGTGGGGATTTGAAAGGGAGGGAGTCTGCTGACCATGAGGGTAGGGTTGGGCGGTGGGCTGCAAGCACAGTGGACGGTTCTAATGTCTTATCGAGGTGGGGCTATGTGTCAGGGATGTGTTGGGCACTTTGTAGACATGATCTCAGTGTATATGACCTTCAGGGCTCTGATGTTGATAGGACTCTGCCCATTTCACAGGGGAGTAAATGGAGGCTCAGGCAGTGTATGCTGGGGTTCTAATCCACACGGACCCAGTGACAGAGCCTGAGCACTGAACTCCTCTCTTCTGCTGCATGGGGCCTCCTGTTCACCCAGAAGCATCAGCTGAGGACCGTCCTGGGCCCTGCACAGTGCTGGACTGCCCATTATGGATGGGGGGGGGGGACTGTCTCCACCCCAGAGGGCTCTCGGGCCAGCCAGGAAGATGAGCCAATGCAGGTGACACCCCAAGAATGGAGGAAATCACTGATAACTGCAGACGGGTCTCACCCTACCCGGGGTGGAGACAGCAGAGCAGGAGCCAGGGGGATTGAAGGAAGAGACCAAGGTTACCTTACGAAATTTTCTTAATAACAGAAAAGAGTAAACTAGGGAACACAGCTACAAAAACTAAGGAGAGAGAGAGAGAGGGAAAGATAGAGAGAGAGAGAGAGAGAGAGAGAGAGAGAGAGAGAGAGGTGGAGGGCAGGCCCGAGGGGTCTGACAGAATCCGAGGCTTGCGAGGCCCGTGGTGGGGGACAGGCAGGACCCCGTGCTCCAGGGCCGCCCCGCAGGAGCCTGCGCTTGGTTCTCCAGGAACTGGGCAGCAAGGCTGCCAGGTCTGCGTTGTAGGAAGACGGCAGGTCTGTCTGGCTGAGGTGGGAAGGTGCTCGGGAAGGAGCGGAAAAGCGGGGATGGGATCCTCGCGGATGGATCTGAAGGTCCAGTAGGAGGGAGCCTGCCGGGCCTCGGGGACCTGCAGTAGCGGGGGCTCTCAGGGGCTGTGTCGCGGGGAAGAGCGAGGACAGATGGTGTTGGGCTTCCTTGCCTGGCTCAAGACTAGAAAGAGGTTAAATTTTCCAGCAGGAAGTTGGAAGGAACATTGCTCAAACCGCTAACCCAACCCCAAACGACATACATTCCTGAGGGTTACAAAGCTAATCAGTGGCGGTGGGGGTGGGGGTGGGGTGAGACTGCACACACACACACACACACACACACACACACTTTCATTTTCTCAGCACGGCTGGAATTTTTGTTCTCCCTTTGTTTGACTCCAACACCCTTCCCGACGACAAAGAAAATCGAAGGTTTTGAAATCCGGGGTTAAGCACAAAGGCGGGCGGAGTCGGACGGAGGGGGGGAAAGTTGGCTGACTCCGGACTTTATTCTCTGCCTCGGTCCCCAGCAATGCACAGTGGGAGAGAGAGTGGCTTGCCAAAGGGCTCCGTGTGACTGGGCTAAAGGAGAAGAATATGTAAAGTTCGAGATGAAAAGGCAGCCCTCGCCACTGAAAACCGAGCTGGGAGCTAATGGGGCTGGGAACGGGGCCTTTACAAAGAAAAGTGCTTATTTGCAAACTTGTTTCTCTGCAGCAAGCGCTCCCGGACCTCTGGTAAAAGGAATTCCTGGACGCAGCCTTTTCTATTGAGCTGTTAGCGATCTGCGCTTAATTATCTCTCTCCGGGCCCCCTCCTGCCGCCAGTCCTTGGGGTGGCTGCAGAGGTCCGCGTGGAGGTTTTGCCCTTTTAATTCCAATGTTCAACAAAGTTAAAGTCTTAAAACTGCCAAACCGAAAGCAACCTTCCTTCTCCTGCTGCTCTGAATTCCTGATTTTTACTGTGGAGGGAGCCGCAGGGCCCCGTCCGGTCCGCGGTGGTCTGCCAGCAAGGTGTGGCCTTCCCGCGGGGAGGGTAGCCTGGGAGACCCTGATGGCCACTCAGTGGGAAGATCTGCCCTGGCCACGGAGACTGGGGTGTGACCGGTGTTGCTTGCACTGGCCAAAACGGCTGAGGCCACAAGGTCAGCGCCGCTGTCCTGGGCTCCTGTTATTTCACACCAGAGCAACACAGACCTTTCCTGAAAAGGGAGTATATTAGTTAGATCAGTCAGTGTTTCCCAAAAAGCGTGTGTGTGTGTGTGTGTGTGTGTGTGTGTGTGTGTGTGTAGAGAGAGAGAGAGAGAGAGAGAGAAAGGGAGGGAGAAAGAGATTGATTTTGAAGAGCCCTGAAGTTCCCAAGGCAGGTGGGCCGGCTGGAGAGCCAGGTCAGAGTGGACAGCGAGGTCTTGAGCACGAGTCCCACGGGCAGCATGCTAAAAGCTCAGGCGTGCTTTCTTTGGGTGTGTGTGTGTGACAGTTCAAATTGACTTATTATTTTTTCCTGTGTGGCAGTAGATTTTATCCTGTAATCTTTTCTAAATTTTATTTTTAATTGCAGTTTACAGTCAATATGATTTCGTATTCGTTTCTGGTGTACAGTATAGTGGTTAGACAATCACAGACTTTATACAGTGGTCCCTGCCCCCAGCATTTCCATTACCGACCGGACACCGTGCATAATCATCACAATGTTATTGACTGTATTCCTATGCTGTGCTTTACATCCCCCAGGACAGTTGTGTCTCTGCCGGTTTGTAGTTCTTAATCCGAAAGAAATACATGCATCCCTATGTTCATTGTAGTGTTATTTACAATAGCCACGGTCTGGAAGCAGCCCAAACGCCCCTCCGTAGATGAGCGAATGGAGAAGCTGTGGTACATTTACACAATGGAATACCACTCAGCCGTAAAAAAAGAAGGACATCTTACTTTTGCAACAGGTATTATGCTAAGCAAAATAAGCCAGAGAAAGACAAATACTGTGTGACTTCCCTTATATGTGGAATCTACAGAATACAGAACAATATAAACAAACAAAGCAGGAACAGACTCAAACATGGGCTCTAACGTTGCCATCTTAAGCAGAATTTCTTCATCACTGGGAAACCTCTGTCTTTGTTCTTTACTGATTGGATAAGGCACTCTCACATTATGGAGGGTAACCTGCTTTACTTAAAGTCCATTGATTTAAATGTTAACTATACCTAAAAAAATTTCTTCACAGCCACAGCTAAACTACTGTTTGACCAAACAACTGGATACCATAATTCACCCAAGTTAATGCATAAAATTAACCATCACAGAAATTATCCCAACAGTGTCCAAAACGTGCTCATAGTCTTTATGGTGGGATGCTGGGGTGCAGTCCCTCTATAGGGATTTCCGTCCTTCCTTCCCTGACCAGAATTTGTCTCACACCATTTTAGATCTGCATTCCCATCCTTCTCATCATCCCTAACCTTAGAATTCTAGAGGGATTAAAACCTATGCCAAACCTAGACTTCTTACCCATCACGAAATTCAAATTAAAAGCACATCAGTAGGCCTGACCTGTGGTGGCGCAGTGGATAAAGCGTCGACCTGGAAATGCTGAGGTCGCCGGTTCGAAATCCTGGACTTGCCTGGTCAAGGCACATATGGGAGTTGATGCTTCCAGCTCCTCCCCACCTTCTCTCTCTCTCTGTCTCTCTCTCTCCCTCTCTGTCTCTCTCTCTCTCTCTCTCCTCTCTAAAATGAATAAATAAAAATTAAAAAAAAAAGCACATCAGTAAATCATGAGAATATATGTAGAAGCCATGACTCTGCTTCTAGATTGTGGACCTAGTAATTGGCATGAGCCTTTGGTAGGGAATTGTTGAGGAATCTAGGAACTCATTATTTTATTGTTGTTGTTGTTATTTTAAAAAAAAAGAAAACACAAGGGAGAAAAGTTCTGGGAAGACACAAATTTAAATCCAAAAGCACTGAAATGATACTTTATTTTAGTCCAAACAAAATAATGTATCACTACCTCATATTTTGAAGGCCTGCTTATATGATATAAGGGGGTGGGGGACAGGGAGGGTCAGTCTACCCCTCGGGTCGGAGATAGAGTGTTCTATGCTGAAGTTTTCCAGACTTCTAGCATGTCCTGAGAGTCTCCTTTTCTCTACCTGCCTCAAGGAGGGATCATGTTCATAGAGACAGGAGGAAGGTCATGATGTAGGCCCTGGACTTAGATAGAGTATGTCCTAAGACCTTGGAAAATTCATCTTCATATTCACGAACGCTCCAATAGTGCATAATTTACCCCCAAAGAATGCCATGAAAAACTAGATCCTAAATAAGAGTCACTCAATACATTAGGAGAAGAAAGCAAAACCATTTAAGAAGTATGTGCTGGTGGGCAGGTTAAGGACACCAGGATTGAGAGGGTCCAGTGATTATTCCAGCGTCGCTGTAAATATTCATGCACAGGTCTCAGAGAAATGACATACTGCAGACCCTTGAGGCCACAGAAGTATGGCTAACATCTAACTTCTCTTTGTCAATGCCAATGCACAAGAGACCTCAGTTGCCTTCTGATGGGCACGTCTGCCGGTCCTGGTGCCCTGGACCCTGTGCTCCTCCTCTGTAGTACTTGTAGTACTCCTTGTCATTGTGATGAACAAATTGCTGGTTTAATTGTTCATGTGATACTCTGTCCTCTGCTGAATGGTGAATTATGTAGGGCAGGATCTGGGGCCAGTGGAATGACTGATGTTACACTAAGTAAGTTGTAGCTCTATTAACACTCATTAAATGCATGAATATATCAACTAACCAACCAATAGCCAAGGTACCGCATGCCTCAGGTGTGATTGGATGGGCTTTTTCATCGACATGACCATGTCTACTTCCAGCTACCATAGATATGAATGAAACCTTAACCCCCCTCCCCCATTTCTCCTTTTGGAGTATGTACATTGATAAATTGCTTCCTACGTTCAGGAATATTTAGAGCAGGGGTCCCCAAACTTTTTATGCAGGGGGCCAGTTCACTGTCCCTCGGACCATTGAAGGGCCAGACTATAAAAAAACACTATGAACAAATCCCTATGCACACTGCACATATGTTATTTTAAAGTAAAAAAAAAAAAAACAAAAAAAACAAATGGGAACAAATACAATATTTAAAGTAAAGAACAAGTAAATTTAAATCATCAAACTGACCAGTATTTCAATGGGAACTATGCTCTTTTCACTGACCACCAAGGAAAGAGGTGCCCCTTCAGGAAATGCAGCAGGGGCCGGATAAATGGCCTCAGGGGGCCGCATGTGGCCCGCGGGCCGTAGTTTGGGGACCCCTGATTTAGAGGCTGCTGCGTATATGAGACCGTTTTCTACCACCTCCATTCCCCATGACATTAATGCCTTGGGAAACTTTCATCAGTGCTTGTGTGGTTTGTCAACTGCCCATCTTTTATCTTCCTTTTCCATAAAACAGTCCTTCCAAGGTTAAAGAAAATCTGGAGTGCTGTGTTTCTTCCACATTTACTTAGGTTTTCAAAGTGAAGATATCAAGGAGCAAATTTAAGTGGAAGACATTGGTCCAGACCCCCTATAATGGCATCTTCCTCTGTCGATTTCTTGTGCTCAATGCCCTGCCATGGCAGAAAAATTTGAACAGAGACGTGGTGAGTAGATATCAGGTCAAGAGGAAGGTGGTGAGACTACATGGAGAACCCAATAGAGGTGGTCTCAGCCTTGATGAGTTTGCACTTGTTAAAAGATAAGCCTAGATATATTCAAACTTTTAAGAGTTGATCTGAGCAGAAATGAATTGGAATTGGGCAGCGCCAAATCGGAAGTGTTTAGGAGTGCTCCGCCCATAGGAGCCAGGGGAAAGACAGGTAGGGAAGAAAGTACAGAAGCAGAGAAATTATGGGACCGGCTATGGCTTATAGCCTCAGTGGCGGTTTGTAATTGGTTGCCTTAGTGTGTTTTGACTTCATAACGCTGACACATTTGCAGGCTTCAATTTTGGGTTGCTTACGTAGGCTGCTGTGGATCAGAGCCACATCAGTCTAATGGCCTTCTTGTTTAATTAATTTAACACTTTAGATTGAGGAAGGCAGGCATTACGCAAATACATTGAGTAAGTGTAATGAAGGTTAACACAGAGGATTTAAAAAGTGTTAATGGGACCATAAATCATAGGGTTGAGTTAAACTGTGTCAGGTTAGGCCAATTTAAGAACAGAACATTTAGGATGAGAATGAAAAGAATGGGTAGGAGCTAAGCCAAGTGAACAGAGCTGGGCAGGGGACACTATGCAGGCAGAGGGAGGACTGGTCCGAAGACCCAACCTTGAGGAAGATCATGTTGTATCCAAGCAAATGAAAGAAGCCAGAACACTGGCGGAAGGGAATGAGTTCTCCCAACACAACAGATGTAGAATTTCACGCCCTTTCATCTTCTTAGCTCTTGCTGTTCCCTTGTCATGAATGCTGTTCCCCTCCTCAGTCTAGCGCTTATGTTGCTCAGTATTGAACTACGTTCTAAAAGTCTGTCCAGCCTCTCCCCTGATGGAATTGCTTCTTCCCCCACAACTCTTTATACAAACTTCTACCATGGTGCTCAACTGCTTACAATTCTTCTCTGTCTCTGTGTCCTCCTCTGCATAATGGTGGCCTCTGTACACCTTATTCCCTGGGCTTACGCAATGGCCATTGCAGAGAGGAACTCAATGCTTTTCCTAAAATAAGCTGAATTAAATTGCTTAACAGCTTTCAGCAGGGGAAAGTACCCCAGGAAGTGTCTAGCCCACAATCTCACATAATCCTGGGACACTTTCTTCAGTATTTCTGACCGGCAAGAAGACTTTCCAGCTAATTATTGTCCTCAAGAAAGCCCACACAGGGCACTGAATGTAAGCCTCCGTGTTCGGACATATCTATTAAAGAACATATTGGGAGAAAGGTTTGACTCAGGTACAAAGATTAATCGTCTGGACTTAAAAATTATTAAGAAGACGTGAGGGCGGAATTAGGCTTGCATAAACAAAGCCATGTCTAATGAAACATTCTTTTGATATCAAAGGCAAATTACAAGCAGTGGGCCTGACATTGAGTTTATAAACATCATAGGGTGTCATGGATATTGTGAGCGGGAGAGCCTGTCACAGGTAAAATGAAGTCACAAAAATTAGGTCAGCATTAAAGATCTGAGACCATCCTGAGCAGTGCTGTCAATGCGGAGGGCAGGCTCAGTACCTGAGCACTCCCTGCGTTCCTCAGACCCAGTCTGCACCTCTCAGCTGTCCTGGGCTCTGGGCTCCTGCGTTTTCTCACGAGGCAGCCGGCCCCTCTGTCCATTCTGCACTTGAGTCTTCCTCTGGGCATGTAGTCCCTAGTGCATAACAGATGCTCAAAGGCCCGGGCAAATGGAGGATAGTAATAATGATAACAACATAATGATGCTTTATAAAAAACAATCTTCTCATGTCGGTGAACTGCCTTTCTCCCTTTGCTGATCTGTGTTCACATTTCGGTCGGAGGCTGTCCTCGGGAAGGGGCTTACTCTGTCGTGTGTACACACAGAGGATCACTGGGAATGGCAGGAGCCGTCACGCTGTAGCAGAAAAGGGTCTGTTCTTCCTGATGAACTTGGAGCAACCTGACTTTATTATTCTCACTCATTTACTCACCCGTTTGTTTGTTCCTTCAACAGCAAGTGTTTATTCCACGACTGAGCTCGGGAAGCCCACTGTCAATAATGCACCGTCTTTTCTACCTGCTGCTGATCACGCTTGTTAGAGCTGCCGAGGTTGAGAACCTGTGATTGCAAGTCAGGGCAGGCCGTCCTCTGATTTAGAACTTGTACTCGAAATCACAATTGGTTTGTGTCTTCGCACCCCATTGCCTGAAGGGGTTTCCCCCTCCATGGGGCTGTCCTGGGCATCCCGTCATAGCTCATTGCCAAACAATCAGGAAGGCAGGCGTCTGTCTTTTCATGGTGCCCCTGGAGTCACCCAGTAGGGACGTTGACTTTGACAGACGGTTTGTAGTTGACCTTAGACGATTCCAAGCTGCCAGTATTCTACCAGGAGTGTTTGTAAAGTGTGCTAACAGACAATCAGAAATACAATTTTATTTATATGGACACTGTCCTCAATTGGGAGCATGTATGCAATCCTAAGCAAGAAGGTTCTAGCATCTGCCCTCTAATAGGCTAAGGTCTACAAGGGAAGACAAATGTTATGTGAGAAATCACAGTATATGTGATGAGTGTTGAAATAGGGGAGGAATAGAGGAATGTGCAAACAGATAGTGGAGCCCTAACTCGGCATAGTGACACTTCATGAATATTTATGAGTGTGTAATGTTTAGCGGTTCAAAGGCAGAGGTTGGGTTAGGTGAGGAGGCAGTGGGGACCGAGAGTGTTCCAGTTATCTAAAGATGGCATTTTAAATCTGGCATCCAAAGCGCAGAGGTTAATACCAGATGCTCAGGTTCAAATGCCTCTGTAACTGGCTACATGACCCTGGGCAAGCTATGTGAGCTTACTGTGCCTCAGTTTCCTCGTGTGGAAAATGTAAAGCTCCAGTGGCCAATCTCGTGGCATTCGTTTTTGATACTCGAATAAATTCACACGTGAAAAGCGCTCAGAAGAGTGCACGGCTCATAACGAGAGCTACATAAATGTTAGCAATTACGCTCGTGATTATCATCACGGCCGTTACTGTCACTGTCGCCAGCTGTGAACTTTCAAAGAGGCAAAATAAGCACCTAGAGCCTCAAGTTCCTCATCCACAAAGTGGGGACATTCCTTGTGGGGGGTTATCAACTGAATTGATAAAAAGCATATATATCTGCCAGGCATCCTGTACATGTTCAGGAGATACTCTCTGGTATCCATAGCAATAGCCCAGACCTTCTGGAGTGCCTTGGCCTTGACCGGGGCCCTGGCTGCTGTTTCCAGGCTGTGTTCATGTGTACATACCGACAGCTCACCCTCCTCCAGGTGTGTCTAAGGCAGTAAAGCTCACGGACAGGACAGGTCAAGTTTCCCACCCTCACCCAGACAGACATAAAGGTGAGCTGCCACCCTTCACAAGCCCTCCTTGCTGGGCAAGGGTCATGTGCGTGAACCCACCCCTACCTGATGCCTGCGTGCTTCCTTTGTAAGTTGTTTAATGATGGTGCTTCCGACCTTCCCGACCCTGAACAGTTTTTCGTGTCTCGTACTCGGAGTGTCACAGGCAGTGGGGGGAAAGGTCAGCAACAAAGAGGAGGTGAACACAACCAGGAAATTCGTGAGCCAACATCCGTCAGAGAGAGGCGCAGTGACCTTTCAGTGCCCCCCCTGGGCTATCCCTGATTCAGGTCTGGGACGAAGAAGATTGGCCTGTTCTGTGCAAGAAGAATCCATCACCCGGCCATTTTCCCAGGACCCATTAAAATGCTGACACCATTCATCCGCACCACTTTACTCCTCATTATGCAGAAATGTGCTCTTGATCAAAAGTCCCCTTATGTGGCAGACTGATTCATCACCAGTAGCTGTGGGCCACACACCAGAAATTCATAATCAGCTGACATTACCCACCCAAATCATTCCCAAGATCTGAAAGGCCCAGGACCGTTCTGTCACTGGGGGGAGGCAGCCACGCAGGACACACTCTGCAAATCGCCCTGGGAGCTCATACAATGAAGTACCCTTTGAACAGGGTTAATTTAAGATGAATCTTCCTGGTCCCTGTCTGGGTTATCTATTTCTGAGAGCTTGCCCACATTGACCCCACGCGGGAACTACACAGCCTAGAATTTGTAGGCAATGGGGACTTAAGACAGAGAGATATGGATGGAGCGACACAGAAGAGATAGCGCAGAGACACAAAGCCTCTGGTAAATGACAGACATTTCCACTATGAGCTTACGTGCTTCAGAATGCCGTGCCCTCCCTCCAACACCCAAGTTAGTTCCACGTCCACCCTCATCGGGTCTGTGATCTTGGTCCAATCACTGCCGGTCCGTCCTCACTTATTATTTTATCCCTAACTGCCTAACGTAGGCGTGACCCGGATTAAGTCAAAGACTGAGAGCTAATGTGTTAAAACTCTGTGTCTGTCCTCTGAGCAGTAACCCCTCAGTTGACTAGCAAGAGTTTTGAGGTTTTGGGGGGGGCAAGAAGTGGGGTTCTAACTAAGCTTAATAATACTGATGGCTAGCTCATTCCCTGAGCAACGACCAGGTACGAGATACTGTGGTAGGCACGTTGCAAGCATCCTAACAGTTGTTTCTACAAATGACCATAACCTCTTAGGATTGCTGTGGGAATTTAAAATTAATACATATTACATGCTTAAAATATACTAACCAGTCAGTAAATTACAATATATTCATGACCATGATGGGTCTCGGCTAAACATTCCACATGCAGGGCGGCTTTGTCTCTGTTTGAACGTCTCACAAGAAGGTCACTTTCTCGCGGGGCACTCTCTCCCAACCCTAGACCCCACCGGCGGTTGCCTCAGTCTGCTGTCGCTTGGTCTAGGATCCGCGTCGTCTCAGTTCCAGACCACTGGGTCTACATTGGCCCCCTCGCCACACAGAACAGGTCCAGTTCTTTCCATGAGGAGAAACCCCTGCGATTATGAAAAGATGGTAACCCCAGCCTTGTCACGTCTTCCATTTTCTAGGCTAAAGAGCCACTTCTTTCCGCTAGTGCTTGTGTGACTTCACTTGAACGTCACTCCCTAACTCTTTATTTAAAGCTGAGCCTGTCCCTCGGTGAGGAAAGAAGGGGTGCGCTAGCCAGACAACTTCTGTGTCTACTGAAGCAAGAGAGGGAAGAGGCAGCGAGCAGATACCCGGGTTCTTCCCTCGAAGATGAACTAGACGCAATTGTGCTGTATTCGCCTCAGTTTTACTTGAAGGAACCAACGATACAGTGTGGCTAAAACTCCATTCCCCATCCCTTCGCCCCCGCCCCCTCCCTGGAGGTAGGACTGACACCTGTACTTGGTATGCAATGTTTTCAGTGCATGTTTTCCTACGTGGAGGCATAGGGAGGTCTCCACAAATAATATGCAGTGTCGTTATGGGCATTTAAAATGTAATTATACCGTGCATATCACTTTATTTCTTTTCATTTGCCCTCTGCGTTATATTTTTGATGTTAATATACACATTAATTTGTGTTAATCATTGTGTAGCAATCCCCTGTGTGAGATAACTATAGTTTATTTACTCAATCTCATTATAAAGGACACTTACCTGTAGGTTAATTAGCTTGATTCCAATTTTTTAAATTACGGTGATATATAATATACATATATATGCGCACACACACATATATATTTTATACAAACCTCTAAATGAAGTGGCTATGTCATAGAATACAAACATCTATAGCCTTATTAGACATTGACAAATTATCCCCCTAAACCACCATGCCAATTTATTACCACTATCAACATCTGAAATTGTATACTTGATCTCAAGAAGAAATTAATAAAGTTAAAGAGGAGAAATTACATAGGTCACATTCCCTAATTATAATTCAATAAAACTAAATATAGTGACCAAAAGCCGGCAAAAACAAAATTACTTGACAATTAAGAAGCATACTCCTAAGTAATTGAATTATAAACCTAGGAAGCAGTGAAAAGCTACACACATAATGAAAGCTAGGGAAGTTAACAAAAATCGGTACTCGGGGGAAATGCATAGCCACAAATTAAATTTTTAAGTTAAAAAATTCACTTATTCCAGAACTAAAGAATAAAGAAACATTAAGAAATGTAACACACCTTAATGAATCAGAAAAAGGAAATGTAAGAAAAGGGAAGAGAAATTAGTGAAGTTTATAATTAATAAAATTATAAAAGTGGTAATGATGGTGAAATCCAAAACTCTGTTTGCTTGAAAAAACCAAGAAAATAGACAAATCAGGATTTTCGTTAAGGGGGAAAGAGAGAGACAGAAATATCTAAGATTTTGAGAAAGACATGACTGCAAACAGAGAGGTGATTGAAAGAATGAAGAGTATCATTCCTATCACTTTAGGGAATCAATATGAAAACTTAGTGGAAATATATGATTTCCTAGAAAATATAAATTATCAAAATTGACTCAAGAAGAGAAAAGCTAGAATACTATATTACTTTAGATAATATTGGAAAGATAATTTGAAATTTATCACTGAAAAAAGACAAGATAGACTCGTTTAAAACTAACTTTCATACATTATTTACAAAATAGACAATTCAAATGTTCTATGAGCGAGTTCAGACCATATGAGAGAAAAATACTTGCAAATCGTGTACTTGATAAAGGACTTGTGTCCAGAATATATTAAGAGCTGTCCTAATTCAATAATAAAAGGACAAATAACCCAATTTAAAAGTGGGCAAAGGGTCTGAATATATATTCCTCCAATGAAGATAAACAGATGGTCGGTAAGCACATGAAAAGATGTTCAATAATCATGGTCATCGGGGAAAATGCAAATCAAAACCATAATGAGACGCCACTTCGTGTAGTGTGGTCACAACAGGAAAGGTAGTAACAACAAGCGTTGGCAAAGCTTTAGAGAAATTGGAACTCTTACACAATGCCAGTGAACTGTAAGATGATGCAGCCACTTTAGAAAACAGTTGGGCAATTTCTTAAACTGTTGAAGGTGGGTGGGGAGGTAGAAGAGGGTCGAAGGGGATAAGTGATGATGGAGGGAGACTTGATTCGGGGTGGTGAGCACACAGTGCAGTGGACAGGTGATGCGTTACGGAGCTGGACACCTGAAACCTGGACGGTTTTATTAGCCAATGTCACTCCAGTAAATCCATTTTTTAAAAAAATTAGCGTTAGCATAGGACCCAGTAATTCCACTCCGAGGTACACGCTTAAGAGACACGAATACAGACATCCAGAAAGAACTTGTTCGTGAATGTTCACAGCGGCATTATTCACAAAGTCAGAAAGGGGAAACATCTCACATGTTCAACCACAGATGGACGGATGATTAAATGTGATACACTCATATAACAGAATGCAACGAAAGAGAGTGAAGTCCTAACACAGGCCGCGATCTCGAGGAACCTTGAAAACATCGTGCTAAAGTGTCACGTCAGGAAAGGCCACATGTTGCAGATTCCATTTCTGTGAAATGTTCAGAATAAACAATGAGATAGAGACAGAAAGGAGATGAATGGTCGTCTAAGAATGTGGAGAAGTAATGGGGAGAGACCGCTAATGGGTTTGGGGTTTCTTTTTGGAGGTGATGAATGTGTTCTAAATGTACACTGTGGTGATGGTTGCACAATTCTGTACTGAAAACATTGAATTGTGCATTTTAAATGGGTCAACTAGCCCTGGCCGGTTGGCTCAGCGGTAGAGCGTCGGCTTAGCGTGCGGAGGACCCGGGTTCGATTCCCGGCCAGGGCACACAGGAGAAGCGCCCATTTGCTTCTCCACCCCTCCGCCGCACCTTCCTCTCTGTCTCTCTCTTCCCCTCCCGCAGCCGAAGCTCCATTGGAGCAAAAATGGCCCGGGCGCTGGGGATGGCTCTGTGGCCTCTGCCTCAGGCGCTAGAGTGGCTCTGGTTGCAACATGGCGACGCCCAGGATGGGAAGGGCATCGCCCCCTGGTGGGCAGAGCATCGCCCCCTGGTGGGCAGAGCCTCGCCCCATGGTGGGCGTGCCGGGTGGATCCCGGTCGGGTGCAAGCGGGAGTCTGTCTGACTGTCTCTCCCTGTTTCCAGCTTCAGAAAAATGCAAAAAAGAAAAAATGCAAATAAAATAAAATAAAATAAAATAAAATAAAATAAAATAAAATAAATGGGTCAACTATCTAGTATGTAAATTATATGTAAATAAAGCATTGAAAACGATGGAAAGAACGGAGAAGCCAAAGATGAATCAGACAGTCCCATACCGGGGCCGGATGGTACGGCAATGTCTCTCTCCGCCTGTAACATTCTAGGCCCTCCACCTGCTCCAGTGTTCAGTTTAACCGGAAATAATAACGACTTAAACCTTTTATTCTTTTATGAAAATTTATAGTACCTAAAAATCACCATTCTGCTCTAGAATATAAAGATATATCTCACTGTAAATGGTATGTCTATCTCCAAATTCATAGCTAGAAACAGCTAAAAAGCATGGTTTGGAATTTTAAAAATAATAAGTTCATGGAAAAACATATTTATAACATCAACAACCTTGGGGCCTGAAGGAGAAAGTTAATTGTAAAAAGTGATTTGACAGGGCTGGATCAATGAGAGACTCTTAAAATTGTATTATACGTGTGTGTGTGAGAGAGAGAGAGAGAGAGAGAGAGAAAGTGTGTGTGTTTGTATATATATATATAATTTTCACCTCACTAATTATATATTAATTAGTTTCTTTATATAGCAAACTTATTCTGAAATACGCTACTTACAAAAATAAATGTTAACTCAGTGACATCCTCTGTAGAGCTCAACATTGAACATAATTTTTGTCATTAATATTCATTTGGGATCAAATTATTGACTCAAACTTAATGCATATAGACCTTTTTTTCTAGATGTGGTCTGGGAAGTTAGCTAATAATTAAGTATGACTAATACTGAAAAAGAAAAGAAAGCGTTATGTATCAGGGTCTACGCACAAGGAAGGTCTTTGTGGGAACATGATAATGTATACATCTTCACAGCCACCACGAAACTTGTGGTTGGGCTTTTCAGTCGAGCCCCGCAGGCCAGAGCATGGTCACTATCGTATCTCATGGAGGGCCACAGCCGTGTCTTGCTTTTGGAATTTCTCCATGGCACCTGCTGTCAATGCCCAATTCCCTTCCTGGCCTTTCTAAGTGAGAAGCCCTATTCCAGCTTCATGTCCTGGCCTCTTGGGTTAACATTTTGATTTGTGACTCCAACCCCATACATTTCTGCTGTAAAATGTTATGTCCGGAGACCCTCAGTGAGTGATAGCCACACCCCAGAACCTCCATCCTTCTCACTGGAGCGGAGGTAATAAGAGTAATTGTTATAAAGTGCAAAGTGGAAGCAGAGACGGACATAGGTGCTTTGTACATATTAACTTTCAGTTTTCGCGGCCATGCGCTCCCATGGGATTTCAATGGGCGCTGCTTTAAATATTTTAGGACCTTGCGTGCAATTCAGCAACGAATATGGGCAGATTTTGAGTATTTCACTCTGGTAACCGATGTTTCTGTCAGCCTGGGCAAAGAACGCCTATGAGATCACCTGGAAAGCCTGTTAAACACGTAGATTCTCTGGACCCAGCCGAGACCAACTGACTTAGCCGGGGTGGACGGAGGGTGTTTCCCAAACTCCTGAAGTGTCACCATTTCCACTGGTGATGTGGATACACACAAGTTGGGAAACCACTGCATTATTCTTCCTTGATCACTCAGTTCAGCGTTTCTACAATTTTCTAAAAAGATTCAATCCCCTAGTGGCCCAAATGTGCATTATCAAGCATCGTCTTCACCGTGGAGGGGGAAGATTTTCTTACACTTCTCAATCCCCGCTTGTTGTACTGTTTATGATGCGTTCACACTGGAAAATCCAAGAGGGGAAGGAAACTACCAACAAGAAACTACTCTGTGTGTTTGTGGCACCACTTGACTGAAAACAGTGAGCTCAGGAATCTGGTTTTTACCTGTCATGATTCAAAGGTCTGGGGGGACCTCCCCTCCTCCAAAACTCACGCGGATGGATAAGCGGCAGGCTTGTAGCAGAGCTGATAAACCCGTTGCTGGTGACTTGCAGTTGGGTTTCCAATCGCACACAGTCTTTTTGTTCCTACTTAGATACAAGCTCCACAGACAGGGAGAGAGATGTTCACTGTCTTGATACCCTTGAGAATAAGGCCCCCCAGAATGCGAAGGGTTGTATTGGGTGCTTGGTAGAAAGAATGTGTTTAGGATTTAGCTAACTACTTGTATGCACTGTCTTCCAAGGTAATCTCCTACACCCAGGATAATGCCTTGTTAACGGTGAGCTGCTGCATAAGCATTTATACTTACCAGACGAGTGAGTCAAGCAAGATACCTGTCGTTTAAGTGTGAGCATCAGAGCTAGAATACTCTAGCTTTGATAGACTTCATGCAAATTTTTCCACCTCCTTTTGCAGTTGGGAAAACACAGTCCCCAGGCTCATTGGTCAGAAGTCAACTCGCCTCCCCAGTAGGACGAGGGCACTCCTTCTCTCCCTCCACATTTCCCAGCACGGGGTGAGCTGAGCGGCACGGTCTCTATAAGTCTCTGACCTCTCAGAGAATCCTGTTTATAACACTGTTTCCTGAAACCACTGTGACCTCAGGCAGTGTGACTTTCCCTCTCATTCTTTATTTAATATTAGCACTTGCCATATGCCTGATTCCAAAAAAGAAAGCAGGAGAGAGAGAGAGAGAGAGAGAGAGAGAAAGATGATGTTTATTGAAAGAAAAGTAGAGAGAGAACGGCAGAGGATCATTTCAAGCAAAAAAATAAAAATAAAAAAATTCCTCACTAAAACTAAAGGTGTTGAAGCCTTAGAATCCCCTCTCCAGGTAAAGTTTCATTCTCCCTGATACAACAAACATTTTCCCTCCGGAAGAAGTTTAACACATTATATAAATACCCCAACACACACGCAGTGGTGGTAATAATTAGTTTTCTTCTCCTCCATCCCCGTTGTTCCTGCCCACACGTATTTCCTATTTCGAGCTTTGGTGTAATAAATGCATCTTTCAAGCTGGAAGCCCACACCTTGTTTCCACAAACACGGGTCTCTTTATCGCCACGTGCAGTCTCTCCAGCTCGCGGGGACGGAACAATGAGGTGTTTTCTCCTCTCCCCGGCCCCAGAGCTCTGACAGAATTCAGTTAATTTCCATGTAAAATGTAATCTGCAGATAATGATAGGTCACTCACAGCAATATCATTCCACCCTGCCCGATCGCCCATCGCACACCCATTGTTGTGCTAATTGTGGGATAATGTAAGACAGAGAAGGCATGGACGGCACGCAAACGATGGAATTAGATGGGGCATTTCACTTTTTATGATGCCGTGAAGAAGGATGTGAGAAAAGGCGCTAGCACGCACCGGAGATGTTGCCTCCCTCTCTCTCCTAAAATGAATCAAGAAACGAAGGCAAGGCTCCTTGTATGCAGGTGTCTTTGATAGTCTGGATATCACCTGCAAAACTCATAGGGTTTTGGAGTCTGGCTGGGCACGGCTGGGCCACTGAAATGCTCTCCCAGACCTCGGCTCCTTGGGAGAGAAGCTGGGAGCAGTCAAATGATTGCTTGGGTGGGCGACAATCGCTCACTGATGACGCGTTCTGCCTTTGAAATATTTCTAAAATATTGACTTCTCTCCTTAGAGTCTTCCTTGTATGCCCCCAAGAGAAGCAGAGGTCCTTTCTGTCCAGCATGACTTCCCTCGGTGTGGAAAGCTACCTCTGCCCCTGTGTGCTCTGTCCCTTTGTGTTGGGAGTTGGCAATGTCAGGAACCACCGTCGAATACGAGTACCAGAAAGCACGGTCCAAGGGATGACTAACCTCAACAAACGCGTTATTTCATAACATCGTCTCTCATTACAAAGATAATTCATGGTCATTGTAAATTATTTGGAAAGGGCGAAGAAAGCAGAAACAAGCCTCCCCCCTCCCTCCCAAGAAACCCTCTGTGCAGGTGATGAAGGTGAAGTGAATTCTCCTCGGAGGGACAGCAGAAGGGGACGGACCATGTGTGGACAGGAAGGTCTGCAGACTGATCCCTGGGAAGAGCGCGTGTCCCTCTTCACTGTCTGCATCCCTGGTGGGCACGCAGGGGCTCCCAGCCCCTCACAGAGAGGCCCGCTGGCTGGGCCCAGAGGCGGGCCAGCGCCAGGGCTCAGGACCAGGTGGGCTGTCAGGCGCTGGCAGAGGGGAGAGCTGGCCCCTCCCCTGCTCCCATTCTCCAGTCTGTCTGCGGGGGGGAACATGGGGACAGATTTGCCCCCTGGAGAGGCTCAGAGATGCAGGGAGGTGGAACCAGAGGGAGCCCACAGGCGAGAGGGAACTGAGCTCCTAGTGGGACACGGCAGGACATGAAGGGGGGGGGTGGAGAAAAAGCAGGCCGGGCAAGGATGGAAAGAGAGAGAGAGAGAGAGAGAGAGAGAGAGAGAGAGCGCGCCCCAGGTTGAGGCAGGAATAAAATAACCAGCGTGAGCGCTCTGGAGGTCCTGATGAGAGGGGTCAAACCGCCCCAGCCTGATGCGGGGGCTGGGGGTGGCTGTGTGTGTGAGTGTGTGTCTGCCAGTGATGGACGGGTGGATGGATGTGTATGAGTGTGTGTGTGTGTGTGGGGGGGGGTGCTTTCAGAGCCAGAAGGTGCCTTGGACAGGCTCAGGACTAGAAAGCTTTTCCTCGCTTTTTGCAAAGCACTCTCCCACATCTACCCCTAAATTCTCAAAGAGCTTTTCCCTTTATTCTCCCTCTCTTCCTTAAAAAGCTCCTGTTTCCCTCATCCTATCATTCGGTCAGTAACTCAGTGACTCTGGTCTGTAAGCACATGTGGAGCAGAGCGGGGGTCTTTCTCCAGGCGTGGGAGGAGAGGGGGCGGGGCCTCACAGTGCAGAGACGTGCAGGGTCAGACCCAGCCCCCACGGGGCACCGAGGGGTGGGGCACACTGCAGCTCCAAGGTCACTGACACACAAAGGAAGACTGCCTCCCTAGGGGCAATCCTTAGCAGGCAGGTGGGTGACCGTTCTTCATCCCAGTGGTCTGTGGGTCCATGAACAGAGCGCAGCGGGCCCCGGGATGGAGGGACACGGGACGGGATCTGGGCCACAAAGTTTAGGACAGACGTCCAGAAGCCAGTGTGGGGCAGGTGGGGGGAGAGCTCTGTCTGAGGGCGAGGCGCCCGAGGGGCCCTGCGCTCTGAGAATGCACGGAAGCAGAGGTCGGAGATGAAAGGTGGGGTTCCCTGCAGATCCATCCCAGGTCACGGCGAGCCAGCGGATTCAAAGCTTCACAAGGTGGATGGAGGAGAGCAGGGGGCACCTCCTGGCTGTGGAAGTTGTCTGGAGCCTGAATAACGGCGGTTCCATCTGTGAGGAACGCAAGGAGAGCCAGACATGGTCTCTGCCCTATAGGCGTGTCTGGGCTCATGGGAGACACAGACAAAGACACACACACATGTATTGAATACATGCACACGTATACACGTGTGCACCCACATGCACACACACACACAAGCATACCCCCACACACATCCCTGAGAGTGGATTAATAACTCGACATCCGTGCTGCTCTGAGTGTGGTCCATGGGCATCCCCATCACGTGGACGCTCGTTAGAGGTGCAGAATCTCGGCCCCATCCCAGACGTGTGGAGTCAGAATCTACATTTTAACAGAAGCACATCCATGTCTGAGCAGCCCTGCATCACCGGCCGGGCATCAGGGGAGGCTTCTCAGAGGTGTCCCCTTCCAGTCGGGCGTGGCTTTCTCTGTCTTGTAAGTAAGGACAGTGAAGATGGGAGGATTCTGCGTTAGGAGCTCCAGGCAGCCTGGCTGTTCACTGACAAAAAGTTGCCGGCCTCAAACTCAGCTGTAATGACTCACAATTAAATTTGTTAAACCAAGACTTAGTCACCGAGACTCCGGGCCAATCCCGGAGCTGAGCACATATGAGCTCCATTATCTGCAGGCGTACCTCGTTTGATTGCGCATTGCTGCTTTGTGCTTCACAGGTGTTGCAACCAGTAAGGTGTATTTTCCCCCCTCTCACAGAGAGAGAACCAGTGGGCTCAGAGGGGTCATTCACTTTTTCCAAAGCCACACAGCTACCAAGAGGTAGGGCTGGGATTCAGATGCACAGCTGAGCCACTGCCCAGTGGCTTCCTGCTGCGTTTTCTAAATATGGACAATATGTTCCAGTCTCAGCTGGCATGCTGGTCTCCTGTGTGGTCACAGCCAGCCCACGCCAGCTGGGACCACTGAAGCCGTGTGCTGGGGGCAGGGAGTCAGATCAGATCGGGCACATGCTGGTCAACAGCATAAGGATGCCGGACCAGATAGCATTTGGAACCCCAGGATGTGGGGTCAACACTGGGAATCTGTTCTTTATGCCTGAGCCACACAATGAATGCCTTCCCACAGACACAGGCTGGAGCCCCTGGAGCGGCCGGCCTGGGAAAAGTTCAAGGAAATCAGGTTCCCAGGATGTCTCGAGGTTTCCTGGTGTCAGAACGTCTAGGGAATGTGACTGCTCAACCATTTCTCTAATTACAAGCTGTCCTTCCCATCCCCACAAGCTCTTGTCTCAGATGCAGGCAGCGAAGAGTCCCCGCCCTTCTGCATCGATCTACAAAGAGCTGGCATGGGAATGCAGGTGAAACTTCTCAGGACTGAGTTCTCTGACTTCCAAACTCCCCCAGCCTGTCTGTGAGTGCATCTGCATAGGAGGGAGCTCTCCAAACGCAGACGGCCTACCTGAATCCAGCAGGCTCGCTATACAGTACTCTGTTATACACAGACTCGCAAAATCCAAAAATCGTGTGACTCTGAAAATATGCATGGACCGTAAGGGTTCCCTCTGGGACAGGAGCATTCAAAAGTCCCTGCCATCGCAATTCTGATTTTCCGAACTGCCTCTCTGAGCCGTCCCTCTCTGGGGCTCGGCTTGCCCCCGGGCAGGCTGGAGGCCACAGGCCCTGCGCAGGTGCGGCTGCTGAGTGGAGCAGGTTCCTAATAAAGCAGGTGTCGGGCCAGAGAGAAAATATCATTAGTGATTGTTTGTGAAGGAGGCAAAGCTCAGACCCTGGCTGGGAAGGGAGGCGGCTGTCTGCCTTCGGGGCCTGTGACCAGATTAGGAAGACCTCGTGCTCTGGCGTGGCAGACAGGGATGGAGGAGGCTACAGCCGCCTCTCCTCTCCCTTCCCGGGAAAGCAAGGGACTCGGGACAAGCAGCCATCCTGTCGCTGAGGTTCCAGATCACCGCACAGGTACAGAAACACTGAAAGAAGGTGGGGCCTGCTTGGTCGCACTCACTGTGACAAGGATGACAGAGCAGGCCGGATGATCGCGGGAAAGTTACCCCGGGATGGAAACAGGGCTCTCGGCTCGACAAATGCTTTTGAGAGTAGAGGAGGCCCTTGGTGGCTTTGACTTGAAGTGGAGATGGTTCCCTGGAGCGAAATCAGCCTTGGTTTTTGCCAGCGCTCCCGGGCCTAAGGAAGGAAATTGCTCCAGCGGGGAGGGAGGCTTTTATCAGAGAAGGCAGGGCAATGGGGAGTAGAGAAGGAAGCTCAGTGCTGGGTGTCAGGGGGCCGGCTGGCTGCCGGAGCCCCGCGGGCAGAGAGGGGCTGAGAAGGCATCGGTGCAATGCCACAGTGGCCGCTTCCCAGGCACAGGGCTTCTCTAGAGCAGGCAGGCGGGATGGAACCTGGGATTCTGAAACGTGAACCCTGTCTTAGGGAACCTGACCCAGCCAGCCTGACCCCAGGTGGATCCACATTGGTTTTGTCGTTTTTCTAACTGATTTATTATATCACACCACAAAATTTTAAGCATGATTTACGCATGCAGCTGATTGCGTGCTGACAGATGGATTACCCATGTCACCACCATCCGTGTTAAAACCTAGAACATTTCCAGTCACCCCGGCAAGGTTCCCTGTTGCCACGCTTTAGCCAGTTACCCACGCGGCGTCCCCGCCTGCGGCCATCGCTGTGCTGATTTCTATCATCACAGGTTGGTTCCGCTTGTTCTAAAGCAGGGATCCCCAAACTACGGCCCGCGGGCCGCATGCGGCCCCCTGAGGCCATTTATCCGGCCCCTGCCGCACTCCTGGAAGGAGCACCTCTTTCATTGGTGATCAGTGAGAGCAAAGCGTAGCATCGCTCACATATAGTACTATTTCCGGTGACGCGGGAGGCACGCGTCATGGCTCCGGAAGCGCGTCATATCACTTGTCTTGTTACGGCTAGCAGTGACAAATATGGAACTGGACATTGACAATCTCATTAGCCAAAAGCAGGCCCAGAATTCCCATTGAAATACTAGGCAGTTTGTTGATTTAAATTTACTTGTTCTTTATTTTAAATATTGTATTTGTTCCCATTTTGTTTTTTTACTTTAAAATAAGATATGTGCAGTGTACATAGGGATTTGTTCATAGTTTTTTTTTTATAGTCTGGCCCTCCAGCGGTCTGAGGGACAGTGAACTGGCCCCCTGTGTAAAAAGTTGGGGGACCCCTGTTCTAAAGCTTCATATAAACGCAATCACACAGTTGGTATCATGTTGTGTCTGGCGTCTTTCACCAAGAAGACTGCCTTTAAGAGCTGTCTCTGCCGCTTTACGTGGTAGAAGTTGGTTCCATTATATTGCTGAGTGGTATTCGATGATAAGAACATAGCACACCTGGCCTCCCCGTTTACCTGTAGCTGGGTATTGGGGCTAATGACAGTTGGGGCTATTCTGCATAAAGCTATTATGCACATTCTTGTACAAATCTTTTTTTGGAAATACCCATTCATTTTACTTGGGTAAATATCTCAAGAGTGGAGTTTATGAGTCATGGGGTAGGTGTATTTTTAGCTTCCTAAAAACCTACCAAATCATTTCTCAGTATAGTCGCACCGTTTTACATTCCCATCAGCAATATAAGAGAGTTCCAGGAGGCTCTGCGTCCTTACCAATGCTTGGTATGGTCAGCGGTTTCCATTTTAGTCATTCTGACGTCCGTCTGCGAAGCGGGATCGGGTGGCGGTACTGACGCGCACGTCCTGATAACTAATTGAGCGGTGCGTCCTGTTGTATACTTATCGGCTAGGTGCGTATTTTCTTTTGCAAGTCTTTGTCCATTTTCTTATTGCGTTATCTGTTGCTTTATTATTGAACTGTACGAGTTCTTAGGATATTCTGGATAAGTGTCCTTTGTAATTATTTTTTCCCAGCCTGTGATTTGTCAATTTAGGAAAATTTGGTAATTTTATTGAAGTCTAACTTATTATTTTTTTTTCTTTTATGATTAGTATTCTTTGAGTCCTATCTAAGAAATTTTCATCTACTCCAGGGCATGAAGATTTTTTTTTATTTATTCAATACTTTTTTCTGGAAGTTGTCCAGCTTTAGCATTTATGCTGAGGTATGTGGTCCTTCTCACATGAACTTTTGTGAAGGGGGTGAGGTGAGGACTGTGGTCCCCCATTTTTCTGTACAGGCATCTAGCTGACCTAACACTATTTTTTTCCCCAAAGGTGTTCTTAGAAACATCTTCCAACACTGTTTCTTAAAGACTTTCCTTCTCCCATTGAATTGCCTTGGTAGCTACAGATGTGGGTTTATTTATGGACTCTCCATTCTGTTCCAATGGGCTATTTCTCTCTCCTCACAACACAGCCACACAACCTTCCTTTTAAAGTCTTAAATTCAGGTACTCTAATTCCTCTCCCTTCTTTGTCAAGATGGTTTTGGCTATCCTCAGTCCTTTGTATTTGCATATAAATTTTAGAATCCTCTTATCAATTAGTACAAATAAGTCTGCTGGGGTTTAATTAGAAAGATATTGAACCTATAGAACAATTTGGGGTACAATGACATCTTAATATTGAATCTTCCAATTTCTGAATGTAGTAAATCTTTCATTTTTTTAATTTTTTTTAGGTCTTTAATTTTTTTTCTCAACAGCGCATTATATTTTCATATATTTAAATATATCCTCAAATATTTTGTTGATGATTGCCATTCTGACAGGTGTGAGGTGATATCTCATTGTGGTTTTATTTTGCATTTCTCTTATGATTAGTGATTTTGAGCATCTTTTGATATGGCTATTGTCCATCTGTATGTCCTTTTTGCAGAAGTGACTATTCATGTCCTTAGCGCATTTCTTAATTGGACTGTTGGGGGGGGGGGATTGGTGTTGAGTTTTATGAGATCTTTATAAATTTTGGATATTAAGTCTTAATCAGCTATATTGGCAAATATGTTCTCCCATTCAGTGAGTTGTCTTTTCATTCTGTTGATGGTCTCCTTTGCTGTGCAAAATGGTCGTTAATGTTGTTGTCAATATCACCTTGCATTTTATTTTCCAATCACTATATTCATTATTAATCTTTGTACAATAAGCCACATGACAATTTAGTGGCTTAAAATAATAGAAACCAGTTATTAACTCTCCTAGTTTTTACAAGTCGGGAATTTGGAGCCAATTAAATGGGAAGTTCCAGCGCAGGGTCTCCCCTAAGGTTGCAGTAAAAAATCAAATAGGGCTGTCGTCGCCTGAAGGCTTGACCGGAACCAGACGACTCCCCGGCAGATGAGCTCGCTCACATGGTTACCAATGTGCACGTCATTGTCCAGGCGAGCCTCACCTTGGAGTCCCTTGACTGTCCTCGCTGGCTTCCTCCACAGGAAGTGATCCAAGAGACCAGGGCAAAAGCTGCAATGCCTTTTCTGACCTAGTCTCAGAAATCACACATTGTTACTTTTGCCTTTTTCTATTGGTCAGTTAAGGTAGCCCTGATTCCGTGTCTGTGGGGAATACACAGGAAATCAATAGTGATCAGCAAGAGTCACTGTGGACCATTTTAGACTAGCTACCAATCTAGTCTATAGATAAAGGGCTGACTTCTGTATATTGATTTGTATTCTGTGACCTTGCTAAATTGACATTAATTTTAGTAGGTTTTCTTTTAAGATACCTTAGGACTTGTAAACAGTGGTGCCATCTGTGAACACACGTCTCTATTTCTTTCTAATCTTAACATCTTCTATTTTTTTTTCCTTAGTGCGCTAGCTAAAACATGCCATACGATGTCGAACAGAAGTGGTAAGAACAGGCACCTCTGTCTTCCCTCCAGTCTCAGGAAGAACACGGGCATTATTTTAGGTTGGCTCTATAGGTTTTTCACGGGTATCCTTTATTGGCTTGAAAAAGTTTCTGTCTATTCCTAGATTGCTCAGTTGTTTTTTCTTCCCCTGAATGAACACACAAGGGCATTGAATTTTGTCAAATTCTTTTTGCCATGTCTGTGAAGGTAATCACATAATTCTTCTCCTTTATTTTGTTAATGTGGTTAATTATAATACATTGGTTTAGCATGCCCAAATCAATCAATCTTGCAATGCTGGAATAAGTCCCAATGATGCATTATCCCTTTTATATATTTCTGGGTTAATTTTTTAAAACATACTTTTAAGTACTCTTGCATTTATAATCATGAAGGCTATTTGATTATCATTTCATTTGCTAATAATATGCTTGTCAGGTTTTGGTA
Organism: Saccopteryx bilineata; assembly: GCF_036850765.1. Taxonomy (NCBI): domain Eukaryota; kingdom Metazoa; phylum Chordata; class Mammalia; order Chiroptera; family Emballonuridae; genus Saccopteryx; species Saccopteryx bilineata. Next base: position 16,215,934 of record NC_089498.1, read on the forward strand.
CCAGTAATATTGACTTCATTAAACAGGTCAGATGTGTTTCCTAATCCTCTATTTCCTGAGAGCATTTGTGTGAGATTAGTGTCATTTCTTCCCTTAAATGTTTCATAGAATTTACAATAGCAACCATATGGATCTTGAGATTTTTTTTTCCCTCACTTGATTTCTTTAAAAGATATATTGCTATTCATAATTTTTCTTGTACAAGTTTTGGTATATTGTGCCATTCCAAGAAATTTGCCGTTTTGTTTCAGTTGAGAAATATATTGGCACACACTTGTAGTTTTGTAATATTTATAGGACCTGTAGTTATTTCTCCTCGGTCATTCTGATATTGGTTTAAAGTTTTGTTATATTGCTGGGGTATGTAGTTGTACAGAAGAGTGTTAACATAGGAGGTGTGACTGCTGTCATTTGAAAGGACCAATGTTGATCCTGGGATGCTACCTAGAAGCTCGGATTTCAGGAGAGTCCTCACTGTTCTGTCTGGTCAGCGTGGCTGACTGCACCTAAACTGCACCAACAATATGGTGTGTGCTGAACACCTGCCTTCCTCCTGGGGGCCTGGAATTCTGGTGTGTGCCAGGCAGCAGCTGCACACGTCACAGCCCTCAACAAAACCCTGCACACCAAGTCTAATAAGCTCATAGGCACTTCACGTGCGTTGTTCTGACTCCCTGTGGGGAAACTAAGCTTGTCTTCTGTGATTCCTCTGAGAGCCGATTTTGAAGGTTTCTATCTTCTTCCTTCTGGATTTCAGCCCATGAACCTTTTCTCTTTGCTGATTTTGCTTTGTGTCTTTTTGCATCTTTTCCCTATACAAAATCTTTGTCACAAGTTTATATGCTGAGTTTTCTGAGTCCTAGCAAGTGGTTGAAACTGTGTAGTCTGGAGACATTAACATTGTATTTTCCCCTCTATCAATTGATACTAGTCATTTATAGTTTTGTTTTTTCCCTTGGTTGGTCTAGAAATTCTTTTAGAAAACAAACTTTGACCTTGTTGACTTTCTCTATGTGTCAATACTGAATACTATTGGTCTGTTTGCTATGTCATATTTCTAACCTCATCTTCTATTTCTTGTTTTTTACTTTGTGATTAATTTGTACTTTTACTTGCTTCACATGGTGAAACCTAGGTCACTGATAAGCCTATCCCCTTTTCTAAAATATTTAAAGTTATACATTTATTTCTAAGTATTTTGTTAGTGTCTGCCCATACATGTTGATAGGTTGTACTTTTATTACCATTTCTTTCAAAACCTTTCCCCCCACCTACTGTGATTTATACTAATATCCAAATACTTAGGGTTGTTCAAGATTCCTTATTGTTATTTATTTCAAATATTAGTCTCCTCTTGTCAGAGAATATATTCTGTATGATTCCAACCAGTTGACAGTTACTGAGACTTCTTTTAAGGCCAGAAAATGGTCTATCTTTGTGAATGTCCCATATGCATTTGAAAAGAATATGCATCCCACAGTTTCTGGGTATATGTTCCACAATGTCAGTATGCTCAAGTTTGTATTACGAAATAATGCTCTTTGTCAAAGGAATACTCCCTTTTGAGGTCTACTTTGTCTGATATGTTTTATGAATGTCCTCAAATTTATACCCACAGAGGACATTATGGTTCTTGTCATCATTTTTCTGTCATGCTGCTTTCAACTCATGTGTGTCTTTACACTGAAAGCATCTCTCTTAAAAACAACATGTATGGCCTGACCTGTGATGGTACAGTGGATAAAGTGTTGACCTGAAACGATGTTTCTGGTTCGAAACCCTGGGCTTGCCCGGTCAAGGCATATATGGGAGTTGATGCTTCCTGTTCCTCTCCCCTTCTCTCTCTCTCTCTCTCTCTCTCTCTCTCTCTCTCTCTCCCCTCCTCTCTCCCCCACCTCTTTTCCTCTCCTCTCTCTCTTTCTCACTCTGTCTCTCTCCTCTCTAAAAATAAATAAATAAAAATTTAAAAACCAAACCAAAAAGAAACATACTTGGCTCTTCCATTATATCCATATGACTGTCCCTGCCTTTAACTTGGAAAGTGTAGTTCATCTGCATTTGATGTGAGTATTGCTATCATTTGGATTCATTATAGCAGAATGCTATTTGTTTGAGTATACTCTGTTTTGTTTCGCGTTTTTGTTTTTGGTTGTTTTGTTTTTGTTTTTTTTTATCTTTTCCTGTCTTCTTTTGGGTTAAGTTTTTGGATTTTCTTTAACCTACCTCCTCTATTGATTTTTTTCATTTTTATTTAGTTTTATTTTACGGTTACTCTAGTGATAACAGTAGGCATCCTTAGCTTATCTAATTTGAATTAACATTATATCACTTCATATATAATGTAAAAGGCTGAAATAGTGGGTTTCTATGAGTGCTACCATCAATCATGTATCTGACCTCTAGCTGACCTCAACTTTGTTACTACGTTTGCTCTAAGTCAGGGGTCCCCAAACTTTTTACACAGGGGGCCAGTTCACTGTCACTCAGACCATTGAAGGGCCGGACTATAAAGAAAACTATGAACAAATCCCTATGCACACTGCACATATCTTATTTTAAAGTAAAAAAACAAAATGGGAACAAATACAATATTTAAAATAAAGAACAAGTCAATTTAAATCAACAAACTGACCAGTATTTCAATGGGAACTATGCTCCTCTCACTGACCACCAATGAAAGAGGAAGTGCGGTGGGGGCCGGATAAATGGCCTCGGGGGGGCTGCATGCGGCCCGCGCGCGGGCCGTAGTTTGGGGACCCCTGCTCTAAGTAGTTCGTTACACTTGATAAGATTTGGGAAACGAGCTATTTCATGTGTGCCCTTCCTGGAGCTCTTCCCTCCTCCCTTTAGATTTAACGGTTCAGTGGTGTTATTTACCTTCCACCTGAGACCTTTCCTCAATATCTCTTACAGTGTGAATCTGGATATATAGTCTCAGCTTTCATTGATCTAAAATGTGTCTTTACTTTTTTCATTTTTAAAAAGATCCTTTTGCATTTGGTAGAACAATCTATGCAATAGTTTCACCCCACACATCACCTCCTGACACTGTAAAAGATGTCACAGCTTTACCTTCTGGTCTCCAGTGTTTTCTTTTTAAATAGTAAATCTACTGTCATTCTTCCCTGGGTTCTCCTGCATTTGTCCCTGGACCTTGCTCCTCCCGCCCCAGGCCAGGCCTTGAAAGCATTGTCTTTAACCTTGCCTGTTAGTAGCTTTGACTCTCATGTGCTTAGATGTGACTTTCTTTGTGTTTTCTGCCTGGAATTGACTGGGCTTCTTGGATCTGTGATTCATGATTTTGTTGGCTCACTCGGAACAATATAGCCTTTTTACAAGTAGTTAAGTATATTATTCACAGATCACCTTGATTCCTGAACAGCTTAGGTATAGGATTTGTTAGGGTGGTTCTGTGAAGGTTTTGCCCTCAGTTCTAGGGAAAATCTGCTAGCTCTCAGAAAGAGTCATTACTTGTGAGTTATGGCCGTTCTAGAGTCCCAGTGAAAAGGGAAAGATATTTACCAAGCCTTCCGCACATCGTGGGAGCCTAACTCCATACTCTATACCTCTTCAGTGGGCAGTAGATTGAATCTCTGCTTAGCTGTTTCCTCCTTAAAGCTGTTCATATTGCCTCTGGGCTCCATAGAGCCCCATCCAAATGGGAGAGTTAGGAATTCAGGCTAAGATTAGAGAAGAACTCATATGTGGGTTTTTGGAGCAACTCCTCTGCGATTTTGTTCTTAGAGCTTTCCTCCACAGTGTTCCGGGATCTCTGGAAACCCAGCGATACTGTCTCCGACTCCTCGGCCCAAAGCCTGAGGCCTGTGGGCTGGGCTGGCTGTTGGACTCTTTAGTTGTTAGAGCGTCTTCAAGGGAAGAGAAATGTGGGTCTTTCCCAGTTGGGTCTTCTTTGTTCAAAGATCAAAGCCTTACAGGTTTATACCTACTTTAGGGCACGATTTGATTCCTTTAGGTCTTTATTTCCTTACATTGTGTCCCTATCCTACCCCACCATCCTCACCCCAGAATGATTAGTTCAATGCAAACTGTGCTATTGTCTACACTAGAACTCCTTGAATAATCTCCATATGTTCAATTATTCAACCAATGTTGACTGAAACGTTACTATGTGCCTTGCACTGGGTCACACACTGAAGATCAGATGGTCAAAAACATAAAGAGAGGAAGTGAAAGATTTTTTTTAAAAAAAAGCTATCATTCCCATCTTGGTGGAACTTACCGTCTAACAAGGGGCAGACACAAAGAAATCACACAAATAAGCGTAGAATGAGAGCAGGCGGTTATGAGAGCTTATAACAGTGCCGCTGGGGCTGATCAAGGGGCTCCAGAACATGTCCCTGGGGAGGTACTCATGGAGCTATCGTGTAAATCTGCTGGCACCTGGGAAGTCTGCTCGTGGTTACAGAACCTGAGTCTCCTCTGCTGAGACCCTGGGCACTGACTCGGAGTCAGGATCTGGTTTGCACAGTATGGCACCCCAGCAGAATCCAGGGAGGTGCTGGAGACTGTATTGCAAAGCTGCGCCCTGGGTATCCGCTGTCCGGGACGGCTCTCTCTAGGATAGCGCCGCGGGTCAGGAGAGCTGTGACTGGAGTCGGGAGGGAGAGAGGCGGGATCAGGAGAGCTGTGACTGGAGTCGGGAGGGAGAGAGGCGGGACCCCAGACACATCACTCTAGCACAGGGACATGTGTGAAAGTAAATGGCCACTTCCAGCACTTTTGAACAATTGTGAATAGATTTAAGTGATATAGATTGTAGAGAATGGAGAATTGCTTTTTTTTTTTTTTTTGCTGAATTATGGAAGAACCAGAAAAAGAACAAGAAGAAAGTCCTTTGTAGATTAAAAATTCTGTTGGCAGCAGCAGAACTGTGAGACACGCAGGATTTTACTCCCTCGTTGAACCCTGGGCACCAGGCACCAGGGAGTCCTGTTACGATCACCTGGGGTGGGGGGTTAGGAGGCAGGGGCTACAGCATGAGCCTTGGGGAGCAGAAGGTGAGCACAACCCCGAACCCCACGGAGGAGGGAGGACACTCCCTACTCCTTCACTCCTGCCATTGCAGCTGCTTAATGTTCTTTTACGAAGATTTATTCCGAGTCCTGTCAGCCTTATAATATTTTCTCAACTTATTTTATAATAATGAAATAATTATAAATGGTGACACAAGACACGTAGTCCCTCTTTTTCTTTCTGTGCAGTGGTAGACATTACGCCTAAAATCCCTCTTCTGATTAGCCAACCCTTGAAATAATTTGCCTTTTGTAAAGCCTCCTAAGTCTAGTGGGAACATGAAAAATCTCTCTTAGAAGGCATTCATTCTTTTAATATGAATTATATTTTAGTTAAAAGAGGTTCTTCTCCTATGAAGAATTTTTAAAAAGAAAGAAACCACCGTGGTAGGATAAAAGATGTAAAAATATGCAAAGCCTGTTAACAGACACACCTGGGCAGAGCCCAGAGGGTGACTGTCACCCCAGAGTAGCCAGGGAGAGTAGGCACGAAATGATGAGACAGGACAGGGTTGCGGCAGCCAAATCATATACAGCCTTTTAAGGTACATTACAGATTGTAGGACTTATTCTTAAATGAAAAACCACGGAGGGGCTTTAGGCAAGGAAAATTCTATGATCAAATTTATATTTGAGAATCAATCCCTCCAACTGCAGTGCAGAAATGTCTCTGAGTGGGGCGAGGGCACATGGGTAGAGGTGGTTAGGAGGCTGCTGATGTTACCCTGAGGAGAGTCACCGATGGCTGGGAGGAAGATGGGAGCAATGAGAAAAGAGAAATTCACAGATTCAGGAGATATTCCCGAAGAGCAAATGGACAGGCTTGGTCATTGATTGGATATGGGATTCATTCCAGGTTTTTCTTTCTCGTGTATAGGTTTCTGCTTGTGGCAATAGTGTTGTCTTCTGTACAAACTATACCCTGACTCTTTTTACTTAACACTGTTATTATGTACTGTTATTAAATGCTGTGTAATAATGTATCAAGCTTACACACGGTCATTTAATCCCCTCCTCCCCATTATAAGATGATGAGATTGTTCTTCAGGGTTTGCTAATACTTGAAATGCCATGATTGATATCTTTGGGCATAAAGGACTTCCTTTATATCTGATTATTTAGAATAAATTCCTGCCAAAGGATAACTAGACTAAGATATACGACCACATTAAGATTCCTATGGCAATAAATGGATACGTCTATAGTAACACTGTAATTCCATCATTTCTTGGGGGAAACAGTCGTTCAAGTTGATTACATTGAGACACTTCCATCATGGCAGGAATAGTAATTTGTCTTCACTGCAGTAGATACGTATTCTGGATATGGAGTTATCTTTCCTGCCCACAGTGTTCTGTCAGAACCAGCATCTGTGGACTAACAGATCGTTTTAGTTGCCATCATGGAAAAACACACAACATTGTTTCTGAACACAGAACTCATTTTACAGGGAAAGAAGTATGTCAGTTGCTTAAACTCATGGAATTCAATAGTCTTATAATATATTCCATTCCCACCAAAAGCACCTAGATTTTTTAATTAGTTATAGTGCCTATAAGCGAAACAAAAGCAACACCCTGAAAGTTTGGGCTTAGATCTTATATTATGCAGTATATGCTTTCCCTAAGCAACTGATACATGGCGTTATTTCTCTTGAGGTCAGAATATATGGGACAGAGAATCAAAAGGTCAAACTGTAAACTCTTTATTATATCCAGTTGCAGATGGCTCCCTCTCATTAACATGGTGAGCTCTTCTGATTGGAAAGTTTTCATTCTCAAAGGAGAAATGTTTCTTTGTCAAGGGACACCATGTCCCACTGCATGGGCAGTCTCAAGGGTCACCTGCCCACTGCAAGCTTGTCACACCACAAAACCAACAGGGGAATCAGCGACCACCCTCACTAGAAGTTTGTGCTGCTCGTGGGGGGGAACTCAGAGTTGCTGCCACATACACAATGGGCCGGGAAGAACGATGTCTGAGGCCTAGGGGATTCTCATGGGCAAGTTTTAACATCCCTCTGTGTGACGCCAAAAATTGATAGAAAGCTGCAGCAACCAAAAGAGAAGGTGGAACAGCTACGAATTTAGACAGTCTAAGCGTGAAGATTGGGTTACCCACATGGAAAGGCACACCCCTCAGCGGAGGGAATGGGTAAGGGGAAATTTGATGTGGAATCGGTACCAGAGGACAGAAGTAACCCGTTTGCGGCTACAGAGCTAAAAACTAACATGCACAGGAACGCACGTGCATGCACACTGCTCTCGTTTCTTTTTCATCTCTCCTCTTCCTTTCCCCTTGTTATCTTATACAAGACTTATTAGCAGTCGTTGAGAGCACAAGTGGTATGCTATTTGGATGGGGTTTTTAAAATTTTTTTTTAAAGAAACAAAGTAAAATGTTCTTAAGTGGTTTCAACCTGTATACCAAGGCAAGGAAATGAAATGGAAAAGTTTCTATAGTGTTTGGACAAATCTTAGGGGATACACTGCCCTCTTGAAGGGTTGGCTGGACAGAAGGATATTCCTGTCCTTAATAACCATGGAGAAGAGATCTCAGCTTCACATGAGGAAGGAGTTTCTCGAACAACACCACACAGAAATGAAACGGGCCTCGTCCTCGGGTTCTAAGTTCCTTTCCCTGAGAACCTAAGTGACTCTTGAAGCGACTTGTGCATTAAATACAAGACTATGAAACCAAATAGGGTATTACTGCTTTTGTTTTACGTTTGAAGACTAATTGCCAGGGCGGGGATGCAACTCACCTCTCGTCACACCGCTCACCGGAGGGCTGCCTAATTCCATCTAATACCAAGATGCCATTCTACACACTGCTGGTAACACGACAGGACCAAGAGGGAAGGAGTTAGGTCTCGTTCTCTTTCTAAGAGTTTATCTCTTCTTGGGAATCAAAAAGCTCTTTCTGGGTCTCAGACAGGTTATATGGACCTTGAATATATATTAAAATTGTATCATTATAGATATTGAGAGCAGTCATTTAGCCCATTAACCTCTAAAAATGTATAGAAAACCGGCATGTCATTAACACAACCCAAAATCATGAACTGCTATATGCTCCCCTTACCTCAGGTACAGGTATGTGATATACTTCACACACACGCATACACATTCCAAATACTATTTTCCTAAGCATGCATGGCTGATTTTTAAGTTTCTCATTATTGTGCATACTAGTGCATTTTTTTCAAGTGGAAGGTGCAAATAACATAGAAAGTACATATATAAACCTAGATGATATAGCTTCCTACACACCAAGGCTATATTTTATAGCCTATTGCTTCTGGTTTACATGCCTGGATAGCATGTTACCATACAAAATCACCCAAGAATAAATCAAGCACAAGAGAAAGATGATGCAGTCCAGAGAAGCAGTAAACACAAGCTATATGTTGCTACTGACATAACGTGGCGTACTGTTTTTCAGCAAACATTTTTTATAAGTAAAAAGAGTATGCTCTATTATAATGATAAAAGGTATAGTATAGGGGGTCCTCAGGTTACGACAGTCTCAACATATGATGTTTCAAGTTAATGATGCTCACTCCTGTAAAAACTTTAAGAAACTGAGAGGTGAGTGTTTTGGCTTATGCCATTAGCATCGTAATTACGGACTACATGGGCAAACTACTTGGTCGTGCACAGCAGAAGAACAGACAGTAACGCGGCGTATGAGTGAGGAAGTTGACATTCCCCCGTGCACTTATGCCATTTTGGAGTGGTAAAAGCTCAAGTGTTCCATTTGTGTTAGGCTAGGGTGTGTTTTGACTTACACCAAAATTTGGGTTACATCACTGTTGTAGGAACAGAACTATATCATAACCCGAGGACCCCCTGTGAATACATAAACCAGTAACCTAGATACTTATTATCATCATCAAGTATTATGTACTATTGTTACATCCCATTGAGTTGGCTCTGACTCCTGGCGACCCAATGAATGAGTGATGTCCACAACATCCTGCTCTCAGCAGCCCTGCTCAGCGTCTGTAGACCTGTGCCTCTGGCTTATTTTATGGAGTCAATCCACCTCATGTTTGGTACTGTACAGAACTGGATGTGCTATTATACTTTTATACAACTGGCAGCACAGTAGGTTTGTTTCTACCAGCATCACCACAGCCACATGAGTAAATGCATTGCTCTATGACATGACAATTGCTGTGACATCCCTAGGCCATCAGAATTTTGGAACTCCATTATAATATACTGGGACCACCATTGCATGTTGAGTCCATCATTGATTTGAAATGCCATGATGCAGCACATGATTATAGCTAGACATCAAAAAGTGTGATGTCTCCAGTTTCAGTCTTCTTTCTCAAGATTGCTTCAGCTATTCAGGAAATTTTGTGGTTCTCTATTAATTTTAGGATTGTATTTTCTACTTTTAAAAAAAATGCCATTGGAATCTTAATAGGAATTGCATTGAATCTACAGATAGCTTTCGGTAATACAGACAGCTTAACGATAAATTATTCCAATCCTGAAGAGAGGCTATTTTGCAATTTATTTGTGTCGTCTTCAATTTATTTCACCAAAGTCTTATAGTTTTCAATGTGGAGATTTTTTACTTCTTTGCTTAAATGGACTCCTAAGTATTTTATTGTTTTTGATGCTATAATAAATGGGTTATTTTCTTTCTTTGTCTCTCAGATAATTGTGTATAAAAAAGCCACTGAATTTGTGTACTCTATTTTTGTATCCTGCAAATTTAGTGAATTTGAGCTGACATTTAGATTAGATCCAACAATTTTTGTGTGGAGTCTTCAGGATTTTCTATATATAAAATCATGTCATTTGCAAATAAAGACAATTTTGCTTCTTAGTTTTTTTCTTGCTTGATTGCTCTGGCAAGGACTTCCAATATTACAGTGAATAGATGTAATAAGAGTGGGCATTCTTGTTTTGTTCATGATCTTAGAACAAAAGCTTTCAACTTTTCACAGCTGGGTGTGATAGCTGTTGGCTTGTCATATATGGCCCTTATTATGTTGATGTATGTTCCTTCCATATCTAATTTATTCAAAGGTATTTTTTTTATCATGAATGGGTGTTGAATTTTGTCAAGTGTGTTTTCATATTTGTTAAACTGATCATATTTTTCTTTCATTCTATTAATGGGGAGTATTACATTAATTTGCATATTTGTCCTTTTGTTCGGAGTCTAAATTCCACTTGATCATGGTAAATGATCTTTTTAATGTACTGCTGAATTTAGTTTGCTAATGTTTATTGATAAATTTTGCGTGTATATATTTCAAGGATATTGACCTGCAGTTTTCTTTTCTCACAGTGTCCTTTTCTGGCTTGGGTATGAGGGTAATGTTCATATTGTAAAAGGAGTCTAGGAGTGTTGCCCCTCTGATTTTTTTTTTTTGAAGAGTTTGCAAAGTATTGAGGATTGGCATTAATTCTCTTTTAAAAATTAAGTAAAATTTACCAGTGAAGCCATCTGGTCCTATGCTTTTTTTGGGGGGGAAGATTTTTTTTTATTACTGATTCAATCTTTTTCTAGTAACTAGTCTATTCAGATTTTCTTTTTTTTCCTCCAGCTTAGTGTTGGAAGTTTCTAATAATTCAATTCATGCATTCCTTCTAGGTTCCCTATTTTAATGGTGCATTGTATTTCATAGTGACCTCTTTCGATTTTTTTGTATTTTTATAGTATGAGTTGTAATGTTTCTTTCTCATTTATAATTTTGTTGATTTGGGTCCTTTCTCTTTTTTCCTTGGTTAGTCTAGCTAAAGATTTGTGAATGTTGTTTATCTTTTCAAAGAACCGAATCTTAGTTTTGATCATCTTTTTTCATTGTTTTCCTGTTGTTTCCTGTCTCACTTATTTGTGCCCTAATTTTTACTATTTTCTTTCTTCTCCTAACTTTCAGGGCAGTTTGTTCCTCTTTTCCTAGTTCCTGAAGGTGCACAGTTGTTTATTTGATCATTCTTATTTTTTAATGTAGGCATTTATTTCTCAGAACTTCTCACTTATAACTGCTTTTGCTGCATCCCATATGTTTTGGAAAGTTGTGTTTCCATTTTCATGTGTCTCAGAATACATTTTCATTCCTCCTTTGATTTCTTCTTCAACCCTTCGGTTGTTCACGAGAGTGTTGAAAAAAATATTACATAAAGTTATTGAACTCAAGTTTTATTCATCATAAAATTTATACAACTCCTCATCACTGTCAAAACTCCCATCCATTAGCTTGTCCTCATCTGTGTCTGATGACGAATCACTGTCTTCAACAATGAGTGCAAAACTAAGCACGAAAAAGTGGGAAATACAAGTAAAAAAATCTACAACCACTGTGTAAGACGCACCCAGTTCTTAGACCCAAATTTTTCAAAAAAATGGTGTGTCTTATACGTGGAGAAATACAGTCTGTTGAAAGTGATAACGGCTTAACACTTCCCAAACCCAGGGAGAGAAATGGATACTCAGATCCATGAGGCCTAAAGGACTCCAAATACAACTGAATGGGGCTACACCAAGACACACTGTAATTAAACTGTCAAAAGTCAAAGACTGAAAGACATTTAAAAGTAACAAGAGAAAAGAGACATGTCATGGGTTAACAGCTTTGGTTAGTTGGGGCTATCTATCAGGGTCTATTTTGGGGCAAGGCCACTGCCTGAGGTGTGAGGTCAGGGTAGGGGAAGGTTGGGTGGAGGTCCTGTTGGCTGAGAACAGTTGTGTAAGACTTCTGCTTCTGTTTCCCTGTGCAAGCAAAAAATATAGGATGAACTCTGAGGTCCCCTGACTTCTCTGGTCAAGTTTCTGAGACAGGAAGGATTGGGTACTACACTCAATGGTAGGCAAGACTATGAATTAGGTTCTTTGCCCAAATGGGGCAGCAAACATGCCCCAAGTCCTACACAGCTTGTGGTTTGGGGACCCAAATCAGTCCAGACTGTGTAACCTGGCCAGATGGAGCCACCTGTGTTGCTCTGAAGATGGGAAAAGCCATGGGCTATGTGCTCTGTTCGAGTGACACTCAAAGCAGGTTTGCAGGATGGGCTCTGCCCCGCAGGTGTGACCTGGGTGTGGCCCCTGTTCAGGTGAGCTGGGGATGCATTCAGCAGTTAGCAGGGCTATGAATTAGTGTCCCCATCCAGGTCAGGCTCCAAGGCTGGCAAAGCTCCTGTTTGGGGATCCAGTTATTCAGAACAGTGTATACCAGGGGTCCCCAAACTTTTTACACAGGGGGCCAGTTCACTGTCCCTCAGACCATTGGAGGGCCAGACTGTAAAAAAAACTATGAACAAATCCCCATGCACACTGCACATATCTTATTTTAAAGTAAAAAACAAAACGGGAACAAATACAATATTTAAAATAAAGAACAAGTAAATTTAAATCAACAAACTGACCAGTATTTCAATGGGAACTATGCTCCTCTCACTGACCACCAATGAAAGAGATGTCCCTTCCAGAAGTGCTGCGAGGGCCGGATAAATGGCCTCAGGGGGCCGTATGTGGCCCGCGGGCCGTAGTTTGGGGATCCCTGGTGTATACCAAGTTTCCTGCCCTGATGGGTCACTGTCTTTGTTCCACAGACAGGTAGGTTACCTGCCTGGCTCTGCTCAAATGCTGATGTAACCTGAAAGTCAGGGTGAGCTGCAGAGATTCCCAGGAGCACTGTTGGGTTCCTGGTCAGGCCAGGCTGAGACTGCATGCAGCCATGGTCGTGGCTATTAATTGGCTTCTCTGCCTAGTCAGAGCAGCTGAACGGGACCTGGGGTTGGCAAGAGTTTCTGTTCGGGGCTCAAATAAAACAGAAATATGTGCTAAGCTCTGTGGACAGAAGGGGCCACTATGCTGGGTGTGCAGACACAGAGATGCTGGCTGGGTTTTCTGTAATTGGGGCTGAAGGCTGGGTTACTACGGTTACCTGGAGTTCTGGGTGCTGTGGGAAGGGGAGCCACAGAGCCAGCCCCAAGGTTGACATGACTCATGTTTGGGGAGCCAATCAGGCAGACCCGTGTCCAGGTTGGGTCGCTGGCTTGGCTGTGCAGAGGGGCAGAGCCACGGCCTCGCTCACACCGAAAGCATTGCGGGGCCACGCAGCTCCCCCGGTCTCAGTCAGCTTTCTCGGTTCGGTGGGGTCAGGAGCCGCCCTCGGCAGTGGACAGAGCTATGTGTTACCTCCCCTGGCTGGGCGGATAGGCAGACCTGCTCCCAGGCTAGCAATGCTCTTTGATTAGGGTCTTGACTCAAGCCAGGCTGTACCCCCAAGTTCCTTGGCCACACAGGGCCCTTGGCTTTGTTGTCCATATGGACAGTGCTGCTGGCGGAGACCTGGTTCCAGTGTCCCTAGGATGAGTAGCTTCCCAGGTGCTAAAGCCAGGCATCCTGGTCAGGTGGAGCCAGGGGCTTCCCTCAGCGTGGGCAGAGGTATGTCTTAGCTCCCAGCACGGGCGGAAGGCAGAGCAGCCCTCAGAGATGGCAGGGCTCTTCAGCTGAGCTCCCAAATCGGATAGACTTGAGCCCGCCTAGTTCCTGGTCACTCTGTGCCACCATCGTGGCTCTGCAGTGGAGCAAAGCTGCTGCCTGAGTTTCTACTCCAGCGCCCAAGGAGAAGTCCCAGCCTGTGAAGATCTGAGCACTAGATGCTGCAAGCCCTTTCCCCTCTTCTCCATCACAGCCCCGTGCCCAGCGGTCAAGTCTCGGAGCTCCCCCCACGATCCTCATGGGGCAGGACCCAGGTAGACCTGAGAAGCAGCCCCCAATGCAGGGGCGGGGGCAGCTGGATGTCTCCCTTGGCTCTCCTGTTCCCCTTTGGAGAAACTGTAGAATCAGGGGAGTCCCATGGCCCTTCTAATACAGTGTGCCCTTGTGTCTCTGGTGCAGGGGGAGGGTGCTTTCGCCTCCCTCCTGTTCTAGGGTTTTCCACAGTGGTGTTTGTTATGTCTGTTCCTCTTGTAACGGAGGGTGAAGTCAGGGGTGACCTACAGTGCCATCCGAGTGATGTCACTCCTCCCATACCGCTGTTTCCAGTCCTTTACCCACCCAAGGATGGAGAAGGGTTACATCTCCCCGTACCTTGGATGTCCAATGTGCCATATGACCTGCTTTATCCAATGAAATGCGACTGTGAAGTATCCGAGTCACTGTGAAACCTGGCATTCAGATGTTCGGGTCATAAGATGGCAGAGTATCCACTGACTGAACCCTTACAGGACTGTGGAGAGCAGAGCCCCATCCCACACTCAGCTGGACATGTGGCATGCACAAAATATGTCCCTTTATCATTTTAAGCCACCGAGAAGCAGGATTTGATTGTTCCCGCAGCAGAACCTAATTTATTCTGACTGATACAAATGCCTGACAAGCCCTACATTAGAGATTGGATCTACAAAATGTCTCTCTGAGATTTACATTATTTCCATTTCATAAGTGAGGAAACTGAGGGTTTCGTCATAACATACCCTAAATCACAGTGAGTTAAGAGTTCAAAGAGATAGTGAGTCATGTTTCTAAGGAAGATAAGGCTTTGGGTTTGATGTCAAGAAGAGTCATTTGGTTTCTCCAAAGGGAAACTTTTTCAAAGGCTTTGATAGTCCCTTACAGCCTTGATCTTTGAAAAGATACGACCAGAATATGGAACTAGTTTCCCCGCACAAGATCCCTAAGATTAAGTTCTCAGCCGAGGTCAAGTGAGAATGACTCCGGTGGAGGCAGAGGGCTGGGAAGGGATTATCTTTCAAAATGACGATAAATCACAGGCACACGTCATGTTGTTGCACTTTGTTTTATTGTGCTATGCAGGGACTGCATTTTCAACAAATTGAAGGGAAGACTCTCCACCAGCGAAAAGATTGTGACTCACTTTATTGCGACACTTGCTTTAGTGCAGCAGTCTGGAACCAAACCCGCAATATCTCTGAGGTGTACCTGTGTGCATTCCAGAGACTGTCCGCTCTGAAACTCAGACTGCCTGGAAGTGCGGATACATCCCGGGGGCTGCAGCCACTTCTATCCTGTCTGAAACAGTTTCAGAATTATAGGTGATGAGAGAGTATCATAGGAGTGGGTGAGGCCCTGGCCAGTTGGCTCAGTGCGTAGAGCATCGACCCGGCATGTAGATGTCCTGGGTTTGATTCCCAGTCACACAGGAGAGGCGCCCATCTGCTTCTCCACCCCCTCCCCTCTTGCTTCTCTCTCTCTCACACTCTTCCCCTCCTGCAGCCATGGTTCAATTAGAGTGAGTTGGCTCCAGGTGCTGAGGATGGCTCCATGGCCTTTGCCTCAGGCACTAAGAAGAGCTCAGTTGAGCAATGGAGTGATGCCCCAGATGGGCAGAGCATCACTCCCTAGTGGGCATGCCAGGTGGATCCTGGTCAGGGCGCATGCGGGAGTCTGTCTCTGCCTCCCCTCCTCTCACTGAATAAGAAAAAAAAGGAGTGGGTGAGGTTAAGTAGGTAAGTGTATAATACGAGCAAAACAAGATAAAGGAATAGGCAAGAACTCAAGGAATCAGTCCTGGTGAATTAAGTATGGAAAAGTAAGATCCAATGAGGAATGACAAAATTCGTATTATAGCAAGTTTCTAAGCTTTCAGGATGCCTGGGTCATGCAAACCCTTTCTTCACCTGGCCTGCTGGGATCTCTGTCTGCTTCTGTACATAGAAAGCAAGGAAAGGAAGAAGTCTAAAGGACAGTGTTCAACTTCCACATCTCCTTTAAATGTTTCTCATCTGTAAAAGACCAATCAACCAACAAACTATTTATCCATTTACCTGGAATGTTCTTCAACAGATGATGGAGATATATGGTCCCTAAACACAATTGCTGTCTAAAAGTGAACTATATTAATATTATTTTATACATTAGAAAAGTAATGATAAAAGAGGCAAAATCATCTGATTCCAGTCCAAAATGATCTGATTCGAGGCGGGGCAGAACAAGGAAGCTCCCTGCTCTCCTGTGACCCTGCACATTGCCACCCATCTGGTCTCTCCTGGCGTGCTCAGACACCCCCTTTCTCTCTCTCCCCGCATCCTTGGTCTGCATGCTGGCCATTGTCTTTGACATAGGACATTGCAGCACCCCCAAACTGGTCTTCCTGCCTCTGGTTTCCCAGTTCTAATCCCACCTCCAATAGATGACACAATGACTTTTTAAAATAACAAGGGATCACATCACTGCCCTGATTTTAAGGTATTCCATGGTTCCCTGGAACCCAGCAATGAAATCAGAACACCTCCTGGTTAACTAAGGCCCTTCCCAATCAGGTATCTCTCGGCCTTTTCTGTTTTATCCTCCAGAATGTGCTCAGAAACACCCTTCTTTTCAGTTGTATGGGACCAAACTGTGTTTCCTTGGACTATATTCTCACTTATCCTTTCTTGCCT
The DNA here is from genome assembly GCF_036850765.1 of Saccopteryx bilineata. Classification (NCBI taxonomy): domain Eukaryota; kingdom Metazoa; phylum Chordata; class Mammalia; order Chiroptera; family Emballonuridae; genus Saccopteryx; species Saccopteryx bilineata. The sequence continues at coordinate 16,232,342 of NC_089498.1, forward strand.
TCAAAATTACTACTTACCCTTCAAAATTCAAACCAGGCACTTCTTTGGGATGTATTTGATACTTTGTTTGAATTCTCTTTTGACTTGACCCTTATCACCAGTAAAATTCTTTGAGGTCAGAGAATCAGTCTTGTTAATTCTGTGTCATGAGACATAATATGCCAGTCACGTAAATAGAGAAAGGAAGGAGGAGGGGGAGGGAGGGAAGGGAAAGAGGGAGGAAGGAAAGAAAAAAAAAAGGAAGTCAAGAAAAAGGAAAAGAAGGGCCCTGGCCGGTTGGCTCAGTGGTAGAGCGTCGGCCTGGCGTGCGGAAGTCCCAGGTTCGATTCCCGGCCAGGGCACACAGGAGAGGCGCCCATCTGCTTCTCCACCCCTCCCCCTCTCCTTCCTCTCTGTCTCTCTCTTCCCCTCCTGCAGCCGAGGCTCCATTGGAGCAAAGATGGCCTGGGCGCTGGGGATGGCTCCTTGGCCTCTGCCCCAGGTGCTAGAGTGGCTCTGGTCGCAACAGAGCGATGCCCCGGAGGGGCAGAGCGTCGCCCCCTGGTGGGCATGCCGGGTGGATCCCGGTCGGGCGCATGCGGGAGTCTGACTGTCTCTCCCCGTTTCCAGCTTCAGAAAAAAAAAAAAAAGATTAAAAAAAAGATAAAAAAAAAAAAGAAAAAGGAAAAGAAGACACCAGCTCTCAATTTCCCTGTCTTTTGATCAAGAGTTCTTTCTCCTATTTCATGACTATTTTTGCAATATTTATAAATAAAATGTGACCATAGAGATTTTTTTTGATAGTTAATGAAAAGTAGAGTCCTATATCATTGTATTCAAATTCTGGAAGAATAGTTAATGTAGAAGTAATAGAATTTCTCCAGTGAGCAGTTATCGTAGAGGTATTGCAAACTCAAAAACTGATGTTTGAGGTTGGCTATTGAAATAAAATGACCATGAAAAGATGATGAGGAAATAGTTTGGTATGTGGTTATACAACCCGTAAATAGCATCCATAGGTAATATCTTACATGGTGTGCAAAGATACTCGGAACGTGATGCTCTGTGGGTATGACGATTTCCGTTCTGCACAAGAGGAGGTGGAGCTGCAGAGATGTGATTCCTCCAGGTCACCTTGTGAGTCATTGGCAGAACAGGAAACCATATGCAAACCTCTGAACGAGGGGGGTGGGGAGCTACAAAAGGGACAAGGGGGGATCTATGGTGACAGAAGGAGGGGGGGCGAACACAGTACAATATACAGATGATGTATTATAGAACGGTACACCTAAAATCTATATAATTTTATTAACCAATGTCACCCCAATAAATTCAATTAAAAAAAAATAAGTGTATAAAAGAGGGGGAAAAAAAGCCATTGGTCCCATGAATCAAAGACTCTCCATAACTAAACACCAACTTCAAATGAAGATCTGAACCCTAACTTCAATTCATGGGAGAGTGTTTGCATTCGTATGGGAAACTTAAGCTAAAATATTTATTCTTTAAGTATCCCCTGGGCCGTGGAACAACAGAATTATTCGTTGGTCCACTCAATCAATCACTTGGTAGACATTAAGCTCCTACACTGTACCAGGCATTTATTATACAATAGAATTAATTTATAAGCTTAAAATCTCTGATATGGGAGCATCTTAAATCTAGTGGAATCTGTTCCCTCTTCTTTCTGAACGTCACTCTTGAGTTCTGTTTCCACGCCAAGAGCCTCTTCTGCCCAGGTCTGAACTGCTAGCCGACGAGCATCACATTACTTCTAGCAGTCCTCCCACTGGTCTTTTCAGGGCAAACCATTCCCTCACCCTTGGGGCACAACAGAAACACAGGGAGACCAGCTCATTAGGAGACCTTGAAAGCTTCCCCATGGGCCTGCATGGGACGAGCGGGCTCTAGTCTGTTTTAAGACAAAAGAGACCCAACCGTAATTAAATACTCGCACAGATCCCTTGTGGGTTTCGGCCTGGACGCATTCAGAAGGACACTAATTAGGTGGCAAGCCCTTTATGCCAGACTCCCCAGGCACCGAGGGGGCTGCCTTGGAAGGTCCCCGTCTGACCAGCAGCAGTGTTTGGCCCCTGATTGATTCTCTAAATTCTGTTTGCCTCACTAATAAAGCCCTAATGGTGAGAGCCAGCAGACTGCCTGCGTCTCCGTCCAGGGGCCTCTGCTCTCCCCAGTGTGGGCTGCTGGGCATGAATGACCCCTTTGTCTTCATCTCAAATGTTTTGGCAATGCCTCTGAAAACAGTGGTGAATGAAAAACCGCATGAGTCTAATTGTTTTCTCTGGGATCAGACTGATTTCTTCAAAGCAGCCACCACACACATGCACTCCAGGGTCTGCACTGTCCTTAGACTTCCCTGCTCATACCCCAAACAGTAATTAAAAAGAACAAAAAGGACCAGCGTACCCCTTTCAGAGAGAACACCTTCTGTACCCAAGTGTCGTTCTCACTAGGTGAAACAATAGGGGTGACTTTCCTTCCAGGGAAGACGAGAGGCCCTGAGACAGGACAAGCCACCCGTTGAAGTCAAGAAAGGGACTATTAAACCTTCAGAAGAGGCATGCAACTTCCTCAATGAAACAACAAACGAATAACTGAAGGTAGAAGAAAGGAAGGGAAGAGGGTGGAGGAAAGTGTTTATTCCAAAACTGTGCGAACATTGATGGGCTGTTTCCCCGCACTGGTCACTGAGCCAGGGTGCCTCCACTCTGGACGTCGTGGGCTGGATAATTATTTGCTTCAGCGGCTGGTCTGTGCATTGTAAGACGTGTAGTAGCACCTCTACCTAACGGATGCCAGTAGCAACACCCCACCCCCAGCGGAGGCGATCAGAGGTGTCTCAGGTGCAGGAGATGGGGGCCACGTCGTCCCTGTTTGAAAACCATGGGATGAGATGGATCAGGAGGACAAGAGCTGTGGAAACGTTAAATGAGAGTGAGGTCTGGTGTCAGCAGCTGGATGGGAGCCCTCAGCACTGCCTGTTCCTAACTCGGTGACTTTGTGACTGTTACCCATCCTCCCTGAACCTACCTGATACAGTCCCGGGAGGATTCAAGTAGAAACCACACATAAAGTGCTCAGCACGGTGGCCGGTGCACAGTGAGTGTGCAGTAGCGTTAACTGTTAGGAGTAGCGTCCATCCTCACGTCATTTCTGACATTCACCACCGGGGCGGACTTCTCGCCTGAGCAGAAGTTGCTCCGTGCATGCATCTGCTTGGCTCGTTTAGTGCTGCTCAAGTCTCCCGTCAGTTCCGGAGTTTCCTGCCTCCGTTTTTCAGACTCAGTGACAGCAGGGAGCCAGGCCTCTGGCGTCACCCCTGACCCCTTGCCTGCCTCCTGGGGTAGGCACATGCTAGGGGCTGAGAAAGAAAGAGTTTCCCACGGAAGAAACGGCTGCTGGCATTTTAACAAGCACATGCAGCAGGCCACTGACCAGCCAGGGCCATAGGTCAGATTCCGGGCTCTCACGTTTTCCTTCCTCCCAAAGGAAAAGCCCCGTGGCGTGGACAGATACTTTCAGCCTCTGGTTGCAGCCTGGAAAGAACGAGGTGTCCGGGCAACCCGGCTGTTATAAAGGTTCCCACACATCAGGCAGATGCTCACAGGCACAGTCCCCTACTGGGCGTGGTCCGAATCCTGCTCCCCAGACCTGCCACCTCCGCGTCTCAGGGCTAGGTCCGCTTTCTATCAGCTGTTCTCCATCCGCACCTCTGTGTCCTGATCATTCTATCTGTTCCTGCTGCGACTGGAGATTTGCCGCAGCCTGCTCACCGCCCCTATCTCCAGGGTGTTCTCTGAACCACCAACCAGGAGTAGTTTTCTAAACTCTTAGCTGTGATCATCACCCCTGCTTAAAAATCTGCCGGGGCGCTCCGTTTCCTCTGGACTGAAGTCCTCAGTTTGATATCAAGTAGTGTAATACCTCCAACTTTATTCCTTTTTCTCAATATTGCTTTGGCGATCTGGGGTCTTTTGTGGTTCCATGTACATTTTAGGATTCTGTGTTCTCGTTCTCTGAACAATGCCTTTGGTATTTTGATAGGGGTTGCACTGAACATGTAGATTGCTTTAGGTAGGATGGACATTGTAACAACAATTCTTCCTATCCATGAGCATAGTATCTCCTTTCATTTATTTGTATATTCTTCAATTTCTTTCTTCAGTGTCATAGTTTGCTGACTACAGGTCTTTTACCACTTTGGTTCAATTTATTCCCAGATATTTTATTCTTTTTGATGCAATTGAAAATGGGATTTTTTTTTCTTAATTTTTTCTTCTGACAGTTCACTATTGGTGTATAAAAATGCAACTAATTTCTGAATATTAACCCTTTGAGTAGTGAGTTTTATTCATGCTCGCTGACTCCCGGGAGTGAGGGTTTTTGTTTTTGTTTTTGTTTTCCAAAAATGAAATCAGTAAGTTTTATTAACTTAAAATCATATTTGCTTGATAACCAATTCATGGAAACAAGAACATCCATTTGCCTTTTTTTGATGTTGCCTTACACATGTACGATCGTACTCTGTACTCTGGATGGTCAGGAGGCACGAGGACGTACGTGAATGTTCACACCACTCAAAGGGTTAATGTACTCTACTACTTTACTGAATTCATTAGTTCTAATTGTTTTTTGGACTCTTGGGTTTACTATCTATACTATCGTGTCATCTGCAAATGTCACTTTTATTCCTTTCCTATTTGGATGCCTTTTATTTCTTGTCTGATTGCTGTGGCCAGGACTTCGAATACTAGTTGAATAAAAGTGGTGATAATGAACCTCTTTGTCTTGTTTCTGAACTTAAAGAAAAAGTTTTCAGCTTTTCATTGTCGAGTGTGATGTTAGCTGCAGGTTTGTCATATATGTCCTTTATTAAGTTGAGGTATGTTCCTTCTATCCCCACTTTGCTTAGGGTTTTTTTTTTTTTATCATAACTGGATGTTGAATTTTATCAAATGTTTTTCTGCATCTATTGATACGACCATGTAATTTGTATACTTTTGAGGGGGGTGTATTGTGTTAATGGATTGAAGATATTGAAGCAGCTTTCTGATCCCAGGAATAAATCCCACTTGGTCGTGAGATATAATCTTTTTAATGTATTGTTGAATTTGGTTTGCTAATATTTTGTTGAGAATTTCTGCATTTATGTTCATCAGTGATATTGGCTTATATTTCTTTTTTTGGTAGTGTCTTTATCTGGCTTAGGTATCCGGGTAATGCTGGCCTCATAAAATCTGTTTGGGAGCTTTGCCTCCTCTATAGTTTTTTGGAATAGTTTGAGAAGGATAGGAACTGATTCTTCTTTGAATGTTTGGTAAAAGTCACCTGTTAAGAATCTAGTCCAGGTCTTTTGTTTGTTGGGAATTTTTTTTTACTATTACTGATTCGATTTTGTTAGCAGTTATTGGTCAGCTCAGATTTTTCTGTTGCTTCCTGATTTATTTTTGGAAAATTACGTTTCTAGGAATTTATCCATTTCTTCCAGGTTGTCAAATCCGTTGGCATATAATCATTTGGCGTATTTCCTGATAGTCCTTTGTGTTTCTGTCGTGTCAGCTTCACTTCTCTTTCATTTCTGACTTTATTTACTTGGGCCCTCTATCTCTTTTGTTCTTGGTGAATCTAGATAGAGGTTTATCGATTTTGATTATCATTTCAAATAACCAGCTCTTGGCTTCACTCATCTTTTCTATTTTTCTTTTAACTCTAGTTTGTTTATTTCTCCTCTGTTCATTATTTCCTTCCTTATATCACTTTGGTTTCTATTTGTCCTCCTTTTTCTAGTTCTCTAGGTGTAAGGTTAGATGGTTTAATTTCACCTTTGCTTGTTTTTTGAGGTAGGCCTGGATTGCTGTAAATTTCCCTCTTAGAATGGCTTCGTACAGACACATTTGGGGTCATTGTGTTTTCATATGTCTCAAGGTATCTTTTGATTTCTTCGTTGACTAATTGTTAACCCATTTATTGTTTAGTTCCACGTTATTTGCCCTCCATGTTTTTGTGTGTTTTTCATTTTTCTTCTTGTAATTGATTTCTAGTTTCATATCATTGTGATTGGAGAAAGATGCTCGATATGATTTCAGTCTTCTTAAGCTTATCGAGACTTGTTTTATGCCTGTCATGGGGTCTATTCATGTGCACTTGAAAAGAATGTATGTTCTGCTACTTTTGGGTGAAATATCTTAAAAATATCAATTAAGTATGTCTGGTCTAATGTGTCATTTAAGGCAACTGTTTCCTTGTTGATTTTCTGTCTGGATTATCCATCCCAGCAATTTTCCACCAGTGTGCCGCAAGAATTTTTAAAACATGCAATACCTGACTATTTAATCAGGGGCAGTGATCTCTTTTCCCTTAGATCATCAAGTATAAAAATGACAACAGCCAACACAAAAATACCTGTCCAGTGTCAATGAATCAAAATTGTATCTTTTTTTTTTTTTTTTTTTTTTTTTTTTTGTCAAAGCAGCAAAAATATATATGTATTTTTTGGTGTGCCAAAGGATTTTAGTAATTAATTTACTGGTGCCACGGAAAAGGTTGAAAATCCCTGGTCTATTCATTGATGGCAGTAGGGTGTTCAAGTCCCCTACAGTGCCTGTACTACTGTCAATTTCCCCCCTGGTGTCTGTTAGTGTTTGCTTTATATAAGTAGAAACTCCTACACTGGGTGTGTAGATGTAGTAATGTCCTCATGTTGGATTGATCCTTTTATCATAATGAAATGCCCTTCTTTGTCTCTTATTAATTGCCTTTGTTTTAAAGTCTAGTGTGTCTTGTATAACTATTGCTGTCTCGGTTTGTTTTGGTTTCTGATTGTGTGAATATCCTTTTCCATTCCTTTACTGTCTGTGTGTCTTCTGATCTGAAATGGGTCTTTTGTAGGCAGCTTATATACAGATCATGTTCTTTTTATCCGTCTAGCCACCCTATGTCTTTCGATTGGAGCATTTGATCCATTTGCATTTACAGTAACTATTGATAGGTGTGTAATCACTGCCTTTTTTATTCTTATTGTTTTGGTAGTTCTCTCTATTCCTTTCTCATTTTCTTGCTCTCTTCCCTTATATGTTAGTAACTTTCTATAGTGTCATGTTTGAATTTCCCTTTCTTTATTTCTGGTATATCTCTTGTAGATTTTTTTGGTTTGTGGTTACCATGTGTTGCATATATACTGAGCTATGCTGAGAGCAGTCTATTATAAGTCGATGGTTGTTTAAGTTTGAACACGTTCTAACATCATCACCATTTTACTCACTGTCACCACATTTATGTTTTTGTCATTATTTCTTTTTTTTACTTCTTTGGTGTGTTTGTGTGTATTCATTAATTTATTGTTGTACTTGTACATGATCTCCCTAATTTTGCCTTTTAACATTTATACTAGTTTCACAGTTGGTAGACCCACCACTTTTTACTAAGTGTTTGCCTTTGTCACTGAGAAATTTTTTTTTATTCATATTTTTTTAATTTTTTAAAAAATTTTATTTATTCATTTTAGAGAGGGAGAGAGAAACAGAGGGGGGGGAGAGAGAGAGAGAGGGGAGAGAGAGACAAGTGGGAGGAGCTGGAAGCATCAACTCCCATATGTGCCTTGACCAGGCAAGCCCAGGGTTTCAAACCGGCAACCTCAGCATTTCCAGGTCGACGCTTTATCCACTGCGCCACCACAGGTCAGGCTTTTTATTCATATTGATCATTTGTTTTCTACTGCAAGAAGTCCCTTTAACATTTCTTTTTTTTTTTTTTTTTTTTTGTATTTTTTGTATTTTTCTGAAGCTGGAAACGGGGAGGCAGACAGACTCCCGCATGCGCCCGACCAGGATCCACCCGGCACGCCCACCAGGGGGCGATGCTCTGCCCCTCCGGGGTGTCGCTCTGCCGCAACCAGAGCCACTCTAGCGCCTGGGGCAGAGGCCACGGAGCCATCCCCAGTGCCCGGGCCATCTTTGCTCCAATGGAGCCTTGGCTGCGGGAGGAGAAGAGTGAGACAGAGAGGAAGGAGAGGGGGAGGGATGGAGAAGCAGATGGGTGCCTCTCCTGTGTGCCCTGGCTGGGAATCGAACCCGGGACTTCCGCACGCCAGGCCGATGCTCTACCACTGAGCCAACCGGCCAGGGCCAACATTTCTTATAATACAGGTTTGGTAATGATGAACTCCGTTAGTTTTTGCTTGTCTAGTAAACTATTTCTCTCTCCTTCAATTCTGAATGATAGCCCTGCCGAGTAAGAGTAATCTTGGTTGTAGGTCCTTGCTTTCCATCAGTTTGACTCCCTTCTGGCCTGCGAAGTTTCTGTTGAAAAATCGGCCAACAGTCTTCTGGGAGCTCCCATGTATGTAGCTAACTGCTTTTCTCTTGCTACTTTTCAGATGCCCTCTTTGCCTTTGACTTTTGGCATTTTAATCATGATGTGTCTTCATGTGGGCCTCTGACTTTATCTTGTTTGGGACTCTCAGAGCTTCCTGGACTTGTAGGACTAATTCCTTTGCCAAGTTAGAGTTTTCAGTCGTTATTTCTTCAAATAGGTTTTTATCCCTTGCTCTCTTCTTCTCCTTTTGATACCCTTACAATGCAAAGTTGGTATGCTTGGTGTTGTTCCAGAGGTCCCATAAACTATTCTAGTTTTTTGAAATGTGTTTTTTTTTTTTCTGTTTGCTGTCCTGATGGGGTGTTTTCTGCTATATTGTCTAACCAATTGTTGATACAATCCTCTTGTTCATCCATTCTGCTCTTGAGTCCAATATATTCTTCACTTTGGTTCTTCTATTTTTAATTTCTGACTTATCTTTTTTATGGTTTCTGTCTTTTTAAGTTCTCACTGCATTCATCTTTTCTCCCTCTAAGTTTATTGAGCATAACCAGTGTTTTGAACTCTGTATCTGGTAGATTGCTTGTCTCCATCTCACTTAGGTCCTTTACTGGAGGGTTGTCCTGTTCTTTCGATTGGGAAATGTCTCTTTGTCTGCTGATTTTGGATGACTTCCTGTGTGTGTCCCCACCTGTCATGGAGATCCGTGACATCTCCCTATCTGAGCAGAGGGGCCTTTATGTAGTAGGTGTTCTGTGGGGCCCACAGTGAAGTCTTCCTGTTCACCCGAGTTGGGTGCCCTAGGAGTGTCCTTGTGTGGGCTGTGTGTGCTGCCTGTTGAGTCTTGATTGCTGTTGGCACATTGGAGGGGCTCCAATGCAGGCCAAAGAAAGCTGCCATTTATGCCTGGCTTGGGGCTGCCTAGTGGGGCCTGGAAGTGATGTGCTGTTGGTTGGCACTTGTGCTTGGCTCGGAGGTATGATGCTGTGGTCTAAGGCCAGCTGCCTCTTGTGCTGGCTTTGGAGCCACTTAGCTGAAGCCGAGTTCCAGTCTACCACTGGCCGCAGCTTAGGCCAGGCTTGGGGCCATGTGATTGGTATTACCATGCACGCTGAGATGGGTGGCTGCTCGTGCTGATCCTGCAGCTGCTTGGCAAGAGGCACAAGGGACACTAAGGCCAGGTGCTGCTTCTCTGTCCCAGGGCTGAGGAGCTGGGTGTGAGCCTAGGACCCCCAGGTCCTTCGTGGGGACCTCTGCAGCCAAAGTATCCCTTCTGATTCTTAATCATTCCAGCATGGGTGTAGGGACCGGCCCCTCCTATCGGTTTTGTCATGGCTTCTTTTTTATACCCTTAGATATAGGACGTCTGTTCAGCAACTCTTCAGGCGGGGTGGTCCTACATGACACTTGTTCTATAACTGAGTTGTAATCTTGATGCCGTCACGGCAGGAGGCGAGCACAGCGTCACCCACTCTGCCGTCTTAACTGCAAGTCCCCAGAAAACCCTCCCGGGATTTCTCCAGGGTGTCTTCTCCATGGATAGTTGTTAGATGCTTTTCCTTTAAGGGAGACTGAAGTCAGGAACAACCTGGGTCACCATCTGGTTAGCATCCCTTTCTGCACGTGTTCTCTCTGCAGGACATGCTCTCCGGAGTCTCTGCTGGGAACCTTCTTTCTTTGAGACTCAACTTCGCCGTTGCCTCCCCTAAGAAGCTACTCTGAGCTCCGTCTCTCCCGGCCAGCTTTCTCTCTGCGTTCTCTCTCAGCACGTCTCACACTGACTGTGAGTCTGTCTCTCTCTCTCACTGGATTTGAGGGGTTGATGAGGGAGAGCGACTGTGTTTTATTCCCGTGTAAGCAGTTCTTAGTGCCTGGGACTTCCTGTATAATGAATGAATAAGTTTCATTGTCTACAGGGTTGAGGATGAGGATGATGGTTATCTACGTGCACTCAACTGGAGCTCCAGCACCTGAAATCTCAGACTTTGAGAGAAGTGCTCCTTCTTCTGTCACCATGGCCGGGTCAGGACCCCCGTGTCCGAGAGTACGTCAGTCACATCACAACAGGCAGACGTTAGCTGGGCAGTTAGGGTTTTAGTCATCGGCACAGTCAGCTTGCTCTGCCTAGGCCACAGCGTGGTAATACAGGAGACAGGTCTCGTCCACCCTCCAGGACCTGGCATCGCCCCTCTGCCTGTGAAGTCATATCTTTCGAGGATGTACCAGCTTTAGAACAAGGGACCAGCTGTACTGGGGCCACAGTGGCAATGCGGGGCTTGTGTGGCTGAGGAAGCGTGGAAAGTGGAACTCAGAGCATTTCACCTGCCCCGTGTCCAGCCGTGAAGCATTCTGGCTGCAGTCCCAAAGGGGACTGGAGAAATTTCCCGATGTGCTGTTTCTTTCTCCCTTCTCAGGAACTGTGGGTGGAAGAAGGGGAGGCATGCTCTTGGTTCATGAAGCGGATGAGCTTTATTATTGCTCAGAAAAAGTGTGTGTATAGGGTGGAGAGGCAATGGGGGTGGGAGGAGCAGCTGCCTTGGGCCGTGGAAAGGAAATGGCTTTTGGTGTGCCAGCCTTGGGTTTGAACCGCAGCTCTGACGCCGCCAAGCGGCATGACTCGGGGGAAGATGACCTCATTCCGCAAAGCGTCAGTTTTGTAAACTGGGCACAACACAGACCTTCCAAATGTCCCGTGCGTCCTGGAGGTCATGTGTTTAGCAGCAAGCGCGAGAGCGTGTTCACTGCTCACGTCCAGGGACTGGCGCTGTTGTGGATCACGTGGGCTGGGAGAGACCAATTCTGCTCCAACACCAACATACCCCTCCTTCTTCTGCCGAAAATGGACTTTCCAGCTTTGGAAACGATCTTACAAGATAGAAATGCTTTTCTGAGGAATCCTGCTTCCTAGGACCCTACTTTAAAGGAAGCCGTGGCAATGAACCACGGCACACATGCTGGGAACACATTTTATTTCGAGTCTTTCTCCAGTTGACTGACGACAGCACTTACTCATGTGAGAGTGGGCCGGCAGAGAGAGCCTCGAAGTGGGAGTGGGCACACTTGAGTTATGATCTCAAAAGCACCACCCACCCACTAGATAGCCCTGGGGAGAAATAGCAGTAATGAGTCTGTGTGGTTTCAGGGAGTTGCACTATTTATAAAGTGCTCTAAACAAACAGCACAGAAAGTTACTTTATCAGACGTGGCATTTCTGCTATGCACCAGGAGGTAGACCAGTCATATTGGTCTATGTTGTTTTGCTTAATCTTTTTAGTAGCTCTAAGAGGAGTGTCTCCCTCTATAATTATCCTGGTTACTATCAAGACTGTTCAGAGAAGTTAAGTGAGAGGTTATACAACCAATCAGTGACCAAATGAAGATTGGGACCCCCAGATCGTCTTTCAAAACTGGTCATCTACCCCACTGGGCCATAGGCTTAAGGGTGGATCAGACATAGCAAATAAAAGTATACATAATGCCCAGTTAAATTTGCTTTTCAGAAAGACACTGTTTTAGTGTAAGTTCATTCCAAGTATTACTTAAAAATATTGCTGATTTAGCGGAGATGAAAATGTAACCCGGCAGCTGGCATTTTACTGGGGAACCCTCCTTAGGATGCACGTGTCACAGGAGTAGGCAGGCAGTGATAGACCAGAGCCTGTCCAGAGGCCACTAAAGTTGTTTTCACAGAGATGTGTCCTTCACAAACTGTACACATTCTGGCTGGCTGGCTCCATTGGTTGGAGCATCGTTCTGATATGTAAAGGTTGTGGGTTCAATTCCTGGTCAGAGCACATAAAGGAACAGATCGATGTTCCTGTCTTTCTCTCTCTCTCTCTTCCTCTCTCTCTAAATAAATAAATTTTTAAAAATATTTTTTTTAAAAATTGTACTCAGTCTTCCATGATAGATGTTATAAGCCTTTTAGAAAAACACAGGCAAAGGAAATCTGATTTAGGATGCGTTCTCTAGGTTCCCTTGATTCGGGTCTGGCTACTCTGATGGGGGGGCAGAGCACGGATTTCAGGCCACAGCAGGCACTGATGCGGACCATGGGCAGACAGCCTTGGCTGGGTCGTCTCAAGTTCAACAGCCAGCTCTCCCTCTGAGCCCTCACAGGTCTTGGTGCCAAAGCGCGGACCTGACCCAAGAGCCTGCACTTACCAAACCCTCCCAGAAGCAGCTGCCACGCTGGCCCTTTATGGCACCTCATGGCGTATTACACCAGTGAGCCCCATTTACTGACTGACTGACTGACAGTCAGAAAGCACGCTCATGTGCAGTAGAGCTGAATCTGGTGCAGGTCTGTCTGACCCAGCTGCCAGCATCATGCTGTGCGGTCCAGTCCCTGGGAAGGCAGGGGGTTGGAGATATTATCGGTATCTGTTGACTGTTTTATAGCCACGCTCCCTGAATGTCCCCATTTGCTCACCTGCACCTATCTTGACTCATCCTTCGAGGCCCATCTCTAACCCCTGTGTCCGGTGTGACTGCTTCAGCTATTATTTTGTTAGGGAGGCTGATCTTTCAAGTATCAATCTTACCCTCATAGCGCAACTATTTCAGATTTGGGGAAATAATGGTTTCATTATCAAGCTGGTAACCGCTGTGGCCACTGAAATTCAAAGACTCTCATCCTTTGCTATGTAATGGCATTGATTTGCTGGGTCCCCCCCCACCCCACCCCCCGCCGCTTACCCACTCGTAGTTCAGTTATCTGAGTGAAAAGACCAAGCAAGAGCTATAAAAATATGATTGCATTGCGGCTATAAGTTCCCAAACTCAGATGGTTATTACCCGATGCGGGACATTCCAATTTTAACTCTCAACTGCTGGTTTTATTTCCTAAAGCCACTGAAAGCATCCCGCATTGCTTTTATATACATCACTACTTTAATGGCTTTTGTGTCATAATAAAAGGCAGTTCATTGGAAGCATCGGGTTGGTTTGTTTGTTTAGTAGAAAAATAGCCAACTTGGAATAAGACATTTCTGTCTTGTTTCTCTGCCTTCTAACTCTGTCCTGCGCAATCAGTCCATGTTCCTCCCAGCTGCCAAACTGTTTTCCCCAAAGAGCTATTTATAAGGCATTGCTCTGTTCAACCTTCGAAGGCACCCTCTTACGTCCATTCCCTGGAAGGCCCTCCACCCTTAGCCTGGCGTTTGAAGACGTCCGGTGTCTGGCCTCATAACTCACTCCTAGAAAATAAAACATCTGGTTGGCTCTTCCCCTCTTTGAGCACCTATGATTCTATACACAAGGTTCCTTCGCCACAATTTCTGGGAAGCCATTCTGCCTCGCTTGGTTCCGTCTGTGTAGTTCTGACTTAAAATGAAAACCCAGCTTTCTACCCAACTATTCCAGGAATCCTTCCCTGGAGTCCCCTCTCCTAACACTTAGCACAGCTTCCTGCCCCCTCCGCCCTCCCTGCACGGCCGAGGTTTGCCTGGTCACATACGTGACTTTCTCACTTGCGTGATGCTCCAAATCCAGACCCAAAGTTCCCTTAAATGAGGAACTAGATCTTATCTGTCTTTCTTTTGTGCTGTGCCCACAGCACACACTATGTTAATGATAGATCCCGTCTCTTCCAGAGGTCACCTGACTCGGCCACAGCCACATACCAGGTCACGGCAGCTCACCCAGAACCCACTGTGGTGTACTTTCCAGGAGTGAGGAAGAGCGAGACGGACAGATAGACGCATGTGTTGTAAGTAGAGAGTATCAAACTCTTGATTTAAGGGCGGGATAAAACCTGACAATAGAGAATAGTAACTAATGCATGTCGTTAAGAGATGGAACTTACTCTGTCCCACCAGACTCAGCAAAAGATAATCCACTAAGACCTTGGCAGGGAAGACAAAAGCAGGTTCTAAGGGAAAGACATTAGGTCTCTGGGTAACATGAGAACCAAGCAGTTAGAAAGGTACATGTTTAATCAGGAACCTGGACTCCCCTCCCCAGTTAATCCTCTCCCTCGTACTTCAGAGTGTTTGCCATTCAGACCCCAACCTACTTCAGCTCCAAGGACCGATGTCAAATGAATGATATATACTATGATATGTCCATTAGTTACCAAAATTCATATCAGTGTAGCATCTCAGAAAATTACCTATCTAGGCATCTGTCACATGGACAGATCACCTGCCAGGTGACTATCCCAGACTCTGAAAATAAATATCTAGTGACAGAACTTAGAGCCAACCCAGGAAGCCCTTATACTTTTCAGACAATGGAGATTCGCTCACCTAGTAAGGTTAGTTGCTTTGTTCAGTTCATGTCAACGATCAGTTGTTATTGGCCGTTTGGTTGACACAACGCCACACATGGAGATCATGGCAAAGAGGCGGCCCCTCGGGCTCAGGGCACTTTCATTCCAGGTAGACCCTCACTCCATGTAACCCCTTCCATTAAATCTCATGTCAAATGGAACATTTTGATTATCATTGAATAATCAGCCCTCCCAGAATTTAAAAAACAACGCCTTCCTTCCCCATGAGCATCTCTTCCCTTAGCTAACCATCCCATGCCTCCTAGTTCCTGCTAATGTGCCATTCCCTGAGTTCCCGTACGTTCCTGGTCACCCCCACTTCTGACCGCCTCTCCCTCTCGGGAGTATGCAAGTTATCAACAAAAGAGACGAGTGAACTCAGCCCTTCATGTTGCTAGCAAGTCTCCAGTACAGCAATCCTTTAGTATATAGACCATACAGTCGGCCAGGCAAATTAGGAGCAAAAAGCCTGGTCAGTAACCTCCAGCGTAGGAAGAGCAGTAAAGTGATGATTAATCTAGAAAGCCTAAGACCCCACCTTTATAGTGATTGGCTGTCCATCTCCAGGACAGCCTGATGCTGCGCAGCACACGTCCAGGTGTCCTTGACCTTCACATCTGAGACTGACTCCCACACGTGCATCCTCAACATGGGTTTCACCTGGCTTGCCCTGTTCTAAAAATTCCTCTGAGGTCCCTGATATGTTGGGACCTTTTGGAGGGAATGTCATTTTGGTCCAAATACAGGCTCTTGCTTAGCCACATAGCTCAAGTGACAATGTTGCTGAAATAGGTGACTGAAACCTTTAATGAGATAATGCAATTCTTCTTAATGTAACTCTTAATCATGCACGCCATACCTGTAGTATCTGAACGGTGCTATATAGATTGAGAAGAGAGATTAAGAGGAGAGAAAGGCTGTGTGTGCTCACCTATTAGCAATGTTAGGGGTCAGAATGATTCATGCGTCCCCAGATCCCACGATGTGTCTGGCTCCGAGCTCGGTTATGCAGCTCAAAGATAAACCCAGTGTATTCTATTGGGTTTGTTCTAGTGAGAGTGCGAGAGCCGTTATCTGCCCCCCTATTTAAGAAAAGCATGGCATTGAAGTATTGAAACCAAATAGGAAATATCTAGGACAGGGGTCCCCAAACTACAGCCCACGGGCCGCATGCGACCCCCTGAGGCCATTTATCCGGCCCCGCTGCACTTCCGGAAGGGGCACCTCTCTCATTGGTGGTCAGTGACAGGAGCATAGTTCCCATTGAAATACTGGTCAGTTTGTTGATTTAAATTTACTTGTTCTTTATTTTAAATATTGTATTTGTTCCCATTTTGTTTTTTTACTTTAAAATAAGATATGTGCAGTGTGCGTAGGGATTTGTTCATAGTTTTTTTTATAGTCTGGCCCTCCAACAGTCTGAGGGACAGTGAACTGGCCCCCTGTGTAAAAAGTTTGGGGACCCCTGATCTAGGAGCAGCTGGCGTCTTTGAAGACTCCCTCATGTCATGGTGAGGCTTTTGGGCCTATGACTTTGCCACCATCACAATGACCCTTGAAATCCTAGGATACACCCAGTATAGACACAGGCTCCTCCTCTTCATGTGGTACCAGTAAAATAACGATGAATCATTAAGGTAAGATTTTGTTAATGATTCATAATTAACATCACTTAGAACTTGAGTTCTGCAGTAAGCTGATCTCAAGGTATGAATTTTGGCTGGGCCAGCGTTGACTTCTGCGAGCTTAGGCCAGTCATTCAATGTTTCTGCATCAAAACTTCTTTATATTATTAACACTACGAATTCTAGTGCTGACCCCACTGGGCTGTTGTGAGAACAACAGTAACCCTGCTTACACGGAGGCTGGCTCCAGATTCTGCCGTGACTGTTAGTCTAATTTATCCCAGAGGCATCGTCCATGTGCACACCCCAAAAATGATGCTTCATCCTTCTAAGCTCTTAAAAATGCTTTTTAATTCGCTTTACAGTTTTTTTTTTCTCCAAAGTATTAAGTATATGTTATTTCAACTGTCTCCATAAGATTACAAAGCACATGCAGATCTTCTCCTCTACCGAGTGTTAGCTGTAGAGTCTGAAGACTCGGCACTGAATTCTGTCTCCTTATTAACAGTGGGATTGGAATCAACCGGTTTCCACTCTCTGGAAAGGACAGCCGTCTCCGTCTGCAAAGAAGAACAAGGACATGTTGAGGGCAATGATGGTGGAGACAAGGACATCCACCTCACAAGCTCCTTAGGAGGAAGGTATGAGCTTTGGTGTGATAATGGTTGCCACGTAAAGTCCCCGTTAGTCTTATGGGGGCATCACAATTCATGCCATGGAGAAGTAGCTCAAGGTCACTGACAACCAGGCTGTGCCCACAGATTGGGACACTTTTAATGGCACAAGCAGCTGTACACTCTAGGAACTGCTTTAGCCTAAATCAGATCCAGCTTCAAAATGAAGTTCCCATGTGCCCTCTAGACCAGCACACCGGTTTCATCATGCAGTCAACACCAGTGGGTTTTACACGGGCCGTGTAAAGACAGGCTGGCAAGTAGGGCGGGCCGAAGCCCCCACGGGTCACAGCTGCTTATAGTCTGGAACAGAGGATCTCGACCTTTGTCATCTCATCGCACACTTGAACCAACTGCAGCATACTGCTGATCTAACAAAAGTATTATCTTGATTCATTTACACCGATGGCTCTTGTGTTGGCTGTTGTCATTTATTGAGTTGACATTCTAAGGGAAGAGAGGGCGGCGTCCCCTATCTGGGATCCTTCTTTTTACGTGGGACCAGCAAGGCAAACATGGATCAGTAAGGTTAATTCTTGAGGTATGCCAGTTGGGAATCGCTGCTCTAGACCTAGAACGGCCTCAGACACCCAGGGGAAGGGTAGACGGAACCTGAGCCCCCAAGGTCCCAGTCCCCAGGCACATGCTCCGAGTTGTACGGAACTGTCGCATAAACAGGTCTCCTTCACCATGCCGCGGATTCACTCATATTCCAGACGGGATGGCCTGGGACTTGACAAGGTAGTTTGTTTGCTCAGGGCATTAGGTAGGCCCTTATAGAGTTATTCCAGCTTCTTCAAATCCAAACTCGGAGGAACACGCAGGAGCAATCCGAGGCCTGCCATCTTCACATCGGTATAGCTTTAATGTGATGGACAGACGGCCCTTGACAAAAGAGCAGTCTTTAAACTCTTAATACACCATCTTGAGTCTCCTTTGGCTGGTGGAAATAAATTGGGGGATTTATTGAGAAGCTCCCGGGGTGTCTTATGAAATGGATGGAACAGTCAAACAGCCTAAACTCGGCCAAGGAGACGGAAGAGGCCCTGGGGCTCTCCTTAGAAGCCGAGGGCCATGAAACTGAACTCTGGAGAGGGACTGTCCAGTATAATGGACCTTAGCTATTAAATTTAAACTAATTTAAAATAAACGTAATTAAGTGAAAAATTCAGTATCTCGGTCACATTAGCCATATGTCAAGAGCTCGATACCCACACAGGCCTAGTGCCCTAGTACCTACCACATTGGACAGTGCGGCCTGAGAACACCCCATCACCTGAGAAAGTCCCTCTGCAGAGCCCCGCTCTGGCCTGAGGCCCCCAGAATGCCTCTAGCCGTAGGATGTTCACGCTGTGTCTACACTCTGGAGCAATCACTGCGGATCAGGGAGGGCAGAATCATTTCATACAGGCGGGGCTGTCTCCTTGACTGGGGCGGGGACAGGAGAGCTCTAACAGAAAAGGGGTGTGGCCATCTCACCACCTAGGCTCACACCACATGGTGTTGTAACAACATTATTCTGTGTAATGCCTCCCAGAACGTTCCTGTTCGACCCTCCCAGCGCCCCCAGCGATGACGACATGGAGAAGCTGGAAAGTAGAGGAAAGCTCCTCTTAAAACTACAGAACACGTGAGCGGTAGGTTCTGGGTGACAGCCCACTGCCTGTCTCTTGTCTGGCACAGTCCGAATGGCTTTATTCACAGTCTTCTCTTTAGAAGCTCATGCATTTACTAGGGAAGGGTGCTTATAGTTTTTTCTCATTGTTCATGTTGGACCATAGTCATGAAACACGGTGATAACTATCAACCCTCTTTAAGAAGTCCCACAAGGCATGTTCATAAGAACAAAACACAACAAGACAGCGCTTATGTCTCTTTATCCCAAAGCAAACCATGTGCACTAAATATCAAACAAAAGAAACTCTGCATACAGATCTCATCATGGGGGTCGTTTGTCCCTAACCTGGGCGGGTAAAGTAATCCCTGGAACCTCTGTTTATCCGCAGTCTCTTCAGGACAAAACCGTCCTAGGTATCCGCTCCCATGGATCTCTCCTGATCGACCCTCATGAAACCCTCGACGCAGGTCTGCACATCCAGGTGGGTGGGCTGAGGGAGTGAGTCACCCCCACGGCTCACAGTTCCTCCTTGGGTTTGTAAAATGTGTTTGCTAGGGGTTCCCAGAGTGTGCAGTGTCTAGCATCTTCTGTCTCATACAGACAACTTCAAATGGGCTCCCCAGGTTTGACCCAAGAGAGCGTTACAGATGCAGGCTCTCGGGTCCCAGCCCAGACCCCAGTCTGCATTCCTTCCAGCGTAGGGCCCAGGTGCGCCCACCTTTCCGGAGAACGGCAGCGGCTCTGAGCTAAAACGGAGCAGGCCCGGCTCTCTCAGATAAAAGGGGACGCCAGCCCGCACCGTTCCTCGGCCGTCTTCCATTGTCAGACATCAAGGATCATTCCGTTAATTAACTGGGAAAACAAAATGACTTTAAATGACTGAGTGCAGGTCCATCCTGGTGTTGAAGCACCGGCCGCACCGGAAACGACCCTGAGAGCTTCCCGGTTGGCACACAAAGGCAGTCATTCTGAGAGGAAAAATAATGGCCCTCGCAGAGCCACGTGCCACTTAGACTCACTCATTCTGTCAAAGAGTTACTTCCGGGCCCTAATTTAAATATACGGTGGCTGCTCCGTTAGCCCTATTCTGGCGCTGGTCAGGGCACAGAGGACGTCCCAGCTAAAGCCCCTTCACAAGTGGGTCTCATGGCCCTGGCCATGCTTGACTCTCTCCTGCAAGGCCATACCTGTCAGCACGCTTGCACACGTGTTTCCTGCACACACGGCCTTAGGGCCCCTTCCTGCCTTTGGGTCACTTCTGTCTCCTGCCCACATGTTTCATTTGGGCCCAGCAAGGGGAGAAGGTCTATAGCTCCATATTTGGAGGCCCGGCCCCCGGGACTTTGGGGGCTGGTCTACTCCAGCTCCTGTAAGAGACAGAAACCTTTTCTTCTGAGACCGAAGCTTCCTGTTGCCATTCACCGAGTTACAGGGGAGGGAGGAGATGCCTGGGACCACACAGAGGCCAACCATTTCCACCTCCTCCTATGGAGCCCCGCAGTCAGTGTTCATAGCACGTGCATCACCCCCTCAGACCAGCGTCCCAACCCCGAGATGGGCCAGTCCGACACCTTCCATTCCACTCTGCAGAAAGGTAATGCTGGAGGCTCGGAGATAGAGAGCGCGGGAGACCCCCTTCTCTGCTTTCTGGGAGGCTCTGCTCAGCATGATTCCATCCCCGGGAAGACGTCTGACCGCTGGAAGCACCCCACCCCTGCGTCTGCCCACCCTGCACCCCAGAGCGAGGCTTTGCTGAAGACAGGAGGCGGTGAGTCCATGCAGAGCGGCCCCGAAGGCAGGCAGGCAGGCCTCCAGAAAGGGCGGTCTGCTGCAGCCTGGCCGCCATGCATGGACCACAGCTATCGGAAGGGGTACCCTTGACCTTCTAGGCGGTGGGTTTCTCTCCCGCCTTCCACACTCACACACGTGCAGCCTGCTCCACCACCAATACACTGTGAGACCGTCTAAATAAATCCCCACAAAGGGAAGCTGCTCTCATTCAGACATACAACCAAACCCATCATGCCTCCCCAGGGTCTGAGTCCCTGGGGACCCCAGCAGCAGTTCAGGTATTCACCCCTCAGCCACTGGCCCAGGGCTACACCCACCCGTTGGGGGTCTGTCCCTCTGTCTGCTGCATGCCGGGAAGACAAGGGTTTCGATCAGGGCCATGAGGCCAGGGAACCCCCCCCAACAACCCCCCACACACAGTATTTAAGAAGCAGACTAAGATGAGGTCTTCAGGCTGCTAGTCACACCACTACCCTGCAATCAAAACGATACACCAGCCTGCTCCACTGTTTCGGCCAATGACTGTCATCCCCACAGTGATGGTTGGAGACCTATACTGCCCTCAGGATCTCCTCCATTCATTCCCTCTGCTTTCAGCACTTAGTCTGCACTCCGCCCTGTAGGAGCCCTGGGGTGGTGGAGGGGAACATGTGCCCCTTCCCTGAAGGGGAGACAGGCCACACCAACCTCCCAGCAGAGACGGAGGAAACAGCAGCTGGCGGTGGCCAGGTGACTGTGGGCTGGGAGACCCCAACGGACTAAGATGGTGGCTGATGCTCCAGCCATCCCAATGGCCCACTATAAAGACATCGCCACGGAATATTAGAAGCATGGACAGAGGTCTGAATAGGAGGCTTTCTTTGAAAGGTGACACCTGAGGTCACTGATGGAAAACAAGCAGTAGCTGGTCAGGAGGGAGGGGGACAGAGGTGTGGCCGTGCAGAGTAGGGACGTCTGCAGGGTGTTCGCTGGCCCTGGAGGGGCTGGAGGCAGAGGAGCCTGAGTGGGGGCAGGAGAAGGCAAAGCAGTCTCAGGAAGAGACTTGCTTAGCCTAGAAGGCAGTGATGGGGCAGTGCCGCGGACCAGCGCGGCTCCTAATTCTGGGTGTTGAGTGAGAACGGTACAGAATTAAGAAAACAGACTTATTAAGAAAAAAGAATGGGATCGGGAGGCCTCTTCAATGCTGATGGCAATATCCGAGTACCCCATAGCCCCAGTTTGCTTTATTATATAGCCATATGCAAATCAAGGAAGTCCTTGATACAAAGTTACACATCCCAAGCTAAAACAGGAACTCTCTCAAGGCATAAACAGGAATCCCCCCACCATGCATAAGTGAAATTAACCAACATCTGAACAAACAAAGAGTGAGAGGAAGGGCATGTAAATGGCTTCCAGCAACTTAAGGAAGCAAGTGAAGTGGGTGCAAATACTCAGCATCATAGCCGATATGGAGGTGGAGGGGGAGAACTTTACCTTTTGCTAAGCCTTGAATTTACAAAGGCTTTTGCCATTTATGGTCCACAACAGGGTGGGGGACAACGTGCCACAGGACAGAAAGGTGGGGCCCCTCCCAGGACTCCGAACGTCACCTGACTACCTCCCTGACACACACAGTGCACCCCCAAGTAGACTGGCATGGAGGGCGAGAGGCTGCAGCTGGGGAAAGACACCCGGATGGGCGGGGTGGGTGGGTCCCCAGCAGTGCTTCAGTGGGAACTTCCTAAGGAGGGAAAGTGTTTTTTGTTTCAGTTTTGACGGAGCTCAAGGGCTCAGGAAGAACAGTCCATGGAGGCACGTGGCTGAGCGATGGAGATTCGGGGGCAGCTGCAGGCTGCCCTGGGGCCTGGTGACCGGGTGGACCCTGCCTGCCTCTGTGAGGGCCCAGCTCCAGCAGTGACAGGTGGGGCCTAAACCTCACAGGGTGACACCCAGGCCGGGAGAGGGACCCACAGCCTCCTCTCCTGCTCAACCACACATAGGGCAACATTCGTCCTCACAGACGAAACACTGATGTGCCTGTGTCCCATAAAAGGACGTTCCTGGCACATCTGTGATGTGCTGTAAGTGAGCATGACCAATGGGGGGAGATGCAGGCAGTGTGACCCGAAGGCTGAGGAGGAGGTGGGGGCCGAGGAGGGTTGGGGAAGGGGGGTGGTTCACCCCACCAGGATGGACACTGGACTGTTTGGGGCAGGGAAGATGGGGACAGGACGGGACGCAGCACTGGGGCAGAAGGGAAGGCTTTGGGACAGTGAGGCAGGCTGCAGCCGGAGGTGGACCTGCTGGGGGGTCCAGGGAAATGAGACAAAGTTACAGACCCAGGGTTGAGAAGAGCGAGGACAGCAGAAGCCCGGTCTCCTGAGCCATTCTGGTGGCAACAGCATCCCAGAAACGAGGTGCGAGGTCTACAGATCCCACCCGTGAATCACTGGGGGGGGGGGGGTTCCTCAGTGCCAGAACCCACTGTGCCTGCAGTGAGCCCCTCTTTATAATATCGGGGGGCCCCACTCATGCATTCTCTGCTGAAACCTCCAACCACAATGTAGAACCTGGAGCCCACGGTGGGAGCACTGAGCCTAGCCACGCCCACCTACCCAGGAGGGAGCCGGCACTCTGCACGCAGGCGCGATGCTGGTCCTGGTTCCGTGGGAGAAGAGCCCGGATGGGGCAGTCATGTCCCTGGCCGCCAGAAGCCACACTGACGCTGCTGCAGCTCCCCTAATGCTGAGCACCCACCACCACCACCACATACGGACTCTGAGACGGCGCCAGTCATTTACCCTAGCAGCCTCGTCCAAGCATTTTGTACCAGGGACTCCAACCCGGCACTCCAATAGATGACTGGGTGGCTCCTGGCGCCCCGGTCCCAGACAGCCTCCTCCTCCCCAGCCTGCAGCCCCTGCGGAGGCTCGCGGGGCGCCCCGGCGCATGGGCCAAGCCCGAGCCTGGCTCCCCCTTGTAGCGTGGAGTATCCCACCTTTCCTTCCACCTGAGTCACTCACAGGTGCTTACACCGTCCAGGTCCTCATTCTCATGGCTGACACAACTGCTGAGCTGGCCGTGCCAATAGAGGTCAGGGTCTCTTCCCATGTGACCATTCTCAGAGACCACGCCCACCCCATCACTGGACTTCTCTGTATAGGAGCCGGGAACCATGGAGCCGGGGTGGTACAGCGGCCCCCATGGTCAGGCAGGGGAGCTCGCAGAGGCCCATTCAGAGAGAGACACACTGGTTTAAATTCTGCCTCTCGGCCCTGGCAGGTTGGCTCAGTGGTGGAGCGTCGGCCTGGCGTGCAGGGGTCCTGGGTTCAGTTCCCGGCCAGGGCACACAGGAGGAGCGCCCATCTGCTTCTCCACCCCTCCCCCTCTCCTTCCTCTCTGTCTCTCTCTTCCCCTCCCGCAGCCAAGGCTCCACTGGAACAAAGATGGCCTGGGCGCTGGGGATGGCTCCTTGGCCTCTGCCCCGGGCGCTAGAGTGGCTCTGGTTGCGACAGAGCGACACCCTGGAGGGGCAGAGCATCGCCCCCTGGTGGGCGTGCCGGGTGGATCCCGGTCGGGTGCATGCGGGAGTCTGTCTGTCTCTCCCCATTTCTAGCTTCAGAAAAATACAAAAAAAAAAAAAAAAAAAAATCTGCCTCTCGTGCGTATTGCTGTAAGACTATGAACATTCGGTGTCCTTAGGGATAACAATGTTCAGAGAGCTACTTAAATAAGTTCTTGTCACGACCCATGATGGCTGGCTATGCGTGCAGTCCAACGTGAGCACCGTATGAACGGTTCCCCCATGAGCCTGTGTCCTCCCTGGGAACTAGGGTGCATTCCTACCGCACAGAGGAGAACAGTCGGCCTCCCAGAGAGGGGACCTGAGTGGGAGCACACGGTGACCACACCGGAGCCAGGATTAGACCCCGGGCTGGACGTCTCCAGGGCCCACGGTCTCCCTCCACCCCACCATGCTCTTCCTCTCTGTCTCCCGCGCCCATATTGGGAGGAAATGTCAAGAGTAACTCCTGAATCTTGAGCTTGGAAAGTCAGGCCAAGAAGTGCAGCAAATATAGTACACATGACATATCTGGTGGGAAGCTAAAAAATGTCAAGTTTTGAAACCGTGAATTAATTTCCTTCTGTTTCCTCAAATCAGGACAAGCCCATCTGCGTGTGGTTCTCCCTGGGCAGGGTGCTGGGGACAGGCTCCGTCCAGCTCGGTCCCACTCCCCGAAGCCTCTGGCGACACTCACGGAAGCAGCACAGAGAACACACAGGCGAGAGAAAGGTAACTGCTGGTGGTGGATACCCCCAGCCCTGGCTAGATCTTGAAACCCACTTCTAATAAATATGCAGCCTGACTGAACAAAATCAGAAAATATGCCTCCATACCTCAATCACAAAAACAGAGACTGTTAAGAAAGTCCCCAGGACAATGCGCTCTAAGTTTCTTCCAGAGTTGTGCCTGGCAGCCATTAGGGAGAACAACGCCTGTTCGGCACTTCCTACAGGTATTCCTGTGGCTCCTCCTCTCGCCTGTGCAGGCGTGTGCCGCCATGGCTGCTGGCTCACAGAGGAGGCCCGGGACTTGCCATCCGTGACTGCTAAAAACCGAAGGACGCTGGTCTGGGCGAGCAGAGGCAGCTGGGAGAACGCTAGTTGAATAAAGGCAGTTGAACTACAGACAATGGAGCAGGGATAGACTCCTAACCACAACAACAATGTAATCCAATGCTCGCACTTCAAAGATGTAGAAACTGAGTCCCAGCTACAAAACAAGGTGCCCTGGGACATTGTTTACATAAACGGAGAACAAATGACCTGGAGGCAGTCACTGACCCACATCCTCTTTCCCTGGTGGGTGTAACCCCCATGTCCCAGTAGAGCCCAAGCTCTACGTGTGGATCAGGCATCCATGATTCGACTTCCCCATGCAGTGGGACTCTCTTGCTTATCAGCAGGGCTGGCAGCCTCTTCGAGACTACTCTTGAGGCAGCTATGAGGATGCTACTGTTAACTGCCACCGGAGGAAAGACACAACCGACAAACAAATTAGTTGCAATAATCACACAGACAATTTATTCCAAACCCTTTTGGCGTGCCTGGGTAGATCTTAAGGGGGCCCCATCGGCGTGCTCCTCTCGGCTGGCTTTGGTTAGAACTCAGAGCGGCGTGGAGACAGTCCACATCAATGTTGGAGTCTGGGTGACCACTACAGCTGGGGGGGGGACCCTCAGCTTTAGTACCTTTCCAGCCGCCTTCTAACAGGTGTCAATCTACAGGATTATCACCTCAAACCACCTTTTTGGGAGTTCCTCGCAGGGAACCCCTTTTATGTCAATCTACTGAAATGTTTACGTTCAACCTCTTTTTAAAATGTTCTTATTTTCATTAATTTACAAAGTTAATGTAAATAACACCAAGCCACTTCTTATCTATGTATAACTTCAAACACATACTAACTGGGCTCTGCTTGAAAGTCAGAGTCTGTTTATCACATTACAGAGTTATGGCACTAAAGCCACTATATTAATTCCTATCCAAATAGCATTAACTTTATTTAACTTTAATAATTATTTTTAGTATCCTTTTAATTACTTTTATATATCTTCCATGTTTTTATATTTCTATCTATCTAACTACTGTATCCTTATATTACTACAACACCCCAGCTGCTGTGAACACGGGCTGGTTCTAGCTCACAGCCGCTGCCTTGTCTGCAGGACTGCCCCGGGCCGATTGGAGCCCAGGGCAGTAGGGCGCCGATAGGTTATTCCCGTGCTGTGCCCCCTCCCCCGCAGTGGCAGCATGTAGCCTGTGAATGCTGATTCACTGAGCTCAAAGCCTGGACCCCTTGCTTTGGGATGGGACCACTGTCCAGCGGTGCCCATGAGACCAGGCTGAAACAAGTCTCCATTCGAGACAACGCCCTTCCTTAGCGTATCTCCTTTTGCCCAATTCTACTTCCCTTCAGGCCGCTTTTCCTACAAACACTCCTCCAATAAGAAAGTGACTTACTTGCACCACATTCGTCCCTGTCTAAGGAGAGAGGGAGGACATCGCACAGGCAGAAGTCACTGGCAGTGGTCACTGCAGTCTTTGCCTTGCCACTCTCCCCTGGGTCCCGCTGCAAGAATGTTCTGTTAAGTTCTCAAAATAAGACCTCTGTGCTGTTTAAACTCAGCGGGGCTTTAAAGACATCTGGTCAACTCCTTCGGTTCCGGCCAACACCCGGTGAGGGGAAGCAACTTACCCAGATCACCCAGAATCGGAGCCCAGATCTATTCCCTACAAATAATAGATAACAGTCCAGTCAGACCAAAGACCTCCTCCCATTCTTGCTGCAGAATAGGTATCCCCAGCTCCAGTCTGGGTGGGTGCGTTCTCTGTAGGGGAGGACGGTGCGGCTGGTGCTCAGAGGTCTGACAAATTCTGATCTGGCTCCTCTCCTACTGACAAACCACCACTCACAGAATAAAAGCCACACTCTTTCACCCAACATCAGGTACTCACACATGGCAAAGCCCTCGGCTTCGTGCCGGGCACCCCCCCGCTCCCCGAGGCAGCCTGAGTCCATGCTCGCGCACTCACAAGAATGCTGTACTCCCACTGCTCCGGGCTAGGGTGTATGGAGAATGACCAGAAAAAAAATACAAGTTCAATACAAATTCCAGGTAAACAACAAATACATGTTGGTATAAGGATGTCCCAAATATTGCACGGGGCATACTTTTAAGTATTCGTTTCTCTAATATGGCCTATTGTTGTTCTCTGCCTGAAACCCCCTGCCCTGCCAGTCTTAAAAATTTCCTCCTTCTCCGAAACCAGCTCAAATGGGACTTCTTATAGATGGCTTTCTCTAATTCTGAAATAGTCACTCTCTCCATAGGGGCGGAGTGCCCTGGGCTCTGCTTAGCCAGGGGACCACTGTTACAGTGTAACGATGTGTTATGAGGAGTGGTCTCGATGCCGCGCTCCCTAGGAACCCTGGTGTGGGGGGAGGGGGCTATGCTTCCATTCACACACTCAGTCATGCTCACCTGCGTACATTCATAGATTCATCCAGTAGGTGTACGCTTGGCATCTCCATGTCTAGCACATGTGTTACGGGATTCACACCACAATGAATGAAGTAGACACGCTGTCTGCCAGGCCGGGGCTTCTGCCCAGTGGATGAGGACGGTGTTGGACAAGTAGAAAACGGCTTTTACTTTATTATCAGCCCCACAGAAGGAGCAAACGAGGTACTTTGACAAAGAATAATGGAGGTGGATCAGTAGGAGATAACATTTTTAACCAGAACCTATAGGGTGAGAAGTGGCCAACTGCAGGCAGAGCAGAGGGAAGGAGCGCCCAGTCAGGATGCACCGCCCGTGCGGAGGGCCAGAGGCGGCTTCTCATGCCTGAGCAGACAAGAGACCAGAAGCCTAAGTATGGAGCCATCAGTGGCGGCCAGATTATACAGGACCTGACCAACCATGTCATGGCGGTCACGTAAAGCGAGCAGCTGTGAAGGAGTCTTACCCAGAGCAATGACACAATCGGACTTGTGTGTTTGTAAGATCACAACTTACTGCTCTGAGCCTCTTTCATCTTTGAATCCACAGCATTCATGTTGAATGCACTTAATAAATACCTGTTACATGAACGCGTCTGTTCCCTCCTCTGACCCTGGCTTCCCCCTCTCTCACAGGACCGTCGGAACTTCATCCCGACGCTCTGTCATCCAGGTGGTGTGGTGTCCCACTATTTACGTGTCCCCACTGTTAAAAAGGCCATCAGAGAGGAGTTTCGAAGTCCCAGAATGCCTGCTTTCTTTGGAAGGAGCTTTGGTCTACACAGGAAGAGCTGAGATATAACAGAGCACACTTTTACTAAGTAGCATCTTGGCTTTTAAGTTAAATGTCAGCATCGGTTTTCCGCTGGGAATCTGGCCCAGGCTTCTGGAAGACGAGTTATGATCAACAACATAGGCCAGACCTCCAGGATGGGGCTAAAGAGAAACTGCCTTCAGGAGACATGGGGGGAGGGGGGCATCAATCCCAGGAGTTTGCACATCTGTTCGTGTGTGTGTGTGACCAGCGCTGGGCAGGATGCGACCTTTCCATGGTTGTGAAGGAAAAAGTGAGGGAGAACGCTGAGCTCCACACTCCCTTCCCCACAGTCTACCCCCTTCAACCAGGGAGGAACCGGCACTGAACATCTCACAGGCCCTTCTGTTGATGACCTAACTCATCGATTCCAAGGCAGCGTGAGGAAAAGAAGAAATGGAGAGTGACAGTCCCCTTTCCTTCTTCTCGGCTGGGATTTCTCTTGACCTCGATACAGTTTGTATACCTTATCTCCAGATTCTAGGGTCTGCAAAATTGTCCCCAATATCTGAGGTTTTATAGCCTACATCTCTCGTTCTCTTTCTCAGCCCTCCTCACCCCCACTATCAGACTCAAATGCCCTTAGCTCATAAAGCGCTCTCCCCCATTGCTTTATTCAGCTCCAAAATGTTAACATTCTCACCTCCCCAGGGGCTCTGGCCCAGCCTACCCTTCTTCTGCACCCCTGGGAAGGTTGACCACACCCTCCCCTGAGCACCCCACCCTGCACTTAGACCAGGGGTCCCCAAACTACGGCCCGCAGGCTGCATGCGGCCCCCTGAGGCCATTTATCCGACCCCCACCGCACTTCCAGAAGGGGCACCTCTTTCATTGGTGGTCAGTGAGGAGCATAGTTCCCATTGAAATACTGGTGAGTTTGTTGATTTAAATTTACTTGTTCTTTATTTTAAATATTGTATTTGTTCCGTTTTGTTTTTTTTACTTTAAAATAAAATATGTGCAGTGTGCATAGGGATTTGTTCATAGTTTTTTTATAGTCCGGCCCTCCAGTGGTCTGAGGGACAGTGAACTGGCCCCCTGTGTAAGAAGTTTGAGGACCCCTGCCCTAGACCTTCCTCACGCCTTGGCTGTTGTCCACCTCACGGTATAGTCAATCACATCCCACCTTAACGGAGATCAGCTTCTCTGAGAACCAGAATCACCAGCCATCCCCCTGGGGGTGCCCGGAAAGGCCAGTGAGCCCCATCCTCGGAGGAAGGAGAGAAAGGAAACAGGGAGCAAGACCTCGTAGCTAGCGTTTTCACAAGCATCTCATTTCGTTTCCACAATGACCCTGAATGATGGATTCTATGATCCATTTTTCAGCTGGAGAAAAAAGTGAGGTTCAGAGAGGTTAAGCAAAGCCCCCACCGCTTTGTTTTTAAATGAATTTCAGTCCAAGCCCATCAACCTCCAATGCTGACGCCCCTCCCACCCACTGCAGTCAAGTCTGCCCCAAATAAAGCTACTTAACTTTTTAGGAATATTTGCCTCCCTTTCCCATCTGCAACATTCTGCAAAGATCACTTGTACCCGCATCTCACACCTCTCCCCCAGCCCTTCCCTGAAATCTGGTGTTCAATAGGAGCGAGCTCTGCTGAGCTTCCTGCAGACGCTACAGGAACGTGGGCACCGTCTGGATTCCCAGCGACCAGATTGGACCAGAGGTGTTTGGATTCCAAGCAACCAGACTGGACCAGAGGTGCCAGAGTGAACTACACCCGGCACAAGCGCAACGAGACATGACAGTCTTCCCTCGCTTGACGACCTCATCGGCACATTCACCAGCTCAGAGAAGGCAAACACCATGGCTAAGGCAAACCTCAAGCTGGGCTTTCCCTTCGGGCCTCTCTCCGCGGGTCAGCTACAGCAAGAAGTCTCCTGGTGGCCCTCTGCCAAACACTACAGTCTCCTTTGCAAGGCTGAACAAACTTTTCATGATCAGGCGCCTGCTCTCTGACCCTTGCTGCTCCAGTCCACCCCCAGGTGGGCTCTGGCCACACAGAGAACCAGGAGCGTCCCCGTCCCAGGACCTTGGCATGAATGCGAGCTCCAGCCCCCTGGTGGAGCGGTTTCCTCTCCCCAGAACCGACGCCTCTCTGTTTCCTTGTGAGCTTCTCATCCTCTCGGCTCCTTCCCCACCATGACCCTCCCTTGAGCCTCATCTGAATCCCTGTGATGTTTTTCGCAGAAGGATTCACTGTCGAGTGTGATGAGACTACAGCATCGTGTACAAGGCTCCCACCACCACCATTCATTCAACAAAGACGCATACATCAGCTGCTGGGTACCAGGCACCACGTCTGGTACCCAGCACGGCAATGGGCGCAACAAACCGAACACCTTCCCCTCCAGGACGGGAGTTCTGGTGCATAAACTGCTCCGTCGTGTGAGGCTCCTTTAATGTACTGTTTGTACCTCCAGCAAGCATCCTTCATCCCCAGCTTTGTTTCTCCAGGACAACGCCTGGTGCCCAGCACTTGGCAGACATCCGATCACTGTCCTTCTATTCAACCAGAGAAGACACATGTCATGACGTGTTGGGAAGTCAGGATGTCTGCCTCTGCCACAAACAACCCGTATGATCTCAGACCAAAACCAGTCCTCATTCTCGGGCATAGCTTCCTTGTTGAACATGAGAGCCAGGGAGGAGATGCTCTCAGGGTTACGGTTACGTAAAGCAGCATGCTTCAAATGAACTATCTCATCCACAGTATATTTTTCACAGGAGAAGGAGAAAAATTAAAGGCTCTGGGCAGGTCCTAACTGGATTTGGACCCAGTTACCGGGAACTCCCGAAGCCTCAGCCAGTTCCTTCTGATCCTAAGCCCTGGCAATCCGAGAGCCCATCTGCAGATCAATCCTATTGATCTCGTGCTGTAATAAAGCCACTTCCCGACAGACCACAGCTCGGAGGTGTGAGTTGGAGTTTGCTGCCATTCGGTGTGGCTGCGTCTTGATCTTCATGCTGAGACTGGGGAGGGTGTCTGAAGCCTCTCCTCGTCACCACGGTTTGACCCTCTCTGTGTTAACGGAATGACAGTCCCGCCACAAAACAGTTACCCACAGGGTGTGAAGAAAAGCCTGGGATCTCCCCAGTCCACCCTCCAGACGCGTACCATCGATCCCATGAAGGAGGGAGACCAGGGCATCCAGGTGGGTATTGTGAACAGGGTGGACGAGCTCCTTGTGCACTTCTCTCCTCACCTAGAAATGTCTTGGATTATGACCTAAACATGGTTAAATGTGTATGGTACACCGTCTTCCCAGGTGGAATAAAGAGGAATGCCCACGTGGAAGGAGTGGCTGGACCTCCCAGAATGAAACCTGATCACTATTCTCTAAGATACTTCCCGCAGACTCATGCTGCCAACTCCACACTGGCCTCAGGGGGCACTGTTTCCCCAGGAAACTCCCTGGCCCCACCGCGTACACAGAGCCCTTCCCTTAATCCTTAGCGGCACAGGTGAGAGTGATAGAGCTGGAACCTTCAAGTCAGACCAAAGACTTGGGGGAAACAAAGGAAAGTAAACTCGGAGGACCACGTAAACACTGAAAATTCGATCACTGACTGAAGATCTGACTTGATCTCTGGGCTTTTCGTGGCATCTCTGCTCCAGTTCGGGGTCGCCTCCAGGTGCCTTTGTAGTTACACCACCCAGGAGCCCACAGCCCGATGTTGGCCCTCTCAGAGGTCTGGACACACGAGAATCCGTCTCAGAAAAAAGGCAAGAGTTCCCTCCCCCACACAATAAGGTCAGATTTCTCCCTGAGGGACAGAAACCCCCCTGGGAGTCTGTCTTCTCTAGGACAGGCTTCAGTCCTACCTACATCATGGCCTCATCAAGTGGTCAGATGAAAAACTAGCCCAGGAAGGCCAGCGTCCTCCTTCCCAACAAGGGAGAGATCCATGTGGTGTCAGAGGAGTCGTGCTCAGCAGTTTTGCACACCTGATTGCTCGTGGGACGCTTTCCCCAGTTCTCACACTCAGCTCGGGGTCACCCTCGTGCCGGGCCCCCAACCTGCCCCTCCTCGAGCATCCCCCATTGCAGACGGCACCAGACACAGCTCAGAGCAAACCTGCACGCTGGTCTCAACCTTGCCCTCAATCTCGCCTTGCCCCCTTCTCTCGCCAAGCCCTGGGGACATTATCCGTGCAGTGTCACAACTGTCCTTGCTCTCCACCTCCACAGCTTTGTCCTCTCTCACACCACCATCACCTCCCCCCTGGACCACTGGAATATCCTGCCAGCTGGCTCTTGCTGCACAGTTGCCCGAAAATCAGCTCACGCCTTGCTTCTCTGCCTCAAACCCCCCCCCCCCCCCCCGCCCCAGAAGCTTCCCACTGCCAGAATATCAAAGATTTTATTCTCCAGGGCCTGGCCAAGTGTGCCACAGGCTAAGGATAATGCAAAAGGAGGGAAAAACACATTTGGAAAAGGAGATTAATATACTTGAAGATTTTGTTGTTTTAGCTACAGGACTTCTCAGTGCCTTTGATAAGATAGCGATAAGTAAGTATATTGAGGTTCTGTGGGTGCAATCGATTAGGCAATATTGCAGAAATTACTTTATCAAAAAAACTAGTTTAGCCTGACCAGGCGGTGGCACAGTAGATAGTGCGTCAGACTGGAATGCAGAGGACCCAGGTTCGAGACCTCGAGGTCGCCAGCTTGAGCGTGGGCTCATCTGGTTTGAGCAAAAGCTCACCAGCTTAGACCCATGGTCACCGGCTCCAGCAAGGGGTTACTTGGTCTGCTGAAGGCTCACGGTCAAGGCACATATGAGAAAGCAATCAATGAACAACTAAGGTGTTGCAACGCACAATGAAAAACTAATGATTGATGCTTCTCATCTCTCTCCGTTCCTGTCTGTCCCTATCTACCCCTCTCTCTGACTCACTCTCTGTCTCTGTAAAAACAAAACAAAAAAAAAAAAAAAAAAAAACCAAACAAACAAACAAACTAGTTTAATAGTATCTGATGGTATGCAGGGTCACATGTAAAATACATTTAAAAATTCCAATGTTTGCTCTAATGCACAGAGTTCTATTCTGGCATTTGATGTCCTGCATAATTAAACTCCACTTTTGTTTTCTCCAATTTTATCTATGAGCAAAGCTTTATTCATTAATTTTTTAATGGGGGCATAAATAGTGATGGACAAAGATTTGATTTGTGTGGTGGGGGTGAAAATATATACAATACAGTGCACAGAAATTATATAGGCACCTGAAACCTGTATAATTATATTAACTAGTGTTACCCTAATAAATTCAACAAAAAATAATAAACGCATGAGTTTTTATAAAGTTAAACAAGAATCGTTATAGATAATTTCTTGTCCTTCACGCCAGGGCTTTAAGATGACCTGGACACCGTTTTTCTCATTCTCTCCCTCTCTCCTGCGCTGCCAGTGGGCACGTTCACTGGCTTCCTTTTCCTCCCCTCCTCGCCTGCTTCCTCCCTTACACACACACACACACACACACACACAGGAACACATGGCACACGGTATCCCACCTCTTCCTCTTATTTCACTGACAGTCCTCCTGGATATGTTTCCAGGTTAGTGCGCACTGATTCTTCTCATTCATTCAGTAGCTTCACCGAGCCCCGCGGTGCAGACGCACTGAAATACCCCCATTTATTCCCTCATCCCCTTGATGAGTATTGGCGGCATCTTAGTCGTTTCCAGGGTTTTTTTTTGTTTTTTGTTTTTGTATTTTTCTGAAGCTGGAAACGGGAGGCAGTCAGATAGACTCCCGCATGCGCCCAACCGGGATCCACCCGGCATGCCCACCAGGGGGCGATGCTCTGCCCATCCAGGGCATCGCTCTGTTGCGACCAGAGCCATTCTAGCACCTGAGGCAGAGGCCATGGAGCCATTCCCAGCGCCCGGGCCAACTTTGCTCCAATGGAGCCTTGGCTGTGGGAGGGGAAGAGAGAGACAGAGAGGGAGGGGTGGAGAAGCAGATGGGTGCTTCTCCTGTGTGCCCTGGCCGGGAATTGAACCCGGGACTTCCGCACGCCAGGCCAACGCTCTACCCCTGAGCCAACCGGCCAGGGCCTGTTTCCAGGGGTTTGCCTGTTCTTTTGTTTGGTGGATACATGCAATGTGACGATAAACACATCTAATGAAATCTTTCCATTCTATTTTTTGAAGGACAGTGTCCCAGATGTTGACGAAGCCCATTTTTCACCAGGAACTCACATCACTTCCTTTTGGTACCTCTTGGGCGGGATGAAACCTACTGAAGCGGTCCAGGGCAGATGCCAAACCCCAGTCAGCACCCGTTACTGTCATCTCATGATAAGATGCCCTTCCGCCTTTTTGGAACGGACCCTTAGGATGCCTTTCTGGACACGACGGGCGGAGGGCCGGCCTTTGGGCCCACTGTGGGCACTCACCCCCAGCCACCCCTCCCGCTCTGCTCACACTCCATGGCGTCACCTCCTGAGCTGGGGCTCAGTGATGCTTTCCTTTAGAGAAATGCCAAGGTGCCAACCACACGCCAGGAGCAGGGGAGGGGGAGGACGGTGCACAGAAAGCGCTCATGACTCAGAGACTGCAGAGACCCCAGGCTCGTGATGAGGACTCAGAGGGGAGCAGAGTTGTCATGGGAACAGGGGCTCCCCCCTTACTCTCTCTCTCCTGTCTTCCATGGTGCCTGCCCCCAGAGTCCAAGCGGACTCTGCCCAGAAACTGCTCCTGTGGACCCCGTGCGCGGACAGAGTCAGTCTGGGAGCTGTCACCCTTCCTCCGCCACCTCCTCACCAGCTCTCCTCTCTGGAACCCATCCTGATGGGCAAGCTGCAAGTGACCCCACAAACCTAACTTTTATCAGAATCGGCAAAACCGGACAGCATGCAGATAATGGCTCTGGACCCAAACTGCCGGGCTCAAAGCCTACCCCGCTCCTCACCAGCAGTATGGTCGCACAACTTGCCCATTTTGTTCTGCGGGCCTCAGTGTCTTCCTCCATAAAATGGGAATAGTAAAAGATGTCATAAGTAGAATTGATGTCCCTTCAAATCAGTGCTCAGATATACAGATCCAGACATAGATGTATCAGACGTACACAGTGCTTTAAACAGGGGCCCGTAGTAATCTCCCAGGGAGCCATAGCTTTTGCAGTTGGCCACCCACGCATCATCAGACCAGGTCTCCCTGTGGGCTCCAGCCGGAGACACAGTGTAGCCCTCTCTGTTCCCTCCCTGCGGCATGATGCCAGACCCCTGCACCTTTGCCCAGGCTTCTCCCCCCTCACGTTGACCCTCCCCCACTCTGATGCCTGCATGCCCAAACCCTTCTTCAAAAGCACACAGCAAATGGTACCCCCATTATAAAGCCTTCCAGCCTCTCACTTCCCCTCCAGGACCCCCTACGTGTCCTCTCTCCTGCGGCGTTTTACAGCAGCCCGCCTCCTCGGTCTGCACGCCCCTGCCCTGCATTGCTGTCACGTATGCCCTTGACTTCCTCTCATTCAAACGGCGCATTCCTTGACAGCGTGGTTAAAATGCTTTCGCCCCCTCGCTGACTGCTGCCGTGATTGACACACGGCGGTACTAAATACAGATTGGCCAAGTGAGCCGTGTCATCTTCAGAACCCTTTGCGGTGACAGTGTCCCTGCGCCTCTTTGAATTTCATTCCATCCCTGCATGAAAAGGCAGGCTCCCTCGGTGGGTGGATGGACGGGGAGGCTCCCCGCGCCCTGCGGTCTACCTCCGTGCCCGGAGGAAGGCGGATGGCCGTGGCAATGCCGGAACTCTGAGGTCCAGGCTGGGCGTGGCCTGAACACAGGAGCGGATCCCGCCGGCTCACCTGGCATGGGGAGCTCCAGCTCTCTCTCCCATGGTCACGTGCCCACACACCTCGCCAGCTCACCACCTGTCTCAGAGTTCAAGTGTTTAATGTGCAGCACAGTGTCTGACCCAACTCAAATGGAACCCAGGGGCGGTCGAACCCTATTAAGGCACCAGACCATAAAGCAGAAAGGTATAAAGTTGACAGATTGCTTCTCCCAGGTGGCGGCAGCTGGGCGGCGCCCAGGGCTGGGCTCTGACCCAGGAAAGAGCCACCAGCAATGCCCTCCGGTCTCCCAGGGACTGGTCTCAGTGTGCAGCACCCTTTCCCAGGCGAGGGGGACTGAGTGTTTACAAGTGTGCTTTTTACATGGCGCCTCGTATTTTATTTTCCAGTGCAAACGGAAGTATACCAGGTCATGCTAGCCTGGGGTGTAATAAGTCCATGGTAATCCTTTTAAAAAAGGATTTCTGCTGGTTGTGCACTCAGTTAAAAAAACTGCACAAGTCCCGGAATCCTGTCCTTTCCCTCTCAGACCGTCCTGGGAGGAGCTGAGGCTGTCAATCATGTGTTCCTGGAAAGAGTTCCCTCCGCTCCACGGAGGAAGCACTGTGCTTCCTCATCTATACTGTCAGCCACGGAGAGTGCGCCCAGGAGAGGGGGTTGAGGAGGGAGGCAAATGCTGTGGACATTTTATGCAGGTTAGCCCATAGAATTCTCCCTCCAACCACGTTGTTGTCAGCATTATGTTCCCCATTGTGAAAATGAGCAAAGAGAGGTCCAGCAAGGTAGTTACTTAGCCAAGGTTAAACAGCTCGTACAAGGTCACGTTGGGATATCTGGTTCAGTTCTCCCAATTAAAGATATTTTTCAGTCCATCACACAACTCGCTTTTCCTTGCTGCCTCCGGAGCCCCTACTCCCGCCCACGATTGTCTCACGGAACCCTGAGCGGCGTGCGGACTCCTGCTACGGTGGACTTGACCTATTCTTACAGAGGAGGTTATCCATCCATTCTAGGGCCTTTCAGGGGACTTTATCGCTTTTCAGAAATATTTATATTGCGAAGAGTGCTGTGAACAAACTGGTCCCTGGCTTTGGTATTTCTCCAACGCACCTGCCCATTGGACCCAGGTAGTTTTGGCTGTTAGCTACAGTGCTGGCTGATGGCAAGAATGTGGAGGAAAGGGAAGCCTTCTACACTTGTGTGGGAATGCAGCCTGGTGCAGCCACTGTGGAAAGCAGTATGGAGTTCACTCAAAAAGTTAAAAATAGAACTGCCTTTATGACCCAGTGATTCCATTTCTGGAAATATATCCAGAGAAACCCACAACGCTAATTTGAAAGAATACATGCACCCCTATGTCCATTGCAGTGTTATTTACAACAGCCAAGATTTGGAAGCAGCCCAAGTGCCCATCAGTAAATGAGTGGATAAAAAAGCGATGGTACATTTATCCAATGGAATACTGTTTGACCATAAAAAAAAAAAAGCAAATCTTACTCTTTGTAGTAGCACGGGTGGGCCTGGAGATCATTATGCTCAGTGAAACCAGTCAGAGAAAGACAGTACCACGTGATTTCGCTCGCATGTGGGATCTAATAAACAAAATAATCTAACAAGATAGAAACAAACTCCGACAGAACAGACTGATAGCTGTCAGAGGAGAGGTGGGTGGGGCTAGATGAAACCGGTGAAGAGATTAAGCAAAAATTTAAAAAAACAGCAACGAAAACATAGCCACAGACATCAGTGTGGTGATGACCAGAGGGAAGGTGGTGGGGGAGGAAGAAGAGGGTAGAGGGGGGATAGATGGTGATGGACGGAGACTTGACTGGGGGTGGTGAGCACACAATACTTTATACAGATAAAAAAATACTATTCCACGTCTGATTGATATTTTGGATAAAAGCTGATTTTTCTATCTTTTCAACTGCATTCTTTGCATTCCCTTATGCCATTAGAATCTACCAGAGACCTATGATATACCAGGGACTTTGCCAGGTACCATGGATACAGACATTTGTACAAATAAATCCAACGCAGATCCCAGAATTGTCCCGAAGCGTTGTGTGGTGCAGGCGACGCGCAGTGCAGGAGAGAGCTCCCTTCCCAGAGGGAGCAGCAGCCGGTGCCGTCTGCTCTTGGAAAAACATATTCCTCCTTCAAGCTGTGGCTGCAAACTCACTTCCCTAGGGAAGCCTTTCCAATGAGCAGTTTAAAGGTTCAGAAAAGTACAGTGAATTCTAAGGACTGAACACAGGGTTCACTGGGTTTCATGCAAAATTCCCCCTTACAGATTTTTGGAACAGATCACAGTGAAATTATCCATTCCATTGTGGGAAGTTTGATCTGGGAAGTAACTAGTTTGTAAGCTGGAGAGCCTAAATATAGACGTCTTCCACCCACTAGAAAGAGGAAGAAGCTAGGAAACTCCTTTGCAGCCTAAGGGACATACATGAGCGACTTCTCAACCCTCTCTGGGTTTTTATCCCGATCAGTGGTCTCGAGAATTTCCAACGGACCACACTGTGGGGCACCCCACTTCTCCTGGGGGCATCTTCATTGTGTATGCGTGTGGGGAGGTGGGGGCAGTGCGGATCTTTGCTCCGGAAGGCTCTAAAAGGCATGCCATTTGTAATCTACCAAGTCAATTACCACATTCAGCTCCTGACTTGGGTATGAGACTAATTAGCAACCATTTCCCTCAAGGGACTGCTTTCCCTCAGAGGGCAACAAGGGGCTTCTTCCTTTTCCTAAATGTTTCACTGTTAGTGTTCTGTTTAATGCCACAGGCCTCATGAACAAGCCCCTTCTCCCCTCCACCATTCCCACGATGGTAAAGGCGCAAGAATTTAGAGAACGATGAACAAGGCACTGATCTTTGCTTAGTCTCGTGTTCCACATTCCCTAACTGGATTCCAGAAGATGTGATTATTTTTATTCCGTGTCCTCTCCAGGAACTGTAAAGAGTGGGGGGATAGGGGCCATGTCAGAGTTCCATATGGTGACTCTAAAGACTATTTATTACTTCATCTGGGCATGACCGGCTCTGTCTATGAATCCCTGATGACTCCCTCCACCAGTAAGACAGCGGCTCCAATATTTATATATCTCGTCGAAATATGTATCCTGAGATCCAATCAACACGGAACAACCTAAAGTACCAAGGCCCAAGCTCACCATCTCTCCCCTCCACATTACCTTCCTCCTTGTATGTGTCCCTGTATTGATGAAGGATGACGCCCAGTCATCCACTTCAGAAACCCGAGCGCCATCTTGCCGGTCCCCCCTTCCTCTTCATGTCTTAATAAGTCCACCTTCTTGAAGACAGTAACCCCTACCAGCTTCCCTCCACCCCACAGCGACAACATGTTTCAGTCCCTTATCACTGCATGCACCAATTCCTTCAATGCTCCTGTGTTCTCCCAGCACAAGTCTGATCTGCCCCCCTCCCCCTGCAATGTTCCCAAATGCCGTAATAACCTTTCTCCAATACAATACAAATCTCAAGTCACTGAATTCTTGACATGATCACTCATGTCCCTTTAGGAAAAATCCCAAGCTACTTCCTGGAGAGACTTCCGTAATCTCTATCTGGTGCTACTCTCTGTTGACCCCTTCCCGAAATACACTGTAGTCACTGCTCCCTGAGAGCACAGAGAGCCCGCCGCCACCCGCTTTCTCTTTCTCTTTTGATTTTGCTTGTTTCTGGCAAATTTCTCTCTCCATCTGAGAATCACCGTCTTAACTAGTGAAAGTA
The DNA here is from genome assembly GCF_036850765.1 of Saccopteryx bilineata. NCBI lineage: Eukaryota > Metazoa > Chordata > Mammalia > Chiroptera > Emballonuridae > Saccopteryx > Saccopteryx bilineata. The sequence goes on from NC_089498.1 coordinate 16,272,063, forward strand.
TTATAATTACCAATACACATGGCCTTGTTTATGTTCCAGTATATTAGTAGTTCTAACACCATGAAGGAGTTCATTCATCCTCTGTTTGCTGCTCCTTTTGGCCATTTCCTTAATTATCTCTTGCTCCTTCCCTGACTTCTGTTCGATGGATTGAGGCTCTTCTGTTCTGCTTCCCCTGACCAGAAAGAATAGTAGTATGGGGATGTACTCTAGGTCTATTTTACTAATGGTTAACCTTTTGCTTTTGATGAACACATCTGTAGTCAAATGCTCTACCACTGAGCTATATACCCCCCTTGATGAACACATCTGAACATGGATTATTCTGAACAATTTCAGAATAGTCAGCCTCTACATTCTCCACCTCACAGGAGTCTCAGCCTGCTAGAACCCATTCGCCCCTTTACACCTCCCTAGCACATTGCACTTGGAGTCACCTGCAACATTTTATTAGAAAATTAATTTTTAACAATCAACACATTGAAATTTAAGAACGCCCCCCCCCTCCAAACCCTCCTCGGTTTATTTTCTCACAATTGTTTATTTTATTCTATTTCTTCCTCGGATTTATTTTTCTTTTTGCATGTAATTCTTTTCAAGGGATCTGTACATGGCAAATTTTACAAATCTTAGCATATCAGAAGATTTATTGATTTTTATCCTCCAACTTGAAGTAAACTTTATTGGGTACAGCATTCAGATTCAAAGTTAATTGTCTGCCTGACGTTAGAAAAATATTGTTTTATTATCTGCTGCATTTATTGCAACTGCTGAGAAGCCTGGCGTCACCCTAATTCATGTCCCTCCATAGGTAATCAGTCCGCCCACCCCTCCCCCCACCCCCCCGCACCTCCAGCTTTCAGAATTTCCTTTAATGACTAAAATTTCACCATATGGTGTCTTGTATGAGTTTAATTTTTCATTTATTTATTGTGCTTGACATCTAAGAATACTTTGTGATCTAAAAACTTATTGGCTCCGTAAATCCTGTGAAATCGCCTTCTGTCGTGCGTTTGAATTATCACGGGGTCCGCCCCGCCACTCAGCTCCTGTGCCGGTGCTTTCAGCAGCCCTGCTTTTAATATCCCGGCTCTCGAGTCGCTCTGTCTGGGATTATGAAGAGCTAACAAGCTAAGCTCTCACCGGCGCTCTCCTGAAGTGGAGAAATTAGGCTGAACTGAGCTGCTAGCTGGATTGAGTCAATTGAAAACAAATGGGCCCAATGTCGTGAAACCTCGTTTTCACTACAGAAGTTTCTGAAAGGCCGAAGCAACTCGGGATGTAAATCCTCAGATGGACAGAGGGAAGGCAAAGGGAACCCTAGCTCCGGGTAAATGTCCGACCGCGTTCTTCGCTGGTGCTCTTCCGAAAACCCTCCCCGCACCAGCCTTGAAGTCAAGGCACCCTGGTCATACGTGTACAAACCTCGGAGACAGGGAGTGACTGCACTGCACCCTAACAGCAGCAGCAAAAAAGTAAACAATATCCCCAGAGCTGCGTTAATGCATCCACACATGGCATATACATAGCAGCTGAAATAGCCCGCCCCGGGGACACGTGACGCATCGGAACCAGGGAGAGCAGAGATCAGACTCCACTCTGTGTATTCTGGGAGCTTGGGGTGTTTACCTTTTCAACTGAACCGTTACGTTCCCCCAGGTTTCGGCATCTCATTCCTAGTCTCATGTTGAAGACTTATAGCTGGTGAATGACTAGGAACTCCTTGAAAAAGCTCTGAGGTCCAAATATCAAAAGCAGTGTGTTAGAAGCTGTTGTTATTGATGCCCTAGTAACTGGCCCTCCTTCAGAGTGCCCAACCGCCTCCCCAGGAGCAGGGAGTTGAATGCTGGTGCCAGTTCCCGTGGTCCTGACGCTCAACTGCAGGTGCTCACTGAGTCCAGACTCACTCATCATGTGTCCCAGGAAAGGCAACAGTCATCAGCGAGATCTCCTCACCACACTCCCCCCTAGACTGCCTGAAACTCTGGGGACCCTGGGGGACAGAAGGGGAGGGTCTGTCAGATCATAGCACCCTATTTTCAAGGGCCATCTGTAAGGAGGACATCTCAGTGTTTGCCTGAGTCTCTGACTGCATCCTTAACCAGCAAAGACATGCATTCTGGAAAGTTTGTTTTTTTAAAAAAGAAAAATCTATGTGTTAGTTATCGCCCTGTCTGGATAGCTCAGTTGCTTAGAGCGTCGTCCTGATACACATAGGTTGCCAGTTCGACCCCTGCTCAGGACACATACAGAAACAGACTGATATTTCTCTCTCTCTCTCTCTCTCTCTAATTAGTAAATAAAATTTTAAAAAATAATAAAAAGAAAAATGTGTATATATGTTAATAGTTCTGGTCAAGGCATTACATCCCTTCTGACAAAAGAAGAGAAAGTAAGAGCAGTTCAAACAACCATCGGTTTCTAACCTAAAAGAAAGGTAAAGGGACTGATTGTTAATTTAGAAAATCTCATGTGTATCGGTAGGCTTCACCCGCATGAGCACGCACAGGTATACAGCTGACCAGCTGACAATATGGAGATTAGGAACACCGATTCCCGCAGTCAAAAATGTGCGTGTAACTTCTGACTCCCCCGAAACTTATGTTGTCCCTTAATATCTGTGGAGGATTGGCTCCAGGACACCCTACAGATACCAGAGCCCGAAGGTGCCCAAGTCCAACTCTATAAAATGGCGCAGGACAATGCATATAGTCAGCCCTCTATATCCAAAGACTCTCAGCTGCAATCACAAACAGCACAGATATTTACTAGAAAAAATATACACATAAGTGAACTCACACAGTTCACACCCGTGCTGTTCAAGGGTCAAGCGTAGATAGATATAAAGACAGAGACAGACACAGACCTAGATGTGGACATACGTTTTCTCAATATAATCTTCTGAGTTAGGTGCAACTATTTCATTTTACTAGATGTGCAAATCAAGGCACAGATCATAGAAACCTAAAATCCTTGTATGTCCTTAGCCCTCAACCCAGTAATAATGTATTCTCATTTATTTCTCTCATTTGATGGTCAGGTACTGTATAGGCTTTATTCATCCCAGTACTGCGCTGCCAGGCAGAGAGAGTCTGGCTCATGGTAGGTGGTCCATGAAACTCCACCCCGTCTATACAGCCTACCGTCCTTCATTATAAACTTGTATCATTGTAACATCATGGCCAGCTCTTCGATCATACTCAGTGAAATTGCACGAACCACCTACTATGAGCCAGAACCTCTGCTAGGCAGAGCATTACAGGAATGAAGGAAACAAATCTAATGGGATAAATAATAACTAAGAATAGTATTACCTAGTTGTGGGCTACAGAAGAAGGGGGAAAGGTCATTGGGAAGGAGGTGAACTCGAAGCTGGGAGAAGGGGAGGGAGGGAGAGAAGGTGATAAGTTACCCTCATTAGCGATCAGGGTTAGGGAAGCCCCCTCTCTCAGGAGATACCTTGACCTCTCGTCACACCCACAAACCTCATGATTTACGATCAAGATTTTGTTGTCTTTGGAACACATACATACATCAGATAGCGTATTTCCTAAGGTCGCCAGATTTAGCCAATTAAACTCCTGATTCCCGGTTAAATTTTAATTTCAGAGATACAATGATTTTTAAAGTATCTCTCAAATATGATGTGGGGCATACTTATACTAAAATATTTTTCTATGTTAATCTGAAATTAAAAATGAACCAGGTGCATCTATTTTGTCTCTATCTCACTAGAGAATCATTTAATAATTTTAAAGTTAAATAACACGTACATTTTATTAAAAAAGAGGTTGGAGATCTAAGTTTAGGTGTTAATCATATATACAAATTCTTGAGAAGAGTTCGCTTTCAGAGAAGAAAGCAGGACCTGCCAACCTTTCCATCTGTTAAGTTAACTCAGCCCAGGACGACCTCAGAACACCGGGTCTGGCCCACAACACAAAGTATCAACCACGGCTGTTTAATTACCTTCATGATCGCTGACAGTCTACTCATTAATCCCTTATACTAATAGCTAATTAGACTGATTCTTTTTCCAGGTACTGTACTGGGATTTTCACGCACATGACCTCTCTCAATCCTTCCAGCATCCTTGTGAGAAGAAAATTTTCCCGAGATCACAGATGAGGAAACTGAGGCTCAGTGGTAGAGCATCTTGTCCAAGGCACGAGAATCCAGGTTTCAACCCAGTCCCCCGCCCCACCTGAGCCCTGCAGCATCTCTACCACAGTAAATGCCACCGCAGAATGTTTGGGTTTCCATTCTAAACCTCCCCGTCACAAAAGAAAAATGAATTCCAGATAGCTAATTCTAATTAGGCCGTACTCAATAAATCATATGTACCGTACTTTTTTAGTGAGACTTCCTTTGCTCTGTGTGGTGGCTTGTGACAGGTCATCCGCCATTCCTCTCTGCGGACGTGAACAACTCCGAGCATGAGGGAGGAGGCGTGGACAACCACAGAAAGAACAAAGGAACTTTGGTATAAAAACATGACACTTGCTGCAACACACAGTAGCCAAACAACAGTGAATGGCAGGCCATGACCTCCGCTCTACTGCCCCAAGACAAAGAGGAGAGTGGACACAGGGACAGAAAGACGTCACTGTCCAGCACCTTTGCCCTCAGCTGCAGGAACAGGCACTGCCCCGAGGGGGACCGATCCCAGGTCCTCGGGCCCAGCCCTGAGCTCCTGCCGTCCAGGATAGTGTGGGTCGGTTCATCAGCCAAACACTAAGGGACCTTAATGGGGACAGACAACACCTGTGAAGTCTCAGGTTGTTCACCAGCATCGGGAAGTCCCCAGAGAGAAGTCACTGCACCCAGTGGTTGGCAGAGCAGCAGCCTGCAAAGCCATTCTTCTCAGTGTGGGTAATAAAAATACCAACACGACCCACATCCCCAGGGCGTAATTTCCACAGCTCCCTGTAGGGTACAGATGATGTTCATAATTGCGCTCCTTGCGCTGCTGAGGTCCCAGGAGACCGGAGCGGCTGGTGACGCTGCTGTCCTGGCCTGTCCAGGGAGAGAACCAGAGGCGCTGGCTGCAGGCTCTCCTCTCACAGCGCGCTGGCTGTCCTTAATGCCCGCTCTCACGGATCGGACTGCCCGCATTTTCTACCCTCTCTTCCATTACTATAAATAAACCTATCTAAGGCCAATTCTCCACTGATGTCCCAAAGCCCACACTCCCTTTTCTACCCAAAGACAGCATTCGAAATACCAATTTGTCCAGCGTCATCCATCGCGCCTTTGCTGACCATCCTCATAAGCACACGAGCACATGCTGCTGTATGTGAACTCATTCACAGAGAGAGAGAGAGAGAGAGAGCTTCCTTCACCTCCAAGTCACGGCAATTCTGCCCCACCTCTCTATTCCTTTAACGTAAAGAAGACGGACTGCTCCATGGATGTGGGATAGGACAGATGGATAGACAGGAGAAGGCAAATCTGTTCAAAGGTTCAGTATAGAATCTTGCGCGGGAGGATGCTCTGTGCACATCTTTCAACCTTTCTGCATATTTGAAATTTTCCAAAGGGAAATATTAGAGGAAATACTAGTTCCTTTCAACTCACTTCTTCCCCATCTCTTCTGAAACCAGTCTGATAAGGCTTTTTACATATTTTTTAACTTTTTTTTATTGACTTTATTGGGGTGACATTGGTTAATAAAATTATACAGGTTTCAGGTGTACAATTCTATAATACATCGTCTGTATGTTGTATTGTGTTCACCACCCCAAGTCAAGTCTCCCTCCATCACCATCTATCCCTCTATTCTCTTCCACCTCTCCCTTCCTCCTTCCCTCCTGCAATCCTCACACTATTGTCTGTATCTATAAGTTTATTTTTCTTTGCATAATCCCTCACCCAGCCCCTCAGCTGCCCTCCCCTCTGACAGCTTCAGTCTGTCCTCCGTATGTATGAGTCTGTCTCTATTTTGTTTATTAGTTCATTTTATTCATCAGATTCCACAAAGACGTGAAGTCATATGGCACTTGTCTTTCTCTGACTGGCCGCCATAAAGCTTTCATCGCCACTCTCCTGGTCAGAGTCAACAATGACCTTCACATTGCTAAAGGCAGTGGTCACTGCCAGCCCTCTCATTTGACCTGTCGGTGGCATCTGACGTCTGGCTTCTTCCGAGGCTCTCTCTTGGTCTTCCCCCGGTCACTTCTCAGTCTCGTGGCCTGCTTTCTCTCGCCTCCCCAGCATCTAACTAGTAGGAGCACAGGACTTATTCCCCAGACTTCCTTTCTACTCACATTCCCATGTTGAATTCATCTCCTCTCGTGGCTTTAACTGATATCTTTGCAGATGACTCCTATGGAGTATAAACCCTTAGCCCAGACCTTGCTTCTGAACTCTGTCCTCCTATACCTAACTGCACAGACTATATTTTGTACATGGAAGTCTAATAGACATTCCAGTCTGAAAACGTTCCAAGTCAATCTCCTAGTTTTATACCAACCCCTACCAACCCCCGGTCTCACCCAGATCTGCTTACTACCCTGGGAGCAAGTCCAGCCTAGCCAACTGGAGAATGAGGGGCCTTACAAGAAAATCCCAGGTGACATTCTGTCAAGGGCAAGACAATTTTATGAGGCCATCCTAGATCAGCCAGTCACCAGCCAAGAAAACAGCAAATGACAGAGGTCCATGTGGGCTCGGGAGAGATTAAATGAGAGATCGGCCAACCCACAGACTTGTGAGACCAATTAAAGCTTGTTTTCTTAAGCCACTAAGATTTGGGATAGGTTGTTCTTAATGAAAAATTACAGGATACTTAAAATTATTCTAGAAAGCATGTGCAATTTTAAGCAGAAAATATCTCTTAAAGAATGACAATTGCCTGACCAGGCAGTGGCGCAATGGATAGAACATCAGACTGGGATGCGGAGGAACCAGGTTCGAGACCCCAAGGTCGCCAGCTTGAACGCGGGCTCTTCTGGTTTAAACAAAGCTCACCAGCTTGGGCCCAAGGTCGCTGGCTCGAGCAAGGGGTTACTCAGTGTGCTGAAGGCCCATGGTCAAGGCACAGGTGAGAGAGCAATCGATGAACAACTAAGGTGTCGCAACGAAAAACTGATGATTGATGCTTCTCATCTCTCTCCATTCCTGTCTTTCCCTATCTATCCCTCTCTCTGAATCTGTCTCTGAAAAAAAATGACAATTACCTAGTTATTTAATTGCAGGAATTGGGAGCTGTTCTTTCATCTGCCCTTATTCCCTAGAATATGGTCCCTCAAACTGCCCTCGTTTACCCTCCTAGGAAAGTTTCCCCAGCAGGACAGCTTCGTCCAACGGTCTTTGCGGTTCTGAGACAAAGCTTTCCGCACGATCTCTCTAGGCTGTCCAGATGCCTGACCTGGTCCACTCCCTTCTCACGGAAGACGAGAGATAGAGACAGCTTGACAGAAGCGTGGCCTCCGTTTCTCTTTACTTTCATGCCACGTGACAGTCCCTGAATTTAAATCTGATTGGTGCGGTTTGCATGGTCAACACTCCTCCGTTTTTGTATTGATGAACTTTTTAGAGAAAATCAAAGTGTGCTGAATTATTAACAACTTCATTTCTGACTCTGGGTGGCATGTGAACACGTTTTCAACATTTATTATACCTTTTGAATTCTTCCATAAATCTTATTAGAAAGCTCTTGTGATCTACCAATTTTGGATCTCATCTGTTAGAAAGAATGAATGGTCCAAGAACTTAGCAACCACACAGACCCCCAAATCCTGACACAAGAGCAGTTATATTTGACCTAACAAAATATTACTAACAACTCAGCAGCCCGGTCAGATTGCTAAAGGGACATAAAAGATTCCAAAAGGCCTGGTGAAACCCTGAAGATAGTTACTGTACTTCTTATTCCTCCTCTCATCTGCTTGGCTCCTTTCTGCCACACTCCGATCACATGTGGGGAGCCAGGCCCCTGAGACACCCCCCACTACATTCCTCCCACCTAGCCACATTCACATTGCTATAATCTATACCCCCACACCTTATTTTATTACGTCTCGTTAGCTCGTAATGTATGGCGTAGCCATTGTGAGTATATCAGCCGTCTATCTGTGCTCCTAGACCTTGAGATCAAGCCCTGAGTCCCCCGACATTCGTATGCCTTGTACCCAGCACAGTATTGGTGCTCCAAACAGGTTTACTGACTAAACGAAGTAAACAGCTTCATGTGTCATTATCAAGTATAGGTCTTCCCCAGGAACCTTGAGAACTGATAAAAAACTATGCAAGTGTTGTTACCATCAGCACCACCACCGTCATCGTCATCGTCATCATCGACGTCACTCCCCTCGTTTAAGTAGCTGTGCTCCCTGGATTTCATCTGCTTTTCCAAGCTTTGGGAGTAAGCTGTGGGGAGCTGAGAGGAAACCTAGCCTTCCTGGCTCCCCCGCCACCTCATCTCTCCTCATAACATGATTGCCATGAGTCCGATGTCGGCCTGGAGAGGCCAACAGAGCCAGAGCGGCAGCGAGATGTCTGGAATAGCACAGCAGGCCCAAAGAATGAGTGGGAAGGGAGCTATCATTCAGAAAACACTAACTCTGCCCTATCACTGTCCTCCTTGCTCTGTTTCACCTATTTTTTTTAATAGACTTTAGTTTTGCAAATGGTTTGAGGGTCATTAAAATTTTTAGACAAAATGAAGAGGCAGGGACAGGCTGTCCCGTATACTCCCAAGCCCCACACGGGACTCGCTTCCCCCCATTATCAACACTATCCACCCACAGAGCTCAACATTTGTTAAAACTGACACACCTACATTGAAACCCCACAATCACCCAAAGTCCGTGGCTTCCAGAAGGATGCCGTCTTGGTGTTATACATTTGATGGGGGTTGAAAAAAAATAAATAATGGCACGGATCCAGCTTTACAGAATCATACAGAATATTTGCACGGTTCCAAATATGCTCAGCCTGTCGCCCCCCTCCCCCACTCGTGGCAGCCACTCATCCTCTGCTGCCCCGCAGTTCCGCCTCTTCCAGAATGTCACATAATTGGAATCATACAGGGTACAGCCTCTTCAGATTGGCTTCTTTTACTTAAAAACATGCATTTAAGTTTCCTCCGTGCCTTTTCATGGCCTCAGAGCTCATTTCTTTTTAGCACTGAATAACATTCCATTGTCTGGATGTACTGGTTTATTTACCCATTTATCTACTGAAGGACATCTTGGTTGCTTCTAAGTTTTGACAATTACAAAGAAAGCTGCCATGAGCATCCAAGTGTGAGGTTTTGTGTAGCTCTAAGTTTTCAACATCTTTGGGTAAATACCAAGGAGTGCAATTGCTAGATTGTGTTGAAAAGAGTATTTTTTAAAGAAAGTGTCAAACTATCTTCCAAAGTCTCTGTGCCTTTTTGCACGTTTTTTTTTTTTTTTTAATTTTTGCAACAATCCTATGAGATCAGTACTCATTCCACAGATGGGGACCCTGAGCTGCAGTGAATTTTTTAGACAAGGCAGCGAGTGAGGCACAGACCACTCACCGCACTTCTGCTCTCAGAAACGGAAACGGGGAGAGACAGTCAGACAGACTCCCGCATGCGCCCGACCGGGATCCACCCGGCACGCCCACCAGGGGCGATGCTCTGCCCACCAAGGGGGCGATGCTCTGCCCCTCCGGGGCGTCGCTCTGCCACGACCAGAGCCACTCTAGCGCTGCCCCTCCGGGGCGTCGCTCTGCCGCGACCAGAGCCACTCTAGCGCCTGGGGCAGAGGCCAAGGAGCCATCCCCAGCGCCCGGGCCATCTTTGCTCCAATGGAGCCTTGGCTGCGGGAGGGGAAGAGAGAGACAGAGAGGAAGGAGGGGGTGGGGGTGGAGAAGCAGATGGGTGCTTCTCCTATGTGCCCTGGCCAGGAATCGAACCCGGGTCCCCCACACGCCAGGCCAACGCTCTACCGCTGAGCCAACCGGCCAGGGCCTGGGTGCTCTATGTTTGTACCGAGCTTCGAAGACCCTCACAGCCCTACCCCTGGGTAATACAGAAGACCTATGTCTACGAACACAGCCATCTTTACTGGAGGCTGGCCAAAGAGGAGAATGCTCTCGGAGGAAAAACGAAAAAACGACTAGGGCTCTTGAGAACCAAACAGCCTTTCAAGATGGAGGAAGGCTGAAGCAGGCATGTTTACTGAACATAACTATGTCATTATCCAGAGTGCCTGAGACCTTGGAAGACTGCCTAGGCTGTGTCACACCCCCACCATCACCTGCATAGGCTGCGTCACACCCCCACCATCACCTGCATAGGCTGCGTCACACCCCCACCATCACCTGCATAGGCTGTCACACCCCCACCATCACCTGCATAGGCTGTCACACCCCCACCATCACCTGCATAGGCTGTCACACCCCCACCATCACCTGCATAGGCTGCGTCACACCCCCACCATCACCTGCATAGGCTGCGTCACACCCCCACCATCACCTGCATAGGCTGCGTCACACCCCCACCATCACCTGCATAGGCTGCGTCACACCCCCACCATCACCTGCATAGGCTGTCACACCCCCACCATCACCTGCATAGGCTGTCACACCCCCACCATCACCTGCATAGGCTGCGTCACACCCCCACCATCACCTGCATAGGCTGTGTCACGCCCCTACCATCACCTGCATAGGCTGTGTCACACCCCCACCATCACCTGCATAGGCTGTGTCACACCCCCACCATCACCTGCATAGGCTGTCACACCCCCACCATCACCTGCATAGGCTGTGTCACACCCCCACCATCACCACCACCACCACCATGCATGTCAAAGGCAAGCACTCTTGAGAACTTGAATGTTTTGGGAGGAAGAGACCTTGCAAAGGTTTTCTGAGGCAATCAAAATTGCCTGGAACCTACTTAAACTAAACATATCTCATTTATCTATAATTCAAATATATTTATCTATAATTCAAATATACTGTGTGTTTGTGGTGATGCTGGCTGTGTTTTATTTGCTAAATTTGGCAATCCTACATAGGTCTGTTTCTACAGGGAGGGAGTTCTATAAGAGAAGCCTGGTCCTGCTGTGTCACTGGCCAGAGCTGTGACCTTTGGCCTTGCCTACTCTGACCCTCTGGGAGGGAGTGCAACCTCCAGGCAGGACCGGAACCACAGTGGCTAATCTCTCTGAGGCATACGGCTGGAGAGTGGGGCTTACGAGCCACAGGAAGAGGGGTGGGAGCCGGAGCCGACCAATCAACTCCATCACGATCATTACTCTATGGTCCCACGGCTGACACCCTCTCTCCGGTCCCGCCCAAGCTCACACGTATGTAAGATGCACTCCAGCTACAGAGGGAGTTGGATGCATAAAGTGAGGCCACCTCAAGCCTGCTTCACTTTATTATTTTTTTCTTTTTTGTATTTTTCTGAAGCTGGAAACGGGGAGGCAGTCAGATTCCCGCATGCACTCGACCGGGATCCACCCGGCATGCCCACCAGGGGGCGATGCTCCGCCCCTCTGGGGTGTCGCTCTGTTGCGACCAGAGCCACTCTAGCACCTGAGGCAGAGGCCATGGAGCCATCCTCAGTGCCCGGGCCAACTTTGCTCCAATGGAGCCTCTGCTGCGGGAGGGGAAGAGAGAGATAGAGAGGAAGGAGAGGGGGAGGGGTGGAGAAGCAGATGGGCGCCTCTCCTGTGTGCCCTGGCCGGGAATCAAACTCAGGACTTCCGCACGCCAGGCCAACGTACTCTACCACTGAGCCAACCGTCCAGGGCCACCTGCTTCACTCTCTACTTCTGTTTGGCGTGTCCTTTGGTAGCGACCATGTTACGTCCCTGACTTCCTACAGGGCACAGAAAGCCACCCTGCATGAGTGAGAAGACACGCTTCTTTGCCGAGTGATAGCTCCAGTACCAGGTCACACGTGCTATAGACAAGCACTGTCCCCTCCAGGTCTCATTCTGCTGCCCTGTTCCAGGGAGGGGCTCCCTTCTCCCTCCATCTTTTATCTTCTTCACCCCTTGGTTCCTCCCATCACACCAGCTAGACCATTTCTTAACTCTCACTCATTTGTTCTTTCATATTTTTAAAATCAGAGTTGTAATGAGCGTCACATCTACCCTGGGCACTATTGGGCAGGTGCTGTTGCTGGAAGATGAATAAAACATGCCCCCCCCCACTGCTACCCGGAGCTCTCCCCGCGGGGATGGAGGGAGCCATGCAATCAGCTGAGCGCCCTGTGGTGTGGGCGTGTCACCGTGGAGTCCCGGGGAACTCTGAGGAAAGGGGGCGCAGACCCCATGCTAAGGGACCCGGGAAGGGTTCTGACGGGAAGCGACTTCTGAACCGGGTCGGGAAAGAGGAGTAGGTCTTCGCCACTCAGGGGAAGAGCCTGAATGTTCGGGGAGCAGCGAGAGGCTCCGTTTGGCCGAGAGAAGGTTCCGTGATGGGGAGTGCTGATGCTTCGAGGGGAGGGGTCGCTCCTCCAGCAACAGGGCCGAAAGAGCAGGAGGAACCCATCAGGTGCCCTGAGCGCCTACAAGACAATTATACCCGATGCATCCACCCCTAACATGCCTTTCCCGGCAACTGTAATTCACGTAGGTGATGCTGAAGCCTCTTAAAACTACAGAGCTGCCGGCAGTGCGTTCTGGGCTTCAGCGCTGCGAGGACGCGTCACCCCGCCAGGTACCTGCCTCATTCATAACACGGGGCCCGGCAGCACGGACGTCCCCCCGCGGCGCTTACCTGCCTTCCCGGCTCACGGTGCTTTCATAACGTCCTCAGCCTAAGTGAGGCACATAAAAGGACGAGTGGTGGCTTTCAGGTTGAAAATCAGTGTCTTGTCCTTTCCGCGGGAAGCTGACATCTCATTTTTTAAGGGTGACATGCCATTACAGAGATGCACGGAAAGGTTACGATTCAAGCACGCTCTTGAACATTCTAAGTGGCACCTGAGCGGGGAAGGAGCTCTCGTTAGGGCTAATGGCTCTTCTACCTTGAAACGCAGGAGAAGGGCACACGCCTCGAGAAGATAGAACAATACGGGCTGGGTAAAGTAGTGCGCGCTCAAGGATCCCGGGGCAGCCGGAGCTTGGTTCAGCGCAGCCTTGCGCACAGGAGATGGAGTGAGCCCAGTCCCAATGCTCAGCCAAGGGTGGGTGGAGCTGGGCTTTGTTAGGAGTTTCCTTTCAAAGGTGGCCAAGGACGCCACCTATGAGAGAAGCACTGGGAAGACACTCTGGTTTTCAGCAGGTGCCATTTGGTTATCGTTGTCATCATCATAGGCTCCATCTGGGAGTGGCATTCCCCTGCCTTCAGAGAGCTAAGAGCTTCCCTCACAGACGCCTCTCCAAGCGAGGGCCGTTATCACCTCCACTTTGAGATAAGGACACCGGGCTATACAGCGAGAGCCTGGTCGCTCCGCTCCTCTGTAAGGCCAGGTCTCCCTGAGACCCCGTGGACCCGCTCTCCGCTGAAGTCCAGAGCGATCAGAAATGGTTCGCTCAAGGTCCCTGGTCCCCAGAGGGGGTTGAAATTTGAACCAAACGCCTTGATTTTCTGGCTGGACTCAGACTGTGGCCTTGAAGTGTGCTGAAGCCTAGCTTCCGTTCAAACCTCTCACCAACTTTAAACTTTTAGTCAATTTTCTTTCGACAGCTGGAGTCAACGGTGTGTCTGCTTTCTGTTTGAAAGGGAAATGGATAGCCTTTTAAAACTTTTTTTTTTTAGAGAACAAAGAAAGCCCATTGATATTCCTGCTGCAATCCTCGGGGTTCTGCCTGCCTCCGAGCTGGCTGCCCGGGCCCCTTGGCACCCCGGGCTCTTTATTAAGCTTGCACTGAGGTGAGGGCAAGAAGCGGTGATTCAGCTATGCCCTGGGCTGCGGCCGGCCACAAAGCTGAAAGGTTTCCAGAGGGCCAGCGGCAGAGAGGACCATGTTTTCCATGGACAAAGGTAAAAGAGTCAAGAGTCATTTCCCCCGTGGGACACAGATGTGACGCTGCGTGCAGGAGAGGGAGCAGGAAGAAGGGAGAGAGGGGCAGACAAAAAGGTTGCTTCAGAGTGACACTGACATTGATTTTTGCCAACAGCCGGGAACACCAGTTCAGGCTCCTTCAAAATAAATTTAACTTTTGGGGAGAATCTTGATTTCCAAATAGGTTTATAGACTCTCCATTTTTCTCATTTCAAAGCTTCTGAGGCACCCAGAATTTCTACAAATACTCCTCTGTGGAAGCGTCCCACGGTGAGAACCAAGAGGCCCCACCAAACAGGCATGGGGACCCAGCGCATTGTCTCCCAAACAGCCAAAGACCAGAGGCACGGCTCCGACCTGGCCCTTGGAGAAGGGCTCCCAAGGGAAGGTGCGGTGTGCTTCCCGCACCACCTGCATGCCACAAGCGGGGAGAATATAAAACCCAACTCAACCTCTAGCACTCTTCCCGTCCAAGAAGACCAGGCCAAAACGCCAGAGTCGTCCTGTGGGGGGTGAGCTGTCAGAGCCCAGTGGCTGCAGGCTCGGACTCCATTCTTACATTTTCCCTCTCAGGTAACTGGATTTGCTTCCCACTGACGTCATTACGACAGACTGCGGGCTGTGGTGTCCTGCCTCCCACTCAAGACCTCAGTCCTGGCATCCGTCTCCCCCTTTGTTCCCTTGCACATAATTAAAACAGAAGACTCCACTGAACCCTGAGGGAGAAAGAATGGAAAATAAACCCAGTAACTGTCAAGGCCATTAAGAGGGGTGTGGGGTTTCTTGAATCTACTTTTAAACCTGCATGTTTATATGCTGCAGAACTTCCTTTAAGCTCTGAGACTCACATTTAGAATACGCATACACACACACAAAAAGGCCTCAAACCAAGTCCCAATATGAAACTCATCTGTTAAAACCCAGCTGCATGGTGTATATACACACCATGGAATATTGTCCAGCCACAGAAAGAAAGAAAATTCTGATGGATGCCACAATGTGGATGAAACTTGAGGGCACTACACTAAAGTAAAATAAGCCTTTCCTAAGAAGACAAATACGGTGCGATTCCACTTCTAGGAGGTACATAAAACAGTCAGATTCATCGACAGAGAAAGTACGTAAATCGGTGGTAGCCAGGGGCTGGGGCTGAGGGGGAATGAAAAGAGGTTATTTAGACCCTGGCCGGTTGGCTAAGTGGTAGAGCGCCAGCCTGGCGTGCGGAAGTCCTGGGTTCGATTCCTGGCCAGGGCATACAGGAGAGGCGCCCATCTGCTTCTCCACCCCTCCCCCTCTCCTTCCTCTCTGTCTCTCTCTTCCCCTCCCGCAGCCAAGGCTCCATTGGAGCAAAGTTGGCCCCAGTGCTAAGGATGGCTCTGTGGCCTCTGCCTCAGGCGCTAGAATGGCTCTGGTTGCAACAGAGCGATGCCTCAGATGGGCTGAGCATCGCCCCCTGGTGGGCATGCCGGGTGGATCCCGGTCAGGCACATGTGGGAGTCTGTCTGACTGCCTCCCCGTTTCCAGCTTCAGAAAAATACAAAGGAAAAAAAAGAAGAAGAAGAAGAAGAAAAGAGGTTATTTAATGGCTAAAGAGCTTCCATTTTGGAAGATGAAAAGAGTACAGGAGATGGATGGTGGTGATAGTTTCACAAGATGTGAATGTCGTTAATACCACTGAACTTCATACTTCCAGGAGTTAAGGTAACGAAGTTTATATTTTGTGGAATTTACCACAATTAAACATAAGAGAGGTTTTAAAACCTGGGTTGCAACTAACATTACACTCAATGAAGAAAAGCTGGAAGCTTTTTCTCCCAGGTTAGCAGCAGGACAAGGATATCCCTTCTCATGACTTTTATTCAACATAGGGCTGCAAGTTCTCGCCACAGCAATTAGGTAAGAAAAAGATATATAAGGCATCCAAATAGGAAAGGAAGAAATAAAACTGTCAGTAGCTGCAGATAACAGGATATCATCTATAGAAAACTCTAAAAAAGAGAAAAGAAAGCACCAAAAATACTATTAGAATAGCCTGACCTGTGGTGGTGCAGTGGATAAAGTGTCGACCTGGAAATGCTGAGGTCGCCGGTTTGAAACCCTGGGCTTGCCTGGTCAAGGCACATATGGGAGTTGATGCTTCCAGCTCCTCCCCCCTTCTCTCTCTCTCTGTCTCTCTCTCCTCTCTCTCTCTCTCTGTCTCTCTCTCACCCTCTCTCTCTCCTCTCTAAAAAAAAAAAATACTATTAGAATAAATTCAGGAAAGCTACAGAATACAAAATCTTACTACAAAATTCTGTTATATTTCTATATATACTAATAACAAAGTATCAGAAAGAGAAATTAAGAAAATAATTTCTCATTTAGAATTGCATCATAAATAAAACCTATATGAATAAATTTAATTAAGAAGGTGAGGCCCTGGCTGGTTGGCTCAGTGGTAGAGCGTCGGCCTGGCGTGCAGAAGTCCCAGGTTCAATTCCCGGCCAGGGCGCACAGAAGCACCCATCTGCTTCTCCACCCCTCCCCCTTTCCTTCCTCTCTGTCTCTCTCTTCCCCTCCCGCAGCCGAGGCTCCATTGGAGCAAAAGATGGCCCGGGCACTGGGGATGGCTCCTTGGCCTCTGCCCCAGGCACTAGAGTGGCTCTGGTGGCGACAGAGCGACGGCCTGGATGGGTAGAGCATCGCCCCCTGGTGGGTGTGCCGGGTGGATCCCGGTCGGGCGCATGCGGAGTCTATCTGACTGCCTCCCCATTTCTAGCTTCGGAAAAATACCAAAAAAAAAAAAAAAAAAAAGGAAGGTGAGAGACCCGTACTGTGCACTGAAAACTACGATATTGATGAAAGACAGTGAAGACACAAATACTGTAAATGGAAAGATATTCCATGCTCATGGATTGGAAGATCTAATGTTGTTAAAATGCTCGTACTACACAAAGCAGTCTACAGATTCAATAAAATCCCTATCAAAATTCCAATGTCATTTTTACACAAACAGAACAAACAACTCGAAAATTTGTATAGACCCACAAAAGACCCTAAATAGCCAAAGCAATCTTGAAGAAGGAAGATGTACAAAGCTGGAGGCATCATGTGCCCTGATTTGGAACTATATTACAAAGCTATAATAATCTGAGCAGTATGGCACTGCCATAAAAATAAACACATAGATTAATAAAACAGAATAGAAAGCTCAGCAATAAACTGACATATATACAGTCATTAACTTGTAACAAAGGAGCCAAGCATATACAAAGGGAAAAGGACAGTCTTTTTAATAAATGGTGCTGGGAAAACTAGACAGATACATGCAAAATAATGAAACCAAACTCTTTTTTTTTTTTTTTTTTTGTATTTTTTTTTTCTGAAGCTGGAAATGGGGAGAGACAGTCAGACAGACTCCCGCATGCGCCCGACCGGGATCCACCCGGCACGCCCACCAGGGGCGATGCTCTGCCCCTCCTGGGCGTTGCTCTGCCGGGACCAGAGCCACTCCAGTGCCTGGGGCAGAGGCCAAGGAGCCATCCCCAGTGCCCGGGCCATCCTTGCTCCAATGGAGCCTTGGCTGCGGGAGGGGAAGAGAGAGACAGAGAGGAAGGAGGGGGGGAGTGGAGAAGCAAATGGGCGCTTCTCCTATGTGCCCTGGCCGGGAATCAAACCCGGGTCCCCGCACGCCAGGCTGACGCTCTACCGCTGAGCCAACCGGCCAGGGCCGAAACCAAACTCTTATCATGAAGAACTAATGGATGAAATACTTGAACCTAAGCCCTGAAACCATAGAACTCCTGGGAGAAAATGGACAACAGCTAGTTGACATCAGTGTTGGAGCTGATTTTTTGGATTTGACACCAAAAGCAAAGGCAAAAATAAACAAGTGAAACTACATCAAGCTGAAAAGCTTCTGCATAGCACATGAAACCATCAACAAAATGAAAATAAAACCAACCCAATGAAAGAAAATATCTGCAAATAATTTATCTGATACGGGCTCGCTCAATATCTAAAATATGTGTATAAAACAATCCAATTAAAGATAGAGGATACAAGTAGACATTTTTCCAAAGACAACATACACACAGCCAAAGGGCACATGAGATGAACCTCACGATTCCTAACAATCAGGGAAATGCAAATCAAAACCACCATGAGATATAGCCTCACACGTTGGAATAGCGATTACCAAAAAGATAAGAAGAAGGCTTGGTGAGGATGTGGAGCAAAAGGAACCCTGGAGCATGGTTAGTGGGAATGTAAAACGGTGCAGCCACATGAAAAACAGGTGGAGGTTCCTCAAAAATTAAATGTAGGCCTACCATATAATCCAGAAATTTACTTCTTGGTATTTATCCAAAGGAAACAAAAACACGATCTTTAAAAGGTATATGCACCCCCTGTTCATTGCCGCACTATTTACAATAACCAAGCTATGGAAATAACCTAAGTGTCCACAGACAGATGAATGGACAAAGAAGATACGGTATGTGTGTGTGTGTGTGTGTGTGTGTGTACACACACATATACATATTTACACATACAATGGAATATCATCTGGCCATAGAAAAGAAGGAGGCCTTGCCATTTACAACAACATGGATGGACCCTAAGACCTAGTATCAGGATATTATGCTAAGTTAATTAAATCTGACAAAGACACATGAATCTCTCTTATATGCAGAATCTAAAAACAGCCAAACTCGCCTGACCTGTGGTGGTGCAGTGGATAAAGCGTTGACCTGGAAATGCTGAGGTCGCCGGTTCGAAACCCTGGGCTTGCCTGGTCAAGGCACATATGGGAGTTGATGCTTCCAGCTCCTCCCCCCTTCTCTCTGTCTGTTTCTCTCTCTCCCTCTCTCCTCTCCTAAAATGAATAAATAAAATTTAAAAAAAATAAAATAAAAATAAAAACAGCCAAACTCATAGGGACATAACCGAGTAGGTCGTTGCTGGAGGCGAGGTACGAATGTGGGGAGAAATGGGTGAAGGGGGTCAAAGGTACACACGTCCAGTTAAAAAATAAGTCAGTCATGGGATGTACCGTACATCATAGTGGCTACTGTTAATACGATGGTGTGATCATGTATTTGAAAGTCGCTAGGAGACTAGATCTTAAAAGCTCTTATTGCAAGAATAAAATTTTGTAACTGTGATGATGGATTTTAACCAGAATTAGCAATATAGACAAATATCAAAGCATTATGCCGTACACCCAAAACTAACATAACGTTTTAAGTCAATGATATCTCAATTTGTTTAAAAGGGTGCATTTCAAAAATGGTTTTGCCTTTTCAACCTGGTTCTGCTGCTTCCATTGACCTTGGGCTCTCTTTAGATGCCACTGGCCAGCCTCAGAAACTGAAAGGCATTTTCTTGACCTTGCTGGAGACAAAGGAGACTCTATATTAAACTGACTTCTTTTTGCCAACTAACTTTATAGTTCAAATAGACCAAACTTACTCATCCAAAGTGTTAGTTTTATTTAAGTGGAGAGTTAAGGGTGCCTGTCAGGATGAGAAAAAAACGGAAGGGAGACACTGTCATGCGAACAGCCTTCCGGAACACAATACCAACAGATGAGCCGCCGCGAGACCTCAGCTCCTTTCTGCTAATTATCTCATCCATTGATTCCCCGGCTCATTCAATAAATATTATTTTGCTCATCCACCTTTTTCAAAATCTTAGACTAAGACGTGTACTCTCATAACTTCATCAAGTCAGAGAAAAAGATAAAGGACATATGCAGACTCAATCAACAATAGATCCAGCTGACATTTCTTCAGCTCCTGTACAACAGACCATGAATTGGGCAAAATAAAACTACATGGCCATGAGTTTCTAATGTAATTCTGCTTCTTACTGACGCCGAATCAAAAGGCCATTGTTTTGCCTATACATGCAGCAATCCATTTAATTCCTGTATCAATCTATCTTTCTGAAGCATCTACCCTAGCGGTCCTTGATCCTGGCTCACCGACAGCATCGCCCCTGATCCCTTGCAGCCACACATCAATATCAAGTGCCACGTGGAACTCGGGAGAAAGAGGTTTTGGTGTCATGACTCCAGGTGTCCCCAAACTACGGCCTGCGGGCTGCATATGGCCCGCTGAGGCCATTTATCCGCTCCCCCCCCCCGCCGCACTTCCGGAAGGAGCACCTCTTTCATTGGTGGTCAGTGAGAGGAGCGCTGTATGTGGCAGCCCTCCAATGGTCTGAGGGTCAATGAACTGGCCCCTGTGTAAAAAGTTTGGGGACCCCTGATAGGCAGATGGTGAATGAAGCCACGTGAGGCCAGGAGATTGCTCGAGCAGAATACAGATAGTGAGACAAGAGAAATGAGGATGAAACCTTGGTGACCATCGACACCCGCAAGATGAAGAGAGAAGCGGAAGGACCAGGAGAGAGAGGTGTCCCCATATTCAAAGCAGAAGAGGCTTTGGAGCAGGAAGTAATGGTACACAGCATCGAATGTTGTCAAGTAGGAAGAGAAGTGATGTCATCAAGATGTGAGACCTGGGCGGTCGCCCGGTATTTTTAGAAAAGCATTTCTGCAGAGTTGGGGTGGTAACAGCGATAGTGACTCCTGAATAATAATGGAACACGATGGAGCAAGTCAATGCAGATGGCTCTTCCAAGATGGCTGACCAGGAAGTGAGTGGGCAGAGGAGGGCAGCCTCCCAGGGCGGCAGGGGGACCAGGCATGGAGGCTGCAGTGGAGAGTTTGTTCTTGATGAACATGGGTTGGTGTCGAGCACTTCTGTAGATTGTGGTGGGAGTAATTTCAGAGAAAGAGACTGAAATTGAGATTTAAGACTCAGAAAAAGGTAGAAGGGTAGTCAGAGGAGGGAAGGTCCTAGGTGTGCCCTCAATGGGAGGGGACTGCTTTTACAAGAAAAAGCAGACCAGGCTCAGTGCTACCTCTTCCATGCAGCCCTCCGTCCAGACCCCAGGTACTGTCAATCCTCGTTCTCAGTCCCAGGACAGCCGCCCACCCGAGAGAGAATCCCAGGACAGCCGCCCACCTGAGAGAGAGTCCCGGGACAGCCGCCTACCCGAGAGAGAGTCCTAGGACAGCCGTCCACCCGAGAGAGAGTCCCGGGACAGCCGCCCACCTGAGAGAGAGTCCTAGGACAGCTGTCCACCTGAGAGAGAGCCCCAGGACAGCCGCCCACCCGAGAGAGAGTCCTAGGACAGCCGCCCACCCGAGAGAGAGTCCCGGGACAGCCGCCCACCCGAGAGAGAGTCCTGGGACAGCCGCCCACCTGAGAGAGAGCCCCAGGACAGCCGCCCACCCGAGAGAGAGTCCTAGGACAGCCGTCCACCCGAGAGAGAGTCCCGGGACAGCCGCCCACCCGAGAGAGAGTCCCGGGACAGCTGCCCACCCGAGAGAGAGTCCCGGGACAGCCGCCCACCTGAGAGAGAGTCCTAGGACAGCTGTCCACCTGAGAGAGAGCCCCAGGACAGCCGCCCACCCGAGAGAGAGTCCTAGGAGAGCCGCCCACCCGAGAGAGAGTCCCGGGACAGCCACCCACCTGAGAGAGAGTCCCAGGACAGCCGTCCACCTGAGAGAGAGCCCCAGGACAGCCGCCCACCCGAGAGAGAGTCCTAGGACAGCCGTCCACCCGAGAGAGAGCCCCAGGACAGCCACCCACCTGAGAGAAAGCTCCCGTGGGCCCGCACTTTCGCTGTCCCCTCTGGAGGAAGTGCTCCCTGCTCCTGCACACCAGCCTCATTCATGACTCCCTGTTCCATTGCCTCCATTCCCTAACCCACATCACCACGGTCACCTCATGCATTTGCGGGCCACCTGCCAGCTGCCACACACCAGGGAGACCCGAGGCTGATCACTCCCCTGAGCGCCCTGCAAAGTTCCCACGGACCAGGTGCTCTGATTCCACGCCAGCCTCCACTTCCTCCTTGATAAGATGGGTACAAGGACAGCACCCGCCTTCCAGGTGCGGAGGGCTCAGTGACGTAGACGTGGGAGGCCCGGCCCCTGATCAGTGTGGGCTCGCGGCTCCTGCTTCAATCACAGCGGCTACACAACGCGCTCCCCAAGACGTCGCCCGGCTCGACACAGGCAGAGGCACGTGCAGATCTGCCTCCAGACAGACCTCAGCTCCATCGAGACTCCAGCACTTACTCTCTGTGTCACTCTGAGCAGAGTCATTAGCCCCCTGGAGCCCCCACAGGCTCCTCTGTGAAGCCTCTCCCGCAGGTTCTGTGGGATAACAAGGTGAGCCGAGCAGAACACACCTGTATTCAGACGGTTGAATAGAAGTGAGTCTTCTCTCTGGAACAGGCAGGCAGGGCCTCCGGCTTTGATCAGACCACCTCCAGGTTTCCCTGGGAGAGCGCTGTCCTTTCCCAGAGGGCACCCACCCCCTCCCCTGCAGGTCCGGGGTGTGAGATGTAATCGACAACCGCGCTCACCTGTTCGCTGAATCTGCCGTGCTGGCTTGCATCCGAGGACGGTCCTTCCCAATTAAATGGGAACCTGGGGGGAGAATGACTCTGTCAGGATGTGGGGTCAAGAACAGCCCTCCTGTCCTGCCACAACGGTTATGTACAACTGTGTGTCTCTCCCGTGCCCCTTCTCGGCTGCTGACTGCACCCCGGTAGAAAGAACTGGAAGGAACAGGAACCGAGGCCTCCACCAGCCCCTGCCCACTGAGCTGCCGGGCAGGGCCAGAGAAGGGTGCACGGAGGGCTCGAGGAGCAGAGGGCCAGGGCCTGATTCCCAGCTCACCAGTTCGGGACTCTGGGAAAATAACTTCGCCTCTCTGAGCCTCCGTTGCCTCACCTATAAAATGGGCCTTAAAACATGACCCAAGGACGCGATGCAGCCTAGCGAATGGCACGGCGCTGACATTCCATTGAGTGTCTGCACGGTAATTAGCTCTAATTGAACGGGCAGGGCTTGAGGTCCCAGGTGTTCTGCAAGGAAAGGAAGAGAAAGCAATGGTGGCGGGAAGCACCTACGATGCGCTACTATCGCATAGACTTTTCTATTCCGTCCTCAAAATAAGCCACGGAAGTGGGTGTGTTATTCCCGTGCTAAGGGAGGAGGCTGAAAACCTCAGAGAGCTGAGGTGACAGGTTGACATCTGCATCAATGGCAAGGGATGTCCAGCCACGCGCGTGGGCCTCCTGGGTACCGCTAATTCCAGGACGCCGGGGGCTGCAGGAGGCTGAGGAGTTCACTGTGGGCCAGGCTGCTGCCTGGACAACACTCAGAGGAGGAGACAGGACATAAGAAACTGGGGCTGAGTCCTGGAGTAAGAGGATATTCCCCCCCCCCGGGACATGCTGAAGCTCCCTGAGCAAGTACGCAGGCAGCTGCCTGGGGCTGGCGCCCCGTCCCCCAGAGCAGAGGACTTCCCCTGGCCCTTCAGGACCAGATCACGGGCTAAGGAGGCCACCAGGCAGAGGCGGCTGGGTCTTCTGTCAGCACCCCGATCAAAGGACCTGACCCTCCCACCCTGATCACCAGCAAGGTCACATCCAGCCTCCTGTCCTTCCCACTATGTCCCCAAGCCTGGAACGCCCACTTGCCTTTGACCTGGCCAATTTCTACCTGCACTTCAGGTCTCTGTGCCCACATCCTTCCTCGAGGGTCCCTCCTCGTATTCCCAGTGTGAGTGAGGATACCCTGTCCCCAGCTGCCACTGTGTCCTGCCTTCTGCCTGTCCTGGAACTCTGCCCTGCACCTAACACTGGCTGCCTTCCACCCAGACAGTATGCTCCAAGGCGGCGTGGACTGTCTGTCTCACTCCCCTGATGCAGACAGTTTTCAACCCTACCACGCAGACTCGTGCTAATAGTAACATCATCACTAATGACCTCATCATGAAGCGAGATGACGTCGGTGAAATTCTGAGTCCACTTCGCCGTGAGGCATATATACGTGGACAAGGGGACACTGAGGTGGCCTAGCTCCCGTCGTCACAGTGCGGCGGGCTCCTTCTGTTTCTGGAAATGGTTCTGGGCCGGTTCGTGTGCGCGTTCATTCACTCAGCGTGCATTCTGAGTATCTGCCAGGCGATACTGTACCCAGAAGATCCAAGAGTCAGCAAGACCGACGCCCATAGCAGCACTGGGCGCACGAAAGCGTGACCGCCACGTGCACAGCAGGAGGTGAGATGCAGGGGCAGGTCATTCGAGCTGGGGCCAGCAGCACATCTCACGTAAAAGGAGAAGCCAGGGCCTGCTAAGCAATGGGGAATCATGACAGACCCTGGGCACAGGCGCCATTAGTGGAATTAAAAGCAGGTTAGTCCGGAACTATGAAGTGTTGGAATATTCTACAAAAGTCCCCAAGAACAGTGGCATGCTGACCAGGCAGAGAGTGTGCAGGACAACATCTCAAGGACTCAGCCTCTCCCTGGCCAGATAGCTCAGTTGGAACATCATCTCAATATGCCAAGGTTGCGGGTTTGACCCCCCAGTCGGGGCACATACAAGAATCGACCAATGAATGCATAAGTAAGTGGAACAACAAATTGATGTTTTCTCTCTCTCCCTTCCCCAATCAATCAATAACTTATTTTTTTTTTTTTTTTTAAAAAGCATAAAATGTATTTTAAAAAATAACAAAAGACTTTTATCCTTGGCCCTATCTCCTTCCCGGGTGGGTGGCCAGGCTGGGCTGCAGGGCAGCCTCTGGCTTCTGTTGAAGTCCTGAGTCGTGCGAGCCAACGTCCCTGACAGTTCCCCAGACCCTCTGGTCTACGGCTCTGACCGGCCAGCGGCGGTCGCAACATGACAGATAGAGACCTGGGTTGGGAAGAGGGTCTGTCTTTGGGGGGCCCTTCTCGGGGGTCTTCCTCAAACCTATTTCCTCCCTCCAATGCCCTTCCTTCTTACTCAGGTAAGATTAGAAAATGAAGGGGCTTGGAGCTAAAAATACCAACGCTTTATGTTCCTCCCGGGGGGGAAACAATAAGACAAGAGAATCTATGAAAGTAACAAGGAATTTCATCCTTCAGTGGACTTCAGAATGGATATTTTAGACTCAGCCATCCATAAACATTGGGTAATATCATGCTCTTATACCGCAGAATAAATTCCACGGAATCAGCCGCAGATCTGCATTAGGCTGGCGAGGGGGGCTCTCGGAGAGCGTTTAAAACTCCACATGGTGGCTCGCCTCCTCCGTGCCCAGGCAGACGGACCGCACAGTCACGGGCCGGGCATCCAGAGGGCAACGTGGTGGGCATGTACGCAGAGGAGAGCTGGGCCCGTGTATTTATATTATTTCCCACCACGCTCCTTCCAGTCACACCGTCTGCTCAAGCCCAAAGGGGCCAAGGCTGTCTGTTCCTCTGTCTGTCCTTCTCCCTGTCCTCTGCCAGCCCTGGGATTCTGTGCTTGCTCTTCTCCTGGCCTGGCTCAGCCCTCGCTGGGCTTTCAGTGACCCGCTTAAACATCGCTCCTTCTGGAAGCTGCCCCCACCTCCACCCCATCACCGGATGGACTAGCTGCTTCTTCTGCAGTGACTTGTGGACTCCAGGCAGTAAATGCCCAGCCTGTCAGCGCTCGATGCCACCTCCCTCCCAGCCCCCTCCCAGCGCCCCCAGGCTTCCTCCCCCCCCCCGCTGCGCTGACCAAGCTTGTCACGCACACACGCTGCCGCCCCGATGAGCCCCTCTTCCCCCAGGCCTGCCAAGGGGCCTTCTCAGACCTGCGCCACCACCCTGCAGTTTCCCCGCGGACTTTCCTGTCTTTGTCAAACTGGACGTAAAACTCAGAACGTCCTCCTCCTCCTTCCAGGATCAGCTCGAATGCCGCGTCCCCTCTGCAGCCTCTCCGACCAGAACCCACAAAACTGCCCTTTCACGCGATGCCCCTTGGCCCTGGCTGCCAGGCAGCCCTTTGCCCACGTGCGTCCTGGGGAGAAAATGAGCCCCAAGGTGACTCCAGAGCGTCGGGTCGAAGCACCTTTCACGTCCCCGGTATGGGCACAGCTTCCGACAGACAGGAACCCACCTCACTCCAAATCTGGGAGCAGAAAAAGTACGACCTAGGGCAGGGGTCCCCAAACTTTTTACACAGGGGGCTAGTTCACTGTCCCTCAGACCGTTGGAGGGCCGGACTATAAAAAAAAACTATGAACAAATCCCTATGCACACTGCACATACCTTATTTTAAAGTAAAAAAACAAAACGGGAACAAATACAATATTTAAAATGAAGAACAAGTAAATTTAAATCAACAAACTGACCAGTATTTCAATGGGAACTATGGGCCTGCTTTTGGCTAATGAGATGGTCAATGAGCTCCTCTCACTGACCACCAATGAAAGAGGTGCCCCTTCTGGAAGTGCGGCGGGAGCCGGATAAATGGCCTCAGGGGTCCGCATGTGGCCCGCGGGCCGTAGTTTGGGGACCCCTAACCTAGGGGCTTCCTTCCCTCGTTTTCTGAGCTAGTGACCTGGGCGGCGAGAGGGAGGGGCTGGCTGCCAACCCTCCACGCTTTGGAGACACACGTCTGCGACCTCCAAACAGTGAGACCCATTCTGCCCCAGAGAGGTCATGCCCCCGTGCAAACGTTTCTGTGCGTTTGAGATTGGGGAAAGAAGCTGCGGTGTGTCTCACGCAAGCCAGCGGCACGGGGGAGTCTGTGTCGGCCCAGTTCCACGCAGAGTGGTTCAAGCGCCTTATCTTTAACACTCACAACAGCCTGGGGAGCCGAGTTCAGCTGCCCGCATGGTGCAGGCCAGAAAACCAGGACAGTGCGTTATCTAAGTCTCTGCCTGGCCAGTCATCCGGATACCACGGGGTCAAGCGGGCCTTCAGGCGGCAGCCAGTGGCCGGAGTCCAGAGCTGGAGCTCAGAGCAGCCACGCCACTCCCAGGTTCCTGCCTTTGGGTTTCCTCAGCACCTTTCCTGGATGCCGGTGGGCGCAGGCAGGGGCGGCCCAGGTCCCATACATCCAGATCGACTCATCAGGGGCAGGCTTGCTCACAACAGATCTTTTTCATCCCGCCTCCCCTCACTCACGGGGCTGACAGAGTGGAGGATTGGATTTCCAAAGGTGTCTTTCCTTAGAAAACTATATTCTTTTGATCGTCCCGTCTTCTCAAAGTTGCAAAGGCTGGAGATCAAGTTGCCAGCCGGAATCGCATTCATCACGGAGATAACCATCAGCCCCCTCCCCTTCCCCAACTGCCACCTTCAAAGACCGCGTGTCAGCAGGATGGCAGCGGGAGGGAGGACAGGGAGACCCGGCCCCGGGGCTGGGGAGAGGCTCAGGTTTGAATCCAAGTCCTGCCACCACCTGGAGACAAGTCACTTCTCTCTTAGCTGTTGTTTCTCCATCTGTACAGCAAGTCTGGGTCTTGATGCACTATCAGGTGACTAAAGAGAAAAACTGATACACGAATGAATTATATACCAGCCACCGTCCTGCTCTGAGGTACTAGGACCCTGAAGCATTTCTCTAAAGAACAATCCAGCACGGCGATTGGCTAAGCAGGACTCAGACAGTCTGAGTTAGAACCAAGATAAGATTCTCATCAGACTCATCATCTCTGTAACTGAGGAGATGACTCAAAACAATGGTTTTCAACCACCGGTCCACAGACCGATGCCAGTCCATGACAGCATTAATTACCCTGAGAGACTCTATAATCTTCATACATGAGGGTGGTAGAAAAACACTGACTTTAATGCAACAAGGCTTCAAGCTAGACCCAAAGCCTGCAGTGAGGTTTGGGAGTGTTGGGCCTCTTCCTTTCTGTTCACATTGAAACCCAGCTGCCCACACACAGGCGGCCGGCTTGGGGTGAGGCCGGCCAGGCCCTGGGGGCAGCTGAGGTGAGCATGAGCTGACCCCTCAAGCTGTCTCCTAGCTCCACGTTCTCTGATTCGATAATAGTTCCTGTGAATAATAGATCTGGTCTCTGACACTGTGCATGACAAAGTGACCTGGTACCAAAGTCCTATTAAGATAAATCACATTTAGGTTGAGGAAATTATATGTTTGCATCCTGTAATTTAATGGAGCTGTGACATCTAAAAGGAAGGAGAGGGAACTCAATCAGAATCTAATTAGACCGGGCCGCTCACGAGGCCAGGGCTGCCTTCCTGCCTCTGCCGAGGGAATTATGCAGAGCACCCCATCACCCCAGCCCCCGCGCCTCAGTTTCCCCACCTGTAAAATGGGGGGGCAGTCCTCATGAAACAGAAGATGGAGACGAGAGTGAGGTCTCCGAGGAGGGGCCCGAACCGAAGCCCCCACCTCGTCTGGCACCCGCCAGCACCCTCTCGGTACCCCGACACCGCCGGCTTCCGCTGGGGTCCCGCGGGGGCTACAGGGGGTCTGTGCACTCCACATGGCGGGCCGCAGAGTCCGAGCCTGGCTCCCGCGTGCGGAGGCGTGGGTGTCCCCCAGCTGGCAGGAGGGGTGCCGAGCTCAGAGCCCACAGCGCACTCTGCTCCCAGCCCCTCTGTGGCAGCAGCTACCCTGAAACCCTCCCTACAGCCCCCCTTTCCCGGCCGGCTGCCTCAGCACCGCCTGCTGCGACCCATCTTACCCAAGGGCTGGGCGACGGTCACCATCCCACTTCCTCAGACATCAGTGTCCTGCCACCAGGGACACCCCCCCTCCGTCCGTCCATCCGTCCTGTCCAGGGTCACCACTGGTCTCCTAGGAACCACCCCCTCAGCACCCACACCCCTCTCAGCACCTCTCCTGCATGGGCCACTCAGCCACTACACTGACTCCCTGTCCCCCTTTGACATCAGTGACCCCAGGCACTGTCGTCCTCCCAGAAACCATCGGCAGGCAGGCGCATCCTTCTCCTGGGCTCCTTTCGCCTTCTCCACTCGGGCTGCCCAGCCTCCTCAGCAAGCCCTGCAGCCCCTCCGTGCCGAGGGGGCCAGGTGTGCTGTCCGCCTAGACTTCCGGAAGATTCAGACCATCTGTCCAGCTACCTCCCTGATTCCACAGAGAGCCCCGGCCTTCGAGGACAAACTCATTTCACATCCGTCCCATCTCGCTGCAAACTCAGATGCTCCAAGTAGAAGATTTCCTCTAAACCAGTGGTTCTCAACCTTTCTAATGCCGTGACCCCCGCAATACAGTTCCTCATGTTGCGGTGACCCCAAACCAAAAAATAATTTTGGTGGCTACTTCATAACTGTAATTTTGCTACAGTTATGATTCGGAATGTAAATACCTGATATGCATTATGTATTTTCTGATGGCTTTAGGCGACCCCACCGGGGTCGCGACCCACAGGTTGAGAACCGCTTCTCTAAACGGATCTTTTCCCACCCCCGACAGAGTCTTGCCACCGCAGTCTGGGACTGGAGAGGTTCCCTGCTGTGCGGAGGTCTTTGGGAGGAGGATTGTTCCCCCAGGGAGAGCCCGAGGGTCACGTCCCCGTCCCCGAGGAGGCCAATGCTTGGAAGGGGGCTCTGCAGCAGAGTGGGGGTTCAAGGTCACAGAGTGGGAACAGTTGGTGTGGGAGGCTGGGTGGAGGTTGAGCCAAGGAGAGGGGTGTGAAGGCTCCAAGGAAGGAGGCGAGAGCACTGAGCGCATGAAGACACGTCCGTCCTTTAAACAGAGGAGGTGCTGCGGGCGGCCGAGGGCAGAGCGGGATTTGGAGAAAGGATGCAAGCCCAACATGTAGATTCAAAACAGAACGCATGAGCCCGTATTCAGCAGCGCCGCCCCAGCTGTGCTGTCCCCACCCTGTTTCCTGCCTGAGTCCAAGGCCCACCATGAGGTCCTAAGGCTCAGCAGGTGAACTGGTGAGGTGAGGAGGAGGCGCTGGCCCCGGGGGGCGAGCGTGTCACAGCGTGGTGACCAGGCTCCGCAGGGGGCAGCTGGAAGGCGCAGCCTGGGACCACAGGAGTGGCAGGAACAGGACATGGCTTCCTGGTCTCTGGTCATGGCTATCCCAGAAGGGCTTCCATTGTGATGGCTCTGACCAAATGGCGGCGATACTGACCACTGTGATTAAAGAGCCACAGCAGGACGTCTCTGCTGGAGCTCTCGCTAACCCTTCGTGAGGTCTTCATAACTCGAGAAAGAGAAATGCTATATAAATATACAGCTCATCTGCAAGTTCCTCTAGCTGTCTTGGCATTTATTCACTTTGGTAAGTTTTTACAAATAAGTCTTTAAATTTTTTCTTTTTTTTTTTTTAAGTCCCTCTGGCTGAACATGGCAAATGTGGGCTGAAACAAAAATTAAAATTAAGGCCCTGGCAGGTTGGCTCAATGGTAGAGCATCAGCCTGGCGTGCAGGAGTCCCGGGTTCGATTCCTGGCCAGGGCACACAGGAGAGGCGCCCATCTGCTTCTCCACCCCCCCTCCTTCCTCTCTGTCTCTCTCTTCCCCTCCTACAGCGAGGCTCCATTGGAGCAAAGATGGCCCAGGCGCTGGGGATGGCTCTGTGGCCTCTGCCTCAGGCGCTAGAATGGCTCTGGACACAACAGAGCGACGCCCCAGATAGGCAAAGCATCGCCCCCTGGTGGGCATGCCGGGTGGATCCCGGTCGGGTGCATGCGGGAGTCTGTCTGACTGCCTCCCCATTTCCAGCTTTGGAAAAATGAAAAAAAAAAAAAAAAAGAAAAAAAAATTAAAATTAAAAATGTGTAAATTCACCAAACTAAGTTCTTTTAAAAAATCTTAATACTTTTTAACTTTCAAATAGTGCATTCAATAAGTTTAGAGCATTTCAGCTCCTGAAGTTATTAAACATTAAAATTACACGGAAGCTTTTGGGACACTGCATATTTAAAAACATCTTATCCACTCTGATGGTTAGCTCGGTCAGTGAGAGCATCCTTCCGAAACAACGTGGCTGTGGGTTCGATCTCCGGTCAGGGCACACCCAAGCAGCAGCCAGAGAACGCACAGCCAAGTGGAACAATGAATGAAATGAATAAATGCTTCTCTCTTCCCTCTTCCCCCTTTCTCTTCCTCTCTCTCTCTCTCTCTCTCCCTCTCTCTTTCTTTCTCTCCCTCCCTTCCTCTGACTCACTAGAATCAATCAATAAAATAAAAATTAAATATAAATAAATAAAATAAATAGAAACACCCGATTCAGTCCTCACAATAATCCCTTGAAGGGAGGTAGTGTCATCGCCCTCGTTTCAGAAACAGAAGCACTGAGGGGCAGTGGGCATGACAGCCGTGCCTGAGGTCACTCCAGGAGGAAGTCTGGGCGGAGGCTACCGCCTCTGGTGACCTAAGTGGAACTCTACCCAAGGAGAGGTTGGGGAAGCGTGCCCCCTGCTCAGGCCACGGTATCTCTGAGAGGACCCGCCAAGCAAGTTCCCTTATAAAATAGCCAGGAGCTGTCCCCCACAGTCCATAGTGTGGACAGAGTGAAAACCACAGCAGCAGAGAGTGGGCCTGAGGGCGGGCAGCCTTCCTCAGGAGGACACGGCAGGGGGCAGTCAGATCAGAGAGGGTCAGAATGAGGGACACAGTGGGGAGGGTTTCTGTCCCCACCGGCTGTGCCGAGCTCACAGGTCAGTCACACCTGGGAGTCCGTGGGCCAGGTGGAGAAGGAGTAAAGGAGGGTGAAAGTTAACTCAGAAGGAGAGCTGGGACTGCAGGGAGCGGAAGTGGAGGAAGAGTGTGGCACGTGGCGAGACGCACCCTCTGCGCGGCTGCTCAAACATTAATCGACAATACATTTTAATGACATAGGACACCGGTGAGCTTTGGCAGGAATACGAAGGGCTCTGGATGCCCTGAATAATGGTATTGCCACTCCCAGTTTTTATGGTCTCACCATAGGCAAGAGCTAAGCCCACAGTCAAGGTGCCGGACCCTGGCTCTGACGCGAGTCCGCGTGGGTCAGCAGCTCCCTTACAATCACCTCGCATCCGGGATCCTAAAACAGTAGCCCCTTACAGTTGTGCCACTTCTCAGTCCCCAAGCGCACGGCCTTTCCCGTCGGGAAAGGGTCAGGCTTGGGGCCAGAGAGGCTCATGGAGCACCACTCAAAGTCTAGCCAGGGTGAGACCCGCAGACCTGCTAGAGCGAGTGAAATTCAGTTCTGACATCTGTGAAGTGGGGAGACTTTAGGTTTGTGATGCAGGTTAGTAAGTTAGAGACTCCGTGTGATCGGACCAGCCCGGGCCCAGGTGTGCAGTGAGCGGTGGCAAACCAGGCCTGGACACTCATTCTTGCCGTTGGCCGTTGGCATCTTGGTTGCTTGAAATCGAGGCTCCAGGAAGAACGGGGAGCCAGCCAGTCACAGAGCTCACTGGGCCGTGTGTCAGGTTGGTGTCCAGTTCTAGGTCCCTTCCCCCTACCAGCTGTGACTTGACTTATGCCTTGTTCGGTCTGGGGAGACCGCCCTCATCTTACAAACATGAAAAGGAACGAAACGTCCCTTTTTGTGGCTCATGGTACCAAGACTCTGCACACTGACAGGAACAGAAACAGGGATCGGGGGGTTGTCTCTGAAAGCCACGGGCCAGTGCTGTCCCCGAGGGAGACGGAGGCAGCAAGCGTGGCCAGGGTCACGAGAAGGGAGGGAGACAGCATCCACTGAGCACCTGCCAGAGGCCCTTCACCCACAGCTGCCCTCCCGGAGACAACACGAACACAGGACGAAGAATTCCGTCACTCAAGGTCAGCTCCTCAGCGGCCACAGTGAGACACGTGAGCCCCGAGCCCACGAGACTGACTCTGCAGGCCCCACCCGTGCTCTGTGGGGCCAGCTCTCCAAGGCGACTGTCAGCTCAGGAAGACAGAAAGGCCTCACCCCAGGACACCGGAAGCCTGTGACAAAGCGAGCCGGGAGCGCCCCGGGAGGAAAGGGGCGCAGTGCGGAGGCTAGGGGGGCGCACTCCATGGGGACCTGACAGTGAAGGGCGGGCCGTGGGGCCGGGGCGGCCTGGGTGCGAATCCTGACGCCGCCCTCAGCTTCGTGTCCTCACACTGAAGCTGGGAGGATCAGCAGTGACACCCGCCTGCCTCCCGGAACTGGGGGATCAGCAGTGACACCCACCTGCCTCCCGGAACTGGGAGGATCAGCAGTGACACCCGCCTGCCTCCCGGAACTGGGAGGATCAGCAGTGACACCCGCCTGCCTCCCGGAACTGGGGGATCAGCAGTGACACCCGCCTGCCTCCCGGAACTGGGAGGATCAGCAGTGACACCCGCCTGCCTCCCGGAACTGGGAGGATCAGCAGTGACACCCGCCTGCCTCCCGGAACTGGGAGGATCAGCAGTGACACCCGCCTGCCTCCCGGAACTGGGGGATCAGCAGTGACACCCGCCTGCCTCCCGGAACTGGGAGGATCAGCAGTGACACCCGCCTGCCTCCCGGAACTGGGGGATCAGCAGTGACACCCGCCTGCCTCCCGGAACTGGAGGATCAGCAGTGACACCCGCCTGCCTCCCGGAACTGGGAGGATCAGCAGTGACACCCGCCTGCCTCCCGGAACTGGAGGATCAGCAGTGACACCCGCCTGCCTCCCGGAACTGGGGGATCAGAATGCAGCCGTGCCTGTGACAGGGCGGATGTCGCGCATGCGCCGTTTCCCTCCCCCCTCCCTTCACACGTCCCGCTTCTCAGAGCTCCTGGCCTCGGTTCCCACATCAGAGAACCTGGCTGCTCTGGACAGCAGCTCGGGCAGCAGCTCGGGCAAAGCACTGCACAACTCCAGGGGGCGCCACATGGATGGGGCAGCCGGAGCTGAGCAGAGCCATCACTTTGCATCAATAGCGGTACTGGGAGGGTGGTTAAGAGATTTCGTTAGATCGGTTTGGAAAATGCCAAAGACTGCAAAGATGAGCCATCTTCACAATGTTCATCAAGAAGTTTCACCATTGCCCTCTCTACCCTGATCTCCCCTGCAGTCTAAACTTGAGTGGCTCTACTGACTACTATACCTCCACTCCACAATCGGCAACAACAAGGACAAAAAGCAGAGTACTTAAATACAGATGTTTATCATTACCTCCAAGACCACGCATGTCATGTAAGCCAGTATTTGTAAAAAAATGAATGTGTATGTGACTCTCTTGGAAAATGTTGTTAAAGGCAGGACCTGCCTGGGGCCGCGGCCGATGCTGCTCCATTGCGGACCACACTCCGAGGAGCGAGTTTCCAACAGCCCAGCGCCCAACGCCAGCTCAGGAGTGGACTTGGGTTTTTTCGTGGCCTGCTGTAGACTAACTAAAAATGCTGGCTTGTCACACGAACGCCCAGAGGCCACATCCAACCTGCCGCCTCCCTCGTAAATAAAATTTTATTCACTTATTGACATACTGTCTACGACTGTATCTATTTATTGTCAATGGCTGTGTTTATAACAGCTGTGCTCATTTATTTACATATTGTCTGCAGCTGGTTCTGCGCGACAGCGGCGGAGCCGAGTGGCCGTGACGAAGACCGTAAGGCCTGCAAAGCCGAAAATACCAGCCATCTGGTTCTTCAAGAAAAAGCTCTGTGACCCCAGAACGAGAAGATCTAGCAGTTAAAAGTGAGACAGACGTGTGTTGAGTGGGAGTGGGGGAGGGAGGAGGAGACCCAGGAGAGAGAAATGCACGAATTTACAATCACACAGTTCATCAAGGCCGTGTTGCTGGCCCCAGGACCAGGCCAGCTCGCTTACTGCAGAGAGTTAGCTACAGGAAGTCCTTGTCCATAGCATGTGATAGACTGTCCCCTCTGGTTTCCATGTGGGTGGAGGAACCGGACAGACCCCAGGAAGCCACAAAAAAATCCATCTTGGCCTCCAGCACAGGGACCTGATGCAGGGTGACAAGATTCTGTTTACTGGGATCCAAGGTGCTCTAGAAAACCCAGCTGGCTCAGGCTGTGTCCAGTGACACGGCCAGCCGCCCCCACAGAGGGTCGGTTTACTCAGACACCAGGCCACCTGAGCTACCAAGTCAAAGATCTATTACAGGGGCAGGGAACCTTTTTGGCTGAGCAAGCCATGAACGTCACATATTTTAAAATGTAATTCCATGAGAGCCATACAACGACCTGTGTACGTTACGCATTGTCCAATAAAAATTTGGTGTTGCCCTGGAGGACAGCTGTGATTGGCCCCATTCACCCGCAACCATGAACATGAGCAGTAGGAAATGAATGGATTGTAATACATGAGAATGATTTATATTTTTAACATTTTTTTTTTTATTAAAGATTTATCTGTGAGCCAGATGCAGCCATCAAAAGAGCCACATCTGGCTCGCGAGCCATAGGTTTCCAACCCCTGATCTATTAGAAAGAATTTGGCCATCAATAACTGGAACAGCCCCTTATGGTTATTGTAATATTTATTCCTGAAACATAGATCTTGTGGCACTGTAGTGGCCAGAGCCAGGATGTCCCTTAGAGGCCATCTGCTCCGATTCCCCCATGTGAGTCATAAGTCCTCCCAACCACAGGCCAGAACTGGTAACTGCAGCCTCTGCTTGAATACTTCTGATGCCGAGGAGCTCACTACTGTATTCTTGCATAACTACATTCACAGGAAAGTTCCTCATTGAGCACAGTTCACACCTGCTTCCACGTGGCACCCACCCACTGTCCGAGCGCTGTGTCACAGAGCCAGAGGTCTCACCCGTGTCACCGTCAGAGAACACCGAGCCTCTTCTCAGAGGCAGGCTTGGATAAAGCTGCTTTAGCCCTGGGGGGCCTCTGTTCCCTTCCATCACCCTGGGGAGGGCCTGACTGCACACGCGGGGAGTCTCTGAGGGGCAACGAGGCGGGGACTGTGGGGCTTTCGTGGATGCTCCGCCCCAACCGGGCGAGGCAGAACTCGGTTCCTCTTCTAGAAAACAAGGAAACTGAAGCTCAGAAGGGTCAACAGCTCTACTGGTGACGGGAGCAGAGGGTTTCCAGTCCAAACTCACCTGAGGTGAACTTGCTGGGTCTCAACAGCTACCTCTCAGGAGAGTCAGGGACAGGTCTGGGGACAGGGAAACCCTCGGCCTCCCAACTGTGGACTTGGGGATCCCGGCACGGGCCCCTGCGGGCGGGGAGTGCAGCAGGTCAGCCCCCACCGCTCTTCGTGTAGGAAAATGAAGGGTCTTAGCAGCTCCTCCAGCACAAATCTGATTCCATCCTTCTCGCCGCTTCATCATTCCCTCCCGCCGCCCTCGAGATCCGAGATCACGGCGTCAGAGATGGTTAAGTGTGGGTCACATTTCACATTATGGTCCCCATTTTTCACATCTGGGAAACTGGCAGACGCCTGTTGGAAAAGCTGGGACAAAAATGCAGCTGCGTGTGTGACGGTGTGTGCAGGGCCAGGCGCCCACCCAGACATCTGTCTGTGGAGGGGCAGCGGATGGGGCGCTCTGACCCACAGGGGACGGGGGCAGGACAAGCAGGATGTGCGGCTGGGCAGCCGGGGACAGCGGTCTGTGGGAGTGTGCGTTGTCCCGCACGGCCACAGGCCTAAGGGCCCAGGTCGATTCAGATAGTCCTCCACCGGACCGCCGTCTCTCACCTGAGTTATTTCAATCCCTCCCTCCGCGCCCGTGTCTGTGGCTCCAAGCCGACCCTTGGCAAGCCTCACCCTCACAGCTACCGGGAGTCGTTTTTCTCAGCTGCGAATCTGATCACGTCACATCCCTGCTCACAATCCTTCCGTGCCTTCCCATGGTCCCCACGACAAATTCCAGACAAAGTGGCAGGTCTCAACAAGGCCTGCTCTGCCTCACGCCTGCCTGTTCTGAAGCCTCATCGGTCACCATGGCCCCTGGGGGGTCCCAGGTCCCCCCACCTGGTCCAGGCTCTCCCTCACCTCACATTTGATCCCTCTGCCTGGAACCCTCTTTCCAAAGAAGTCCCCTAGACAGCGATTAGAGATGGCCATAGGTTTTTTGACGCTTTCTCCAACAAGTAGAGGGGGTGGGGTAACCACCCTTTCTTCCTTGAGTCCAGCCAGGCTCTGATGGCAGTGGAGTTCGGGGGAAGTCACACACCCTGATAGCCGTGGCCTCAGGACTTAGGAGACGAGAAGCTGCCACCTCCCCTCTGTCGGAACCCTGAGTTGACATGTAAGAAATCTGACTACCTTGCTAGGGAGACAGGAGGGGACAGGTGGAGAGCACCTAGGAGATAGGCTGGTTCCCACTGTCTGCGCCAAGTCCCTAGGCATGCGAGAAAAGCCCTCTTGTAACCGACAGACCAGACTATCTTTCAGCTGAATTTTATTATCAAATAACCTCAATTATCACCACATGGAAGAGTCAACCACATGAGCCCCATTTGAACTCCTGGCTCCCTGAACCGTGAGATATTAACAGAAAGTGGGTGGGTTTAACCCACGAGGTTTGGCAGCCTTAGTTATGCAGCAAGATAACACTCTCTCCCTCCCTTTTATTGACTAACTCAGTGGTTTTCAACCGTTCTACACTTGGGGACTGGTGAAAATAGGAGAGTTATTTCAGGGACCACTAAGGCAGAAATCACCCTGGGCACGAGTGAATTTGACTAAGACCATTGGGTCTATAATCTTCATACAACACTGGGGTGGTTAACTCTTTCACGGACCGGCGGTTGATAAACACTGGAACGGACATGCGTCATTTAACCTAAGAGGCCACTGCATCTGGAAAGACTTTTTGATGACACACTTCTGTCTCACGTTCCTCCATGCGCTGTTCCCATAGATACCCACACCTCTCCTACTGGAATGTGCCTAGGTGCTAGCTCCTCTCTCCCATGACCCTGTGAGGTCTCCAGAGGCAAGAGTCCTGTGTCTGTCTGTCTGTCTGTCTCAGCAACATATCTCCAGCAGGGAGTACAGTAGTAACTCAGTACCAGGGACAAGAGGTCTTTAACTGGTAGTGGGGGGGACAAACCAAAGACAGAATCAAATTCTTTTTGTTTTTTTTTTTTGAAGGACAGACAGGGACAGACAGACAGGAAGGGAGAGAGATGAGAGGCATCAAATCTTCACTGCGACACCTTAGTTCATTGATTGCTTTCTCATGTGTGCCTTGACTGGGGAGCTACAGCAGAATGAGTGATCTCTTGCTCAAGCCAGCGACCTTGGGCTTCAAGCCAGTGACCTTTGGGCTCAAGCCGGATGAGCCTACACTCAAGCCAATGACCTTGGGGTTTCGAACCTGGGTCCTCTGTATCCCAGTCTGATGCTCTATCCACTGTGCCACTGCCTGGTCAGGCCAGAACCAAATTTTTAAAGCAGCCCCAGTAAACAGTTTTAAATGACTCAATCAAGGTTGTGACGGGAGTGACCCATAAATTACGCCCAGCCCCAGGAGGCTAGGCACACAGATATTCCAACAAAAACATCAGGACTGACCATACCACCCGTTAAACTTCCTTAAATATCTTCGTATGGGAAGAGCAATTCCTGACACGATTACATGATAAGATGGCTGACAACTCCCCACCCGGGCACCCCACCACCAGACCCTCACGCTCACCAGAACGCAGACCTCCGTTCACGCCTTCACTTGGGCAAGCAGCCTTTAGCAACGATCTGCCGCGTGCCGGATGCTTTGCCCCGCTGCTGCAGGTGCAAAGACTTAAAGCACAAAGTCACAGGGGCCATGAGAACCAGACCAGGGCACCCCGAACAGAGGGTGCTGAGCGGGAAAGGCTGCCCCCCTCTCCGCAGGTGACCTGCAGTGAGTTTTTTGGGAAGACTCTGTGTTACAGAGCGGAGCCAGGCAGGAGGAAGAAGTTCTAGGGAGAGAAACCCCCTCCCGAGTCAGGCGGCAAGGATTATATCGCTTATGCCAGATAATTATAAAATTGAAAGCAGCTGGGGATTGGGGCTAACTAGGGCGGCATCCTCAGTGGTGAGGTAGAAACAGGTGCTTCTTAGAAAGAAGGCAAAGAGGCAAAGCCCAAGGCCTGCAGTGAGGGAGGAAGACTGAGACCGGTTAAAGAGGGGGGAAACGAAATGCTTGAGGTGAAACCCAGAGCTAAGGCTTAACTGAGGCAGCAGGCATTTCAGGTTCACACACATAGGAACCCCCTGGTCCCTCCCGATCTCCATCAAGTGATTGCTTTAAAGCCCGGGACTGCAAGTGGCAAAAAGCCTTTGTAGATTCGAGGCTTAGCAAAAGGCTAAGTTCTCCCCCCTCCACCTCCATATTGGCTGTGATGCTGAGTATTTGCACCCACTTCACTTGTTTCCTTAAATTGCTGGAAGCAATTTACATGCCCTTCCTCTCACTCTTTGTTTGTTCAGATGTTGGTTGATTTCACTTATGAATGGTAGGGGGGGTTCCTGTTTATGCCTTGGGAGAGTTCCCCTTCTTGCCTCAGATGTGTAACTTTGTATCAAGGACTTCCTTGATTTGCATATGGCTATATAATAAAGCAAACTGGGGCTATGGGGCACTTGGATATTGCCACCAGCATTGAAGAGGCCTCCTGATCCCATCCTTTTTTAATGAGTCTGTTTTCTTAATTCTGCACCGTTCTCACTCAAGACCCAGAATTACAAGCTGGGGCAGGGGTTTGCTGTGCTTGGGCGATCCTTAAACACATGTTGATAAAAGTAACAACAACACAAATGAGTTGAGTAGGCTGCCCCTTGACAGCCCAGTTCCTAGCTTGTTCTTGGCTGTGTGTCCACTCACCTGTGGGACCTTTTCTCCCCACCCCAAAGCACCAAGGTGTGGGGTCCTGGCTCTCCTCCCTTCTGGAAAGTGTGTGACCCAGTTTGATGTAAAACTCTCGCTTTAACTCCAATTCCTAGGGGTTCACATCTTGTCTCTATCATTGACTACCTGTCTGACCCCGTGCACAGCAAGTTAGCACTCTGAACATTTATGTTCACCTTCAAATTAAGAGTTTATAATGCCGACCCCCTGCTTCAGTGAGAATTAGGGAGGGGCAAATCACCCATACACAGGAAACTTTCTCTTGGTTGTCCACAGGACAGCAGCTGCTGTGGACCACAGGGAGCTGCCCAAACCCATCGCTATGAGCAACTCAGGAGGGCGGAGCAGTACACCAGATACCAGACACAGGTCTGGCTGCCTGCCCCTCAAAAGCCAACCCTCAAGAGACAGGAGCCGATGAAAGGAAAGACGGCTTATTCAAGAGCCGGCAGCTTGAGAAGATGGTGCACTCTTGTTGCAAAGCCCATCCTAACTCTTGGGCTTGGGCAGGGGATTTCTTAAGGAGGATGGGGCGGGGGGAGGGGGACAGAACAAAGGAATAAAAAGGAGGGGGTTGAGAGTTCTCTGGTGAGGAGACTCAACCAGTGAACAGTGTGTTCAGATAAGTGGTAGAAGGTCAGGGTCTCCTTCTTTTGAAATTAGTTTCTAGAATCCCTAAGCACACTGGCTGTTTATCCGTAGTCCCATTAATTAGCAGGTTTATCATTTGCAGAAGTAATGTTAAAGAATGGCGGGGTGGCTTACGCACTCACGGGAAGGGCGCTGACGGAACTGGCCGGTGTTTGCACTCGCTGTCCCGCTGCGTGGAACACGCCTCCTCCCTGTGTCCCTCGGGTCTAACTAATAACCCCTCCTCACTCTCCAGACAAGAGCGCTGGAGCCCCTTCCTCCTGGATGCTGCCCTGGAGCCCCAACTTAGCTCAAAGTTGGTTCTCCTGCTACCATCAGACCCTTCAGGATGTGCCACAGTCACCTGCCTCTGTCCCCTCATGCCCCCTGTAGTGCGCCCAGGACTGGAAGCTCTCTGGAGGCAGAGACTACATGTGTTTCCTGCACCGCTGGGTCTCCCAGACGCTGTCTGGCTCTTTGTAGCAACTCCCTCGTCTTTAAATCAGTTTTTGAGACATTCTAGCCCCGTTCCCGTACCACCCCTAGCTAACTGCATGACCTTAGGAGAAGCGAAGCCTTTTTCTTTCTAGTTCCACCTGTGAAATGGGCTCACTAGTACCCCCATACCTCATCACTGTAGGACATCACCAATTGTAGGACACCTGGTTTCTTTTTTTTTTATTTTATTTTATTTTTTTTCTTCTGAAGCTGGAAACAGGGAGAGACAGTCAGACAGACTCCCGCATGTGCCCGACCGGGATCCACCCGGCACGCCCACCAGGGGTGATGCTCTGCCCACCAGGGGGCGATGCTCTGCCCCTCCGGGGTGTCGCTCTGCCACGACCAGAGCCACTCTAGCGCCTGGGGCAAAGGCCAAGGAGCCATCCCCAGCGCCCGGGCCATCTTTGCTCCAATGGAGCCTTGGCTGCGGGAGGGGAAGAGAGAGACAGAGAGGAAGGAGGGGGTGGGGGTGGAGAAGCAAATGGGCACTTCTCCCATGTGCCCTGGCCGGGAATCGAACCCTGGTCCCCCGCACGCCAGGCCAACACTCTACCGCTGAGCCAACCGGCCAGGGCCTGGTTTCTTATATATCACTAAGAAAGGGTACTTCTGAAAAAAACTTAGACCCTCCTGGAATTTTTTATTTTACAATTAGTTTAAAAGCCCTTTTAGACTAGATTGGCTAGATTGTATCCCACGTCGCTCTTGGGCACATATAAAAAGGAGAAATGATAAATGAATTAAATGGGTTGAAGGAGCCCTAAACCTTGCTCGTATCAGTCACTCCGAAATTCAACATCATCACACAGGTAATTTTCCAAACAATATGGCTCTGTGTCATCAAGATTATTGATGATACAGCACTTCTTAAAATAATTCTTGGAAGAACCAAAAGTCATGTTTGCTGAGAATTTAACCTGGCTTTGCAGGGTGTCATGCTGGTCTACTATTGACGTCGCTTCCAGAACATGGCTAATGACCTCTGGTTTGCCGGCTCCATCCCCCTTTTCTCCACAATCTTTTAATTCCCGGGGACCAAAAGAAAGCTCTGCTTCCAGGATTTTCTCCCAAGCTGTTACCACCACTCTGTAAGTCCTGATGCTGGTACGTGCAGTGCAGGGACACTATGAGCAAGCACATCATGATGCTGTGTGTCCCACAGCAATTATAAGAGGACATCGAAGAGAAGGCACAGCCCGGTGTTGAGATATTCAAGAATGCAGAGACACGCGCTTTGATATGGAGTCCTTCACAGGGCTGCTCTCGGCTTAAAGCACGACTGTTCTGAAAGCAGCTAGCATCGTGCCTTGTACGTGGTGGGGACTAAAATCTTATTTTTTTTTTCCTTTTTGGCCAACCTGAAGATGTTACCTCTGATTGTAAGTCTGATGAGTGGTTAGCAGAAGCAAAAGCAGGTTTCCCTACACAGACGGGGCGTCTGACGGGGAGGGGGACATCGAGAGGCAGAACGGGCTCTGTATTTCTAAGCCTTCATCTCCAGTGGCCAGGACGTTTTTTTGTTGTTGTTGTTGTTGTTTTTTTGTATTTTTCTGAAGCTGGAAACAGGGAGAGACAGTCAGACAGACTCCCGCATGCACCCGACCGGGATCCACCCGGCACGCCCACCAGGGGCGATGCTCTGCCCCTCCGGGGCGTTGCTCTGCTGCGACCAGAGCCACTCTAGTGCCTGGGGCAGAGGCCAAGGAGCCATCCCCAGCGCCCGGGCCATCTTTGCTCCAATGGAGCCTTGGCTGCGGGAGGGGAAGAGAGAGACAGAGAGGAAGGAGGGGGGGGGGTTGTGGAGAAGCAAATGGGCGCTTCTCCTATGTGCCCTGGCCGGGAATCGAACCCGGGTCCCCCGCACGCCAGGCCGACACTCTACCGCTGAGCCAACCGGCCAGGGCCAGCCAGGACGCTTTTGACAGGAAAAGAGATCACTCAGTAAATTCACAGGGACCATGAACAAAAAAGTGGGCCTGCCCCAGCTGAGCCGGGATGTGGGACAACAAACTGCCCACACCCAGTGGCGGCTTCCATCCAGAAAGTGAGGCTGAAACAACAGGTGAATTCCTCTCTGCTGGGACGGACGGGGTGCACCTCTGTCCCAACCCAGGAGGCCATCAGAGAACTGATGGGCGCACAGGCACTTCTGGCTCCCATCCCAAAGAGGCTTCGCAGTAAGTCCCAAAACTAGTAACACCCGACAGCGCGGTGTTGTGGGAGCTGGTCCTGGTCCAGTCCCGGCTGTTATTTACGGCGCAGAGAAGAGGAACGGCCTGGACAATGGATCTGCCTTTATCCGATAACAATGACAGGCGAAGGGGGAGATCATGGGGAGATGTGGTGCGGAATTTCAGCAGGACACTTTAAAAACATATGGGAGAGGAAATGGATTTGTCACTGGCTTTACAGTCTGAGCGCCCATATATTTATGAGTGTTTTTAGCCCTTAAAATAGTCACCCAGGACAGAATAACAGACAGTCTCTCAATAGCCCTCCTTTATCAGACTCCGCAGTTTAAGAAAAACAAATAAAAATAGGAATGCAAGGGTGGGGGGGAGAGAAGAGGAAGGAAGGGAGGGAGGGAGGAGGAGGCGGGGAGGGGGAGAGGGCAGAAGAGAGCCAGAGGGAGAGAAGTGGGACAGGAAACACTGGGAATGGTTCCTCCATGTCTGTGTGCTTCAAACAATGAATCTTAGAGCTGAGCCCAGAGAAGCCAAGAGCGGCTTTAAAATCCCCAAGGCGGGTCCCGCCGCGGGTCCTGCACGGAGGGGCTGAAGAAAGCAGCTCATCCATGTAGCTCCATTTCCCTTTTGTAGTTGAAGACCTTTGCCTTCACTTCTTCGAGTGTATCTCTTTGAGGACTTGAATTCCCCATCTTCCTATTGTCTCTCTTCATTTTCCTGTCTCTTTCCTGGTCTGGTTTTTGTGCCTGCAACAGATGTATATCTGCAATATGGTTTGGCTCACCACCTCCCTCTGGGATGCCAAGATGCCACGCAAGGAAAAGAGCACGGAAGTTGGAGACAGACAGACAGACCTAGGTCCAAACCTCATTTCTGACGCCTTTATCTGTGTGATCTGTGGCGAGGCACTGGACTGGATCTCTCCAAGGAGAACCAAGCTGCCGACCCCTTCTTTGCACAACTTACATTCTTCACTAGCAATTTCTTCTTAACCGTGGGCTGAAGTCTCTTTTCCTATAGGTTTCCTTATCAATTAAGAACATGGTTTGGCCTACTAGGCGGTGGCTCAGTGGATGAAGCACTGGACTGGGACGCGGAAGACCCAGGTTCAAAACCCCGAGGTCACTATCTTGAGCGTGGGCTTGTCTGGCTTGAGCAAGTCTCACCAGCTTGAGCCCAAGGTCGCTGGCTTGAGCATGGGGTCACTCGGTCTACTGTAGCCTCCCAGTCAGGCACATATGAGAAAGCAATCAATGAACAACTAAGGTGCCACAGCGAGGAATTGTTGCTTCTCATCTCTCTCCCTTCCCGTCTGTCCCTATCTGTCCCTCTCTCTGTCTCTGTTACACACACAAAAAAAGAAAGAAAGAACATGGTTTGGTGCTCAACTGGTTATGATTCTGACCTAGAGAAAAACATTATTCACACTGTAAGTGTCAGTGTCCTTAATGTGTAAATATTTCTTTAAAAAATAAATAAGTGTGGCTCAACAGAAATAATAATAGAAAAACTAGGAGAAGAACATGAGCAAGAAATTAACAAAAGAAGAAATAAAAAATCAGCAACCAAAAGTGAATATTTAAAAAAAAAGAGAGAATCATCCCAACTGGTATTTAAGAAATAGAAATTAAATCAATGCCTGTGAACGTTTAAAACAGGGGTCGGGAACCTATAGCTCGCGAGCCAGATGTGGCTCTTTTGATG
This sequence comes from Saccopteryx bilineata, assembly GCF_036850765.1. Lineage (NCBI taxonomy): Eukaryota > Metazoa > Chordata > Mammalia > Chiroptera > Emballonuridae > Saccopteryx > Saccopteryx bilineata. Next base: position 16,316,600 of record NC_089498.1, read on the forward strand.
GCTGCATCTGGCTCGCAGACAAATCTTTAATAAAAAAATAAAAACGTTAAAAATATAAAACATTCTCATGTATTACAATCCATTCGTTTCCTACCGCTCATGTTCATGGTTGTGAGTGGCTGGAACCAATCGCTGCTGTCCTCCGGGACAACACCAAATTTTTATTGGATAATGCATAATGTACATGGGTCATTGTATAGCTCTCACGAAATTACATTTTAAAATATGTGGCATTCATGGCTCTCTCAGCCAAAAAGGTCCTGACCCCTGGTTTAAAAAGTCAAAAAGAATTATAATATAATGCTAAGTATTGAAAAGGAGTTGCTCTTGGAGCCATAACATTGAAAAACTTGTCTAGATGACAGTATAGAATATCGACCAAAAGTCTTAAATATCTGGAAACTGTTGGACTTTTAAAATTTCAAGAAATTTACTTCAAGGACATTTTTTTTAAAAGTGCACAGAGATTTCCGTGTCATAATATTCGTTGTGTTACATTATAGAAAATGTGAAAAGATTCTGAACGTCCAACGACAGGTGGATTATGTAAAGTAGGAAACACCGCCGTTCTTTGCCCACAGTTAAAATGATACCTTTGAGAATCCTGAATAACAAGCCAGTGTGCGCGAAACCATGAGCGGGAGCGAGTAGACAGACAGTGGTTACCCTGGATGGCGGGGTTACAGGAAGTTGTGCTCTTTTCTTTGCATATTTCTTTATCTTGAAATTTTCATTTTAAAGAGAGGAAGAAGGAAAGACCAGAAGTAGGAAGGTGGAATGGAAGGGCCGGCTCGCCCCCGGCTTCCCGAGTGAGACCTGCTCTAAGCTTCACCTCTCCGCACCGCGGCTCGTCTTCCTCCTCGGATGAGAATAAACCCGCCAGCCCAGCCGGGCGTATGCACTGGGTGCCCGCGATGATCAGCGAGCACGCCGAGCGTGGAAGTGCTCCTGCCGCCGCGAAGGGCTCTCCGAGTCCCGGACGGTGTGACTACGGCCTTCGTCACTGGGCTCAAACTCTCCTGCCCCATTATCCTCTGCCGGGGAGCTGCTCGGCGGGCTGTGAAGTGCCCTTGTCGCACCACATGCACAAAGTGAAGTCACTGCGGCTGCTGGGACCCGTTTCAGCGATCTGGCATCCAGACGTGCCCAAGCCGGCTCCCGGGGCTCCCGGGGCTGCGTGCGAGGAGCGTACGTGGTTCTAAGAGGACCAACTTGGCATTGGGCAACTTAGATTGGAGTCCAACTGGCTCGTCGGACGCTCTGTGAATTTAGACAACTCGCTCCACCTGCCTGAGTCCAAGCTGAAAACCCCCTTAGGCTCTCAGAGGCCAGGGAGCTGAACAAGGCTGGCGCCCTGACTCCCCTGACGGTGACCAGCTGCCAGTGCTGGTTCGCCAAGGCTGCCTACAGGTGCCTGTGGGGGACGCCCACCCTCGCAGGGTGGTTGAGTCTGCTGGAAGGGAGCCGGACCTCTCCACGTGGCTATGTTAGGAGCAGAGTTCTCAGCTGCGCTCTCACTGATGTGCTTTTCTGGGGATACCAGTTGACATGTATCCAGAAGCAGCATGCTCCTACCCAACCCTGCAAAACAGAAGGAGAGAGCACACTATGTAATGCATGGGAAGCCTCCCACAATAAAGAATGGTCTGGCTCCAAATGTCCATAGATTGAGAAATCTTAGTGTGAGAAAATGTGGGGATGACTAGGCCATCCCTCTGTTTTTTTTTAATTTATTTTTTATTTTGTTCTTTACTCATTGATTTTAGAGAGAGAAGGATAGGGAGAGAGAAATAGAAGCAGGGAGAGAGTGAGAAACATCAATTTCTTGTTCTACTTATTCATTCACTGGTTAAATCTTTATGTGCCCTGACTGGGGTCAAACCCACAACCATGGCATATTGGGATGACTCTCTTAACCAATTGAACTAACCAGCCAGCAACCATCCCTCTGATTTATAGAGAGCAAACTGCAGGCTATTGAGGAACACAGACTTGCTGTGATGGCCCTGTGAGCTAGTCGTAGGGCTAAACCAGGTGCTCCAGCCCCATTATCCAGCTGGCTTCACACTCATGGAAGAAGAAACCTGCCCTGAGGACAGGCCCTACCCAGGCTGGTAGCCAGACGCAGAAGAGAAAGAATAGAATATGGGAATGATGAGCCTTACTCTGCAGTCACTACACCCAACAGCAAAATATGTCTCAGTGGCTCTCCCGGAATCCTTCAGACTTAGCAACACCTCGCTTGCTCCTTAGTGGTAATTAAAGGGGAGTGGAAAATAAAATGGGGAGAGGGGAAGTTGAGGAGCCTACATCCCACCTATATATACTCTGAGCCACAAGGAAAACCAAACAACAAGCTCATTGGGCTTTTTAGTCATTTGCCCAAGAGCTATCCAATGTATTTTTCTCTAAGAAGTGGCTTGTAGATCACTGTTTTGAGATGCATCCAGGTAGATCACTGCTTAGTCTCAGGGAGTAAGCACCAGCATCAGTCTGTGCCTTTAATGTACCCCCTCCACCATCAATCGGACACACAGAAAGCTGACCCAAGTTCGCGATCCTGATTCGGTATTGAAGTCTGACTCCTAGGTCAGAGCAACTCAACTTCTTTGTCGTATTGCTTCAAACTGATTCCAATTACTTGCCTGTCATGGACACTTTTAGAAGGAGCTGGATCATGTGGAAGCACAGACATGAGCCTCTGTCCCATGAGCCCTATTCAGTTAAGATTGTCCATAGTCGGTCTGCCCAAACCAACCTACTAGTCCATGCCATCCAAGAAAATCCTTTCATTACAACTGCCCTCAGGTTTATATACACAGACGTGCTTGAAGTGTCCATTTTCAAATGACCCAAGTGATGTCAAGGTCAGGGTTCATTCGGCAGGGATGCTCTAAAGCCTGTATCCTCAAACTCTATGACTGCCACCTAGCCCTCACCACTGTCATTCCCGGAGCGTAGCCAGGAGCCAGCTCCATATCTTAAGTCAACACATCTTCTGATTTTAAAATCAATACATATACAGCGCTGAATACTTGCCCAGAAGAAAATCACTGTCTCCCGAAACAGCCCCACCAGGAATATCCTTTCATATCTTTTAATACGTGTGTACCTGTGTCTATATCTACCACTGTACAACACATGCATACACACAAATTTGAATTTAGGGACATTGCCTACAGAATTTCATCACTTACCGTCTTATCAAATTATATATCATAAATTTCTTTCCCTTCTATTAAGTCCTTTTCTATATCACTGCACATCACATTCCATCATACCAATCTACCATAATTCATTCCATCCATACCTTAAAAGTAGACATTGTTCTCCTTTTTCTATTATAAATAACAATGTAATAAATATATGTACAACACACCTTTGAGTGATGTGCACCTCTGGCTCCTGAGGCAAAGCTCATGTACCATTTTTATGGCTTTTGAGACATACCTTCAAATTGACAGGTCAAAAAATTTGAAAATATTGGGAACCTATGTTTCAAACATTCAGGTTTATAAACTTCCACATTGAAAAATGAGTAGAAAAACTAATTTTTTTGCCAAGATTTTGGGAGTTAAGATCTCGTTCTAGTCCTGCAATTTAGAAACTGACCACTAGCGACCACTCTTTGTCTTTGGCAGATGAGGGCAAGCCTTAAGAGTCACAGAAGTATCCAGTATTTTAAATCTGCCAGTAGTATAGCATACATTACTCACACTCTTGTTTCTCCCATCAGATTTGAGATCCCCAAGGGAAGGGGCCATATATCTTTAATATCAGAAAACCTAGAGATAAAGTGTTGGCCACCATGTACATGTCTATTTTATGGGTTGGTCTATTGCCACAAACATATAAATAAAAACCTCAATAAAATTTACATAGCAAGGCTACCATTCAGTCCCCAGTAATATTCTGTGTAATCACAAAGGGAACACTATCTCCAGTGTGGACCTTAGTATCAGCCCAGGACTAAGTGTACTTTTTTTCCATTCTCCCAGAGGGAGAAATTTGCTTAAATAAAGATATTTCTTAGGAGATTATCATTTGAAACATAGGAAAAATATAATAAAATAAAGAGAAGATAACTTGTGCGGCATCTTAGGGTAACCAGCCAAAGGATGACATTTCTTTCCTGGTTTACGGTGTTCCAGGGAACAGATGAGGCTGCAAATAGAAGTAAGAGGGTGTATCATTCCAGGTCCTGAAAAACAGACGGTGAGAGGCAAGTCAGTTCATTTAAAAAAACAGAGGTTCTGGCTTTGAACTGCCTGATGGTGAATGAACCAGCCTTCCCTGCAATGTCTGGCTAAGGTTTCTGTCTACACCGGCTGCCAAGGACATTTAAATGTGTGATATTTGATTTGCTGGGTGCAAAGCTCAGATGGGGCCTGGAAAATCCATCTGTACTCTCCTAGCTTTTCAAAGGGAAGCAAGGTTATTAACATTTATGCTGGCTGGGGGATCACGGATCACGCATCGGAATGTAAGAACCCGTCACGTCACTGGGACGGATCCCATTGTATGCTCTCAGAACAGTGGAGAAGGTGATAAATTTCAGCCAGGACTGGAAGGTCCATTAGGGTCATATTCTTTTCTTTTTTTTATTTTTATTTATTGATTTTAGTGAGAGAGGAATGGAGAGAGAGACAGGAACATCGATCTGTTCCTATATGTGCCCTGACTGGAGATTAAACCCACAAACTCTGTGCTTTGGGATGATGCTCTAACCAACTAAGCCATCCAGCTAGGGCAGGTCATATTATTTAAGATGGAGAAAGCAAGCCCCATGGAAGGAAACTGAGCTACCCAAACCTAGCCAAAGCAAACAAACAAAACTACTTGGTCTATTGACTTTGTAGATTTTGTGTCTTGTCTTCATTCTATTTTGGTTTTGAGTCTCCTTGTGTGTTTCATTTCATGGAAAGTATAAATCGGTGATAACTTAAAGCATTCAGGGCTGACTAGGCATCATTCAATGTAGACTCAGTGACAGAACAAGGAGACTTGAAAGACCCCTGGTAACTGAGATCAGCGGACAATATTCCCAATGGTGGGAAGAGCCTTTGGGTCAAGGAGATAAGGAATTACCCGCCTCGGTAGGATTCTGATGGAGGTTGTGTCTGAACCTCCTCCTCCCCTCCAGCCCTGGGTCAACAAACACCCTTATTCAGACCTTCACACATGTTACATATATGACTTCAAGAGACTGCTGCCTCAGTCAGGGTCCAAATAGAAAAACAGAAAGCACCCTAAGTGTGATATTTAAACAGGAGGGACTGAATACAGGAGTTCGGTTACACCGGCGCTGGAAGAACTGAGAACCTGAACAGGTGAGGTAGAGAGTCCCAGCAGCAAAAGCTGCCTCCTGGGGGCATTACTGGGGTGCGGGGTCTAAAATCATGTGTGGAAAGCTAAAACCATGGCAGGCCTGTTTAGCAAAGAGATGGAAGAGGGAAAGAGGAAGGGGAAGAGATTGAGGGAGGGGGGAAGGAGAGAGGGAGGGAGGGAGGGAGGGAGGGAGGGAGGGGGGGAGGGGGGGGAGGGAGGGAGGGAGGGAAGGAGAGAGGGAGGGAAAGATGGAGGGAAGGATATCTGGCTCCCCTCTGAAGCTGGGGAGCAGAGATAATGAGAAAGGTGAGAGATGAGATTGAGTGCCAAGAGATTAAAACCTGACTCAACTCCTAAATCATTCCATTGCCTCTCATCTCTCCCTTCGCAGAACCTGCCCATCACAGTGCTGCCTGGGTGATCTGACGCAGGAGTGTGACACTGTCGTTCCCTGTTCGGAATTCTTCTTCGGTTTCTATCACATTCTGGGTAAATGAACCTCACCTCCGCACAACATACAAGGTTCATCTCTGTCTGGATGCATATCAGGTCACCTGAAAGCTACTGAAGTTTCCGCTCTGAAAAGGCAAATGTGTCTGGCTTCAGGCAGGAGGTGGCACGCTGGGAGCCCCGTCAGGTGGTCAAGTGACACTGAAGGATATAAATGGAGGCGGGTCCAGCCGGAGGACGGTGATCACAGGCAGAGGGGAAGAGCACACAGGCGGGGTCAGAGGAGGGAGGCCAGGGCTGGACTTCACACCACCACCGCGGGTCCAGCGAAGAGAAGATGGATGCACTGGGGGTCAGTAACAGGAAGTTTGTTCTTTACATCTCCCCTATGAATGTCTCAAGCTCCTCCCACATTCCAGACATGTGACAGATACAGTGTGAGGACAAGATTGAAGGCAAGCTTAGGCCAAAAAATTAGACCCTTGAGAGCCCTATCAGGAGCCTGTGCTTCATTCAGGGTAAGCCCAACTATGGTGGGGAAAGCCCACTGTCACCAGACTGTGACAAGAAACCTGGACAAGGAAGAGGCTGGAAGGAGGAGCCCACTGGGGTGCTGGCTCCGCCCCCTGCCCAGCCCCACACACAGGGCCTCCGCCAGCCCCGCCCAGGCTCCCATCCCTGCACCAGCCTCTGTGCCTCCTTCTTCTCTGAGCGAGGAAACTCAACACACTCATTTTTTTCCAGAAAAAGTCTTCGGAAAGGCCCTCCGGAGTTTTCCACAAAGTTTAGTTTCTGTTGAAGGATCCTGAGTAGGCAAAGAGTTTGGAAGGAAGGGCCGTGGGTAGAGGAACCGAAGGAGGTGGATCTGTCCTCTGAGACCTTCACTAGCGCTTGGACTTTCAGGTGCATAATCTCACGGGATGCTTTCAACAGCCTTAGGAGGGGCAGAGATAATGTGAGGGCAAGGGTAGGACCCAGGAGGGAGGAGGGAGAGGCCCTGGGGAGGGAGGAGGGAGAGGCTCTGGGGAGGGAGGAGGGAGAGCCCCTGGGGAGGGAGGAGGGAGAGGCTCTGGGGAGGGAGAAGGGAGGGCCCCTGTGGAGGGAGGAGGGAGGGCCCCTGGGGAGGGAGGGGGAGGGCCCCTGGGGAGGGAGGAGGGAGGGCCCCTGGGGAGGGAGGAGGGAGAGGCCCTGGGGAGGGAGGAGGGAGAGCCCCTGGGGAGGGAGGAGGGAGAGCCTCTGGGAGGGAGGAGGGAGGGCCCCTGGGGAGGGAGGAGGGAGGAGGGAGGAGGGAGGGCCCCTGGGGAGGGAGGAGGGAGGGCCCCTGGGGAGGGAGGAGGGAGGAGGAAGGAGGGAGAGCCCCTGGGGAGGGAGGAGGGAGAGCCCCTGGGGAGGGAGGAGGGAGGGAGGAGGGAGGGCCCCTGGGGAGGGAGGAGGGAGGAGGGAGAGCCCCTGGGGAGGGAGGAGGGAGGGCCCCTGGGGAGGGAGGAGGGAGAGGCCCTGGGGAGGGAGGAGGGAGAGGCCCTGGGGAGGGAGGAGGGAGTGCCCCTGGGGAGGGAGGAGGGAGAGGCTCTGGGGAGGGAGGAGGGAGAGGCGCTGGGGAGGGAGGAGGGAGAGCCCCTGGGGAGGTTGGAGGGAGAGGCCCTGGGGAGGGAGGAGGGAGAGGCCCTGGGGAGGGAGGAGGGAGAGGCCCTGGGGAGGGAGGAGGGAGTGCCCCTGGGGAGGGAGGAGGGAGAGCCCCTGGGGAGGGAGGAAGGAGGGCCCCTGGGGAGGGAGGAGGGAGGGCCCCTGGGGAGGGAGGAGGGAGAGCCCCTGGGGAGGGAGGAGGGAGAGCCTCTGGTCTACTACTTGATCCATTCAACAAATAATTATTGGGTGACTCTGGGTGCCAAGCATTGATCCAGGTGCTAGGGACCCAGCACTAGTCCTTGTCCCTTTCCACAAAGATCTCTGAGTCTTGGCTTGGGGACAGACACACTGACAGGCGCTTTTCCAGGGCGCTAACCTCCATCCCCAGTTCTCTGCCTGATCGCCTTTGGGAACTGAGAGCTCTCGCCTCTTAGGAAATGTACCAAATGTCCTGAAGTATAGGGCAAATTTCTTTCCCATTTTCATTGACTTTTGAAAAATATGAATGCATCTTACAATTGATACAGGAATTTAATATAGTTAGGGTTTTTTCCTAAAAAAAAAGGAAAAAAAAGATACTGTTATTCAATCGATGATATGGATCGACAGAGCCTTAAATCTGAGTAAGCAGGAAAATGTTCATAATTGAACTGTTAACACCGTCCATTTGGGAGGTATCATAGAGTGTTTGGGGTGGGGGAGGGGAGGTGATGGGGGATAAATCTGCAATCCCCTGTCTGATGCACTGAGGCATGACCGTTTCATAAACATGATCTCAGCCACTGTCCCGTGTGAGCCCATTAATGTCACTACACAAAGCAAGCAAAAAAGGAAACCAGTTCTTTTATGTTACTTAATATGAAGATGCAACTCATCTAGGGGTTAGGGCGTGAGTCAGCCCAGACTCGAGTGTCTGACCGATGGCTCAGTCAAGATTAGAATGCCCATGAGCACGTACCTCTCTCGGCAAGGAACCGCCACCAGATGCCCCAGGTTTTCTCTTGTTAATCCACCCTCACCCCGACAGACATTTCAACTTCTTCCTCGGTCGAACCCAAAACTTGATTCCGTGTAATGAACACAAATGTCCTGGAGACTGAAGATTGAGAACAGTAGATAAGTTGAAAAAGGATGCAGAACACACACACACACACACACACACACACACACACACACACACCCCCGTTGCCCTCGGGAATGGTTCTGAATTCAGTGCTTTGGAAGGCTTTTTTAGAGGACTGGTCCTGGAAGATTTGCAAAAGGTTACCCCAGGAAGCTGGCTACGGGTTTGGAAACGAGTCAACCTCAGAAACCCAGGGGGTTGAGCACGCAGTGGGGTCACGCAGGAGAGACCCGAGCTGGGCGGTTCAGGGTACGGCCCCTCTTGCCTCTTCTAAATGGGACAAGAGAAAATGTTATTTAAAATAAAAGTTGCTTGTTTTTTTGTGTTTTTTTTTTTTTCAGCTCCAGGGATCTCCAGGGGATGTTTGTTTTGATGAGATCTCAGGCCTGATTTTTAAGAAGAAGGAGGTATTGCCAACTGTCTGATAAAAGCTCCTAAAACAGCATGATCCTTGGCCCTTAGGTTATTTATCTTTTATTTATACACAGTGCTTTTAAAAGCCTGTTACTATAACAAAGATGTAACCGAGAGGCCGGAGAAAAGGCAACACAATGTTTTCATAGCCTGCGGGTGAAGACAATTGGTTCATGGTATTATAATTCAGATAAGTGAAGGGTAGGCGGCAGGTTTCGGACATCCATTTCAATGCACAGTGAGTGTGGTGCTGGGAGGCACCAGGAAGGTGAATCTGAACACAGGACACAGTCATCAAGGAACGAACAGTCCAGAGAAGGCAACAGATTTATAGAAATAAAATTTCAGCCTTGAGTGACACAGGATAGGATAAAGGAACCATGACACAGAGGAAGGAGGAGTACTCACTTCCCTATTGGAATCAAGGCTCACCTGAGTGGGGGTGGGGAGTTGGGTTGAGTCTAGAAAAAGAATATATTCTTCTTCCTTTTTTTTTTTGTATTTTTCTGAAGTTGGAAACGAAGAGGCAGTCAGACTCCCGCATGCACCCGACCGGGATCCACCCCGCATGCCCACCAGGGGGCAATACTCTGCCCATCTGGGGCATTGCTCTGTTGTAACCAGAGCCATTCTAGCACCTGAGGCAGAGGCCATGGAGCCATCCTCAGCGCCCGGGCCAACTTTGCTCCAATGGAGTCTTGGCTACAGGAGGGAAAGAGAGAGACAGAGAAGAAGGAGAGGGGGAGGGGTGGAGAAGCAGATGGGCGCTTCTCCTGTGTGCCCTGGCTGGGAATCGAACCCAGGACTCCTGCATGCCAGGCCGATGTTCTACCACTGAGCCAACTGGCCAGGGCAAGAATATGTTCTTAACCTAGCATCTTGTCTAATGTGCTAGCTACCTATAGCTACATAACAAATTACTGGGAAATTTAGTGGCATGGAATAATAGTAAACTTTTATTATCTCACATAGTTTGCATGAGGCAGGGATTTGGGTGGGTGCAGCTTTGCCAGTTGATTCTGGTTCAGGGACTCTATCTAGGTTATATTCAAGTTTGATCCAGGCTGTGGTTCGCTGAAGGCTTGAGTGAGTCTAGAGGACCTACTTCTGAGACAGATGGCTCAAATGTCTAGCTAGTCAGAGCTGGGTGCTGGTGGGAGGCCTCAGTTCTTTCCCACATGGACCTCTCCATTACGCTGCTTGAGTATCCTCCCAATATGGTGGCCGTATCCCCCTACCACTCACCCCGAGCTACTGATCCAAGAAAGAGTTAAAGAGAAACCACAATGTCTTTGGGGGCTTCACCTCTTCAAAAGTTATTCTCTATCACATCCATAATATTCTACTGGCTACACAGGTCAGCCCTATCCAGGGTGGGCAGGAATACTCAAGGGGATGAAGACCATTTTGGAGGCTGGCTACCATGACTAATGATGGTGCCTAAGGCTGTGGCAGCCTGTTACTATTATATTTGCTCTGCACTGATGGAGGGTGGGAGTATGGGGCAAGTTTGTTCAGCGGTTAGTGGACGTCAGACTTTCAAATCACATAGGGCTTGATTCAAATGTGGGCCCCATTGTTTACGGCTATGAGGCTCCTCTGCCAACTGAGACAGAGTAAGAACTAAAAAGCCATTAGATGCCGAGATGGAAGCCATATGTTCAAAGGAGCCTAGCCATGCCCAGCAGTGTGTCATCACCTTCCTGTGGACTAATACATGAGGAAGAAGTGAACTTCTACCACATTTAAGACAGCGCGCGCGCGCGCGCGCGCGTGTGTGTGTGTGTGTGTATGTTAGGGTCTCTTTGTTATAAGAGCCTCACCTGTATCCTAATATAGTAGTTGGTTCAAAATGTTTTAACCTCTTGAGTCTAGTTTTTCCCATCTATAAAGCAGGGGTAGAAAAATAAACCTTGTATTTTTCCCGTGAAGAAAAATGAAATAAGGCATGAAATTGTTTGTCCAGTGTCTAGCCCAGAATTCACACACTCATCACTGTCACTCTTGTCCTGTTTGAATTTATGATCAGCGTCAATGCACAGGATGAAACGGAAACACACAGTGAACTCAGCCAGTGTGAGTAACCCGCCAACAGTGTTGCTCCCAGGAATTTACAACAGTTTGCTCTGGAGACCCCTTTCGTGGGAACTTGTGACACTCAGATGAGCAAGGCAGTGGCCTCACAGAAAGACCATTCCGTGACTCATCTGGGGCTAAGACCTGCCTTGGTCATCTTGCCCTCACTAGTCCTCTGTCACTAACTTTGAAAAAACGAAAGGGAGAAAAGCAAAAGAAAGAAAGAAGGAAGGAAGAAGGGAAGAAGGAAGAGAGTAAAGGAAGGGAAAAAAATTTAAAAGGCACAAGGTCAACGTTCCTAAAACCCCAAGAGTCCCAGAAAGAAAGCACAGTAGTTCTGCTATTTCCGCGTTATGAATTCAGCTCTGCATAGCATTTTGCTGAGGGAAGTGTTTTACTCTATAAACAAGCATGCAAACCACAAGACAGACAAGATGATCTACAAGGCACCGTCTGGCTCTATGAATCTTCTCTAATCCACTTGGCAGACACTTCACCTCCAGCAGTAACTCCTGCTTCAAATCAAAGAAGCCCCCTACTTCTTAGACCCCCAGCGGCATGCCGTTTGTCCCAAACGAAATGAACAGAAGACAGTCGGCATCTGACACAAGTCCGTGGAGGACTTCCTTCCTCCGGCTGAATCTCCGCAGCTCAGCAGGTCGGAGCCATGCCATCTAGTGAACAGACTGGGCAGTGAAGCATCCTCCAGCTCACGTAGGTTCCAGGACGGGCGGAGAGCCCTCCTCCCAGAGGCCGTGGCGACGTCAACCAAGAATGAAAATGAGGAAACGGATCGGCACGCCAATATGCCGTCTCCGCCTGACACCCTGGGCCTGAAATGATCAAGACTGTCATTTTGGTTTTTTTCCTCTCTTAAAATTACTCCTTTTCATTTTAATTTCCCTACTGAAGTGTCTCCAGCCAACCCGTCAAATTTTCTATCAAAATTACCCACAGTAATAATTTGTGTGCCTTGCCACAAAAGATTGGGCAGCCGAGATGGGCCGCATCAGAGGGAAAAGGAAAACAAATCAAAACTAACACGACAACAATAACAACAACAAAAACACCCCTCCCCCAAACGCATGAATACAACAGACAGGACAGGGAGGTGGGTGACCAGTGGGATGTCTGAAGAGTCCTACACCTGGCAGCTGCAGCCTTGGCCTCCCCACTGATGGGCAGTGTCACAGGCGCAAGGAACAGTTCTCCTTGCTGAAGCGTTTCCTGGGAGGACTAGGGGGCTGACGCCGACACTCTGTGTCCCCCAGACCCTCTTCTGAGGGTAGAATCTGATTTACGAATGGACACCTGGGGCAGATAGGAATGCAGCACGAAGTCCCAGAATGCATGTTGACAAAAGGGAAAGGATGGCATATAAAACAGTGTGGACATTTCTGCTAATGTCGTTGCAGTAATGACAACACATGTATGGTCACACAGCTCTGGTCCATCAGACACATAGATATACATCAGGCGCCTTGCTTGAGGCAGGGGTGGGGCGAGAGGGGAGGAACACAAGCCGGTCAGTGCCCAGGGAATGGGCACAGGCTATAAGGCAGAGTCCTGCACTGCTTCTGGGTGCCGTCTAGATGTGCAGTAAGTGGATGAAGGAGCTCGGGCCAATGACAACTTCTCCAAGCCTCAATCTCTTCATCTGTCAAACAGAAATGAGAAAACCCATGTCCAGGATACAATACAGTTCGCCTTTTTTGATCCTTTCTGGAACAGCATGAGGTATGTTAAAAAAAAAAACAAACAAAAAAAAAAAACAAAGAACAGCAACAACAACACACAAACAAGAGAAGTGAGGTATAGAGCCGGGCCCATGGTAACTGCATAATAAAGTGCTGGTCTCCCTGCCCCTGGAGCTGAGCTGTCCTGTGCGCTGGAATCCTTCCCTGCCGTGGCTGTTGGAGTTGCTCAGAGTCAGGAATTGGCTAAGAAAAATGTCAGGGTAAGTGAAAAACTGGCGTGTCTCAGTTGTGGCCATATCAGTTTCTGTGTTACAGCAACATAGAAGGTCGACTCCCTCCGTGCTCTGATCCCAGAAGGTGTCACACAACGCCGGACCTGCAGGGGGGTCAATAGCTTGTAGAATACATTTTAAAAAGTGCTTCTATCTGTAAACCTGACTTCTGTAGAGAGTTCTGTACTTGAGCATGAAGTGCTCCCATCTTGTCAAAAATCATTTACTTTGTGTAGGCATTGGGCGAGGATTAGAAGGACAGGGAGGAGCCAGTTGGGGCCCCTGTCCTCACCAGGCTCACAGTCCCAGGGGGGAGAAACAGGTCTGTAAAAACGAAGTCCTCTTACAATGGCTTAATACTGGACAGGATGTGGCAAAAGTAGGTTTATAGTTGTTCACATGGAAAAGAATACCAAAATTAATAAATAATGTAAGAATAAATTGTGTTTCTCATGCTCACAATGGTAAGCCTACTTCTGCCCACTCTATAGGGTAAGTGAGAAGAGTAGAGATGGAAATACTGTATTTTTCGCTCCATAAGATGCACTTGACCATGAGACGCACCTAGGGTTTTCAGGAGGAAAATAAGAAAAAAAAAATATTCTCAACCAAATGGTGCGTTAAAATATTTAATAAAATATACCACAATAATACTTCAACAATTAAACTCAACAGCAGTATTAACAACCATGAGCACTGTGATTAACAAATGAGAAGAGACTTTAATGTTCAAATACTCCTTTAGTTGTCCAGGAACCCGCAGCAGCTTACAAAAATGAACATGCACTTCCTAAGATGCACAGGCATTTCCCCCTCCACTTTTGGGGTGGAAAAAGTGCGTCTTATGCAGCAAAAAATACAGTAATTCTACCTGGAACCATATACAAGGCTTTCCAGGGAGCATGCCCTTTGAGAAACTAGTGGAGGAAGGGAGTGGGGGGGGGGTGATGGGAAGAACCTTCCAGCCAGAGGAACAGAGGATGCAAAGAAAGGAAGGTAAGAACTTGCCCCGCCCACTTGGGGAGCAACCAGGAAATCAGGAGCTGCAGCAGACGCTGGGAGAAGAGAGAGAAAGCTGGGGGGTCAGGAGGCGGAAGGAGGCCCACAGGCTCAGTAGGAGAAGCCAGGTGACCTGACACCCTCCAGTGCCTTCGAACAGCAAAGGTGGAGGTCTGGTTTGGGTACGTTCCCCATGTGCTGTCTCCTAACAATTACAATGGCCAGGTGCACAGTCGTGACTTAGTATCATGCCTACGGTGGTCAACTAAATAGAGTACACGGCATAATAGGAAATCTGTGTTAACTAATTTGCACACACTTACATAAATATGTTGATGCGTTTTGGTTGAACAGATACTAGGAAACTTGCAAAACAAAAATGTAAGTTCCTGCACATTTTCTCATATGTTGTACCAAAAAAAAAAAAAAAAAATCACCTGAAAGCTTATTTTCAGAGAAAACAAAAGTGGGACCCGGGGGTCTGAATCCCTGGGTCTCAGAGAATCGTTGGAAAGTTGGGGGCTTTTAGCCTTCTCCCAAACTCAGTGTGAGCCACAGGCACCTGGCCCCCAGGCCTGGTGATGGATGGAGGGGTCACCCTCCTGGCCAGCATGCCATCGGACCCCTGGCGAAATCAGGGTTGCTTCCTAGATTCTGTCCATTTTCTACCATGTTAGGAAATTCATCTAGAGAAAGCACATTCCTTCTGAGTTCACCCCATGATTAGCATTTGGTACAAAAAATAATAATAAGAATAATAATAAAGTAACCCTTGAAGCTGAATTCTCTTCTGTTGCCTCTGCCCAATTCAACTCCAGTTGGTTTTCATTTATTTCGATGTGTACTTTGGAATCGGAGCCTTCCCAGTTAACTCCCACCACCTGGGGTCTGTTATTTTGAAGGGGGGCAGGAACACTGGCCCATGCCCTGCTCCCCCCTCTTTCTCCACATTGTAAAAACAGATTGTTAAAAAGGTGGCCGCTGTCGGCATACAGCGAGGGGGAGAGAGCGCGAACCCCTTCCACTGGGCACATTAAGCGAAGGGCGTGGTCACCACCATCAGCAGGAACTGCCAACTCCAGCGGAGGGAGAGCCTGGCAGGGGGATGGTTCCCCGAAACAACCCCCTCGGTTTGGATCGCTTCTGGGGGCAAGCCTAATCAAGATGGGATGTGTGACTTCTGAACAGCTGGGAAGCATTACAGGTCAAAAGTTTACATCAAGTTAAGAGCCGTTGGAATGTGCAAGCCCTTTGTTTCTGATCCCCCTCTTGCTCAGATCCGCACCACTCTCCCCTTGGATGAAATGTCTTGCTCAGGGCTGGTGTTGACACAGGGGCCCAGAAAGACACATTCATGAAGGCTGGGCTGCAGAGGCTGTCTGTGAGGTATTTCCTAGCAAAATAAACAAAGGGCCAACCCCAGGTGAAAATATAAACAAAGGGCATGTAAAGCCAGAATACTAAAGCTGAAAATACCCTTGGAAATCACTCAAACCTGTTCATAACAAGAGTGAAAATAGGCCCAGAGAGGTTCATTTCCAGCTCAAAGACACACAGCATCAGGTTATTCATGCACTGGAGGGGTAAACGTTGAGATCGTGCCACACCCCTGCCCAAAGCCCAGTGGTTGTGCTTGTCATTGGGATGAAATGAAACTCCTCTGGTCTCTGAGGCCTCGGCGATCTGGTTCCCATCCTGGCTCTGCGTGCTGGGACCACACCCCACCTTTTCCAGCATCCTCCTGGGATATCGGCCTCATCTCTGTTCTGGAGATTCATGGAGTTTCTCCCCACTTTTGAGCTTGCAGACTTGTTTCTTCTAGAAAGCGTGCTTCCCCTTCTGTTCCTCTCTCAACTGGTCGAAGAAACACCACTTTCTTGGCATGGCCTCCCTGGTGCAGCTCCGTCGCCTCTCTCTCATCAGCTTGCTCCTGTCCTTCTCTGAGCTTCCCATGATCTCCATTGTTAGTCAGTTACTACTGCCCCTCCTCCTAGATGATAAGAACCAGAGGGAGGGTGGAAATCCGTCTGCTTTGCTGTTATACCCTAATGTCTAACACATGACAGTTGTTTAATATGCATTTGATTAACAGATTAATCAATCAATCAATCAGTTACACCGGCAGTGGATTCAAAAATAGTCTCTCAATGTCTCCTTAGTGATTAAGTGTTGGAACATGTGGTACATTAAACATGGCCACAAATTATTTGGGGGGGGGAGGTCTTTGTTCCTCCCTTTGATTCTAAGTGGATTCCGTGGCTATTTGGTTAATAGAAAAATGTCCAGAGGGGACTCTCTGGGACCCCTGAGCTGCTGTGTGAGGAGCCTGGCTACCCTGAGCTAGCCACCACCCAGGCAAGGCCACATGAAGGCCCTGCAGTCAACAGTCCCAGCTAAGCCCACCCTCCCAGCCAGCCCAGGGGAGTGAACTGAGTCATTCCGGACCCCTACCCCTGTGTATCACTGAGTGACCAAGCAGAAGAGACAACCACTGAGCCCAGCCTGAGTGCCTGTGATAAAACGGGGTCTGCTTTCACCTGCCAGACTTCGGGTGTTTGTTCTGCACAAAAGGAAACTGCAAGGAGCTCTACGGCCAGATGGTTTGGGTTCAAATCCCGATTACCACTGTTAGCTCGCTAGCTGGGTGACCTGCTGCGTGTTGCTTCATCTTCCTTAAGCATCAATACCCGAATCGTCTGCAAAAGTGGGGTACCCCATCCAGAGAACTGTGAGGATTGAATGCAATGCATGTCAGGTACCTAGCACAGTGCCTGGCCAGGGTTACTAATGACTGATAGGCCTTTTCCAACATCATCTGTATACTCATTGATATACCCTTCCAGCTAAGAAAAAAGGTTCCAAGCATTCAAGTTACACCACTCGCTTGGCATTAATTCATCCGTGCTCCCCATCGCCAAAAGGAAAAACCCAAACTCCATTATGATTTGCAAAGTTCTTTGCAAAGCTCTTGCCTCGCTGAGGCTCTGCCCCCCCCTTTAAACCCTGTTCTGATCCATAACTGTACACCCACACACATATGCACGCTGCCTACAATGACAGGTGAGAAAGAAATACTTCCACAGTGAGTTTTTCTGATTAGGGAAATTATAGGCATATCTCTTCCTTGTGATTTTTTCTTTTTTTTCCTTTTGTATTTTCTAAATCTTCTGCAGCAAGCAATTTGTTTTCATAAAACATAGTAAAGATTACAAAAAACAGGAAGTGGCAATTTTGTCTATTTGAAGACTAAGGTGCTGTTTTATATCTCTCTCTTCCTCACGGGACCTGCCTGCATGTCCTTTGCATTGTTGGCGGAATGAATAATCGAGCTAGAAGTAGTGGAAATGTCATTATGCATACGTCAGGCAGAGTAGTTTTAGTTTATGCATGGAATATAGTTGGAAAACGATGAAGTTGGAAAATTCTGTTCTTGTTTTGTTGTTTTTAAAAGGTATGATGGCCTGACCTGTGGTGGCGCAGTGGATAAAGCGTCGACCTGGAAATGCTGAGGTCACCGGTTCAAAACCCTGGGCTTGCCTGGTCAAGGCACATATGGGAGTTGATGCTTCCAGCTCCTCCCCCCTTCCCTCTCTCTCTGTCTCTCTCTCTGTCTCTCCCTCTCCTCTCTAAAATGAATAAATAAAAAATTTTAAAAAAAATTTTAAAAAATAATAAATAAAAGGAATGATGAAGACTTTAAAAAAAAATGAAGAAACTTCTGTAAAGTAACTAATCATTCCGTAATTTATTTTTTTAAAGTCCAGAAAGCCAGAGTTTCTTAAAATGACTTTCTCCTTCCATATCTATGTTTATAAACTAATGACAGGCTCTTAAACATCCATTTAGCCTTAAGGAAATTCCAAGACAGAGTGCTATATTCTGGTTAGGAGGATTCAGTTTGACCAAATATATATAAATCGCTGGCATACCAAAGGGAGATGAGGTCTCCGGGGACATTAGTCTACAGAGTACAGACCCATCGTCACAGATAATTCTTCTCTTGGGACAGCCCCGGGAGCTGATAGGAGATGGCCCCAGCCTCTGGGGCTTAGATGCAACAAAGAAGCACCTGCGTGGCCACAAGTCCTTCCCTCCCTCTCTCCCTGCGTCTCCTTCCACTGCCTTGCTTGCTGGGCCCCAAGGCCTTCCGTCTCCAATTCTTTCACAAATATTCTAAACAGGTTACTAGGACCTGTGCTGGATTTCCACGTTCCGGTCCACTCAGCAGCTGAGTGTAACCCAGATCAGCCCAGCCTGCGTGACATGAATTCAATGGATGTGGAAATTGCCTCCACGTCCTCCATGCCTCCAGTGTCCACACAGCCTCCCAGAGCTCCTGTTTGGATTCGTTTTGCATTTGCAGCTGAAGCGGCCTCTTCTAACATGCCGGCTCTACCCCTGCCCCCTTCCCGCCCGTCTTATCTCAGCGGATGTCTGGCTCTCAGGCAGCCCAACAGCCTTCTTTTCTGGTCATCTCTCATCACTTAAATCTATCAATATTAATTACAAGCCTCATCTTTTTTTTTTTTTTTGTATTTTTCTAAAGCTGGAAACGGGGAGAGACAGCCAGACAGACTCCCGCATGCGCCCGCCCGGGATCCACCCGGCACGCCCACCAGGGGCAATGCTCTGCCCACCAGGGGGCGATGCTCTGCCGCGACCAGAGCCACCCCAGCGCCTGGGGCAGAGGCCAAGGAGCCATCCCCAGCACCCGGGCCATCCCTGCTCCAATGGAGCCTTGGCTGTGGGAGGGGAAGAGAGAGACAGAGAGGAAGGAGGGGGGGCGTGGAGAAGCAGACGGGCACTTCTCCTATGTGCCCTGGCCAGGAATCGAACCCAGGTCCCCCACACGCCAGGCTGACGCTCTACCACTGAGCCAACTGGCCAGGGCCACAAGCCTCATCTTTTAAAACCCTCAATGAACGTATTAACTATTTAGACACATACATCCATCCTAAACTCATCTTCGGGGTTCATCATCATAATTTCACAAGTTCTAGAACTTTCCATCTTAGCTGCCGCTCTTAAATGTTTTTTTGCCACCAAAGTTACTTAATACCTTTTCAATCCACTACTAGACCTTTCTCTGGATGAAAAGGAACAGAACAGGAAGGTGACCAGAAGGAGGAAGAGAGAGAGAAAGAAGTGGGGGAGGAGAAAAGAAAGGGGAGAGGAAGTGGAGGACGTGGTTGAGAGACAGGAGGCAGGGAGGGAGCACAGGTGACCGGAGGACGAGGGACCCGCTTCCGACTCTCCACCTGGCCCTGGGGACCCTGTGCCAGTCTCAGCCCCTCTGGGGTGGGCGTGGGTTAGCAGCCATCTCTAGCATCTTCTTACTGGCAAACTCTATTCCACCGTCAGGGCCAGAGTTTCCTCTCTTTGTTACCAGAACATCCTTCTAAAAAGATGACCTCTGGGTCCTGGCCAGTTGGCTCAGTGGTAGAGCATCGGCCTGGTGTGCGAGAGTCCCAGGTTCGATTCCCGGCCAGGGCACACAGGAGAAGCGCCCATCTGCTTCTCCATCCCTCCCCCTCTCCTTCCTCTCTGTCTCTCTCTTCCCCTCCCGCAGCCAAGGCTCCATTGGAACAAAGATGGCCCGGGCCCTGGGGATGGCTCTGTGGCCTCTGCCTCAGGCGCTAGAATGGCTCTGGTTGCAGCAGAGCGACGTCCCAGATGGGCAGAGCATCGCCTCCTGGTGGGCATGCCGGGTGGATCCCGGTCAGGCGCATGCGAGAGTCTGTCTGACTGCCTCCCCGTTTCCAACTTCAGAAAAAATACAGAGAGAAAAAAAAAAAGTAAAGATGACCTCCCGGCAGCACAGAGGGGCTGCTTTGGCCCCTCTTTTCTAAGTACTCACCTGAGCAGTGTGAAGCACAGCAAGACTCCTGACCAAGGTGGGTCCCCCCGCACACGCTTCAGGATTCACTGCCGGAGAAGGCTCTGCGGGTGTTGTCTCTGCCCTGTTTCCATGTGGCTTCTCTACGGGTCAATAAACTCTCAGGATGTACCTCCTGGTTATAGGGAAACTACGAAGCCACGCCAGGAGTACCTGGGGACATCCTGACAGCATGGATTGCTTTGCACCAGCCAGCCCTAGAGGTGTTGGGGGAGGGGCCAGGAGAAGAAGGAGGCAGAGGACCAGAAGGGCTCGGAAGGGGAGCAGTCAGACAAGCCGAGGTTCGCGTTCCGGCCCCCGCAGGGGTTCAGCACAAAACCAGGTCCTTCTCCCGCCGAGGGGAGAGGCTTCCACACCCTCCATCGGGCTGCTCTCCGGAACGCCAGAGACAATGCTGAAACACGTACCGCTCGGCACCTGGCTCACACTTAGTGTTCAATACATGTGAGTTTGTATTATTACCGGATTTCCTCCATGCTGAGACATCATCGATTGGAAGTCAAAGCGTCAATTTAATCACCTCTCAGGGGGAAAAGCAATATATTAAACACACGCTCCCATTTGAAGACATCACATTTTCTACCGTATTAAAAGGTGAAAGGAAATGTGTCTTAAAAATCAATGAGTTTTGGAACCATTTTAAGTCATCAGCTTGTTTACTTGCCTTTCTCCCGTTCTGTCTGGCTTCCCCCAGGAGACAGGGAAGTTCGGGGAGGATAAAGAGACGGCTCTGTGTTCATCACTGAGGTGTTCATCACTCTGTGTTCATCACTGCGGTCCCCAAGGCTCAGCACTGGTGCCGAATGAATGTTGGTATGATAAGATGGTTCAATGTCATCTTCATAAGGGGTGGGGAGGGGCTACTGATTAAAACCCCACTAAGGTTGCTATTGGTTCATACAATAAGACTTTCCCTCATGTTCTTCTAAATCCATCCATTCCCCTTAGTTCCTGAGCAGCCTTGGCAGAGGGGTAGGCTCGTTTTTATATTTGTGGAGAATCAATATTTTCCTGGAACTATACCACACAAAGAATGAGGGTGAAAGCTGGTAACAGGTGCGGAGCATCCACCGTGGCCCCTCCCACGGAGGTAGCCATTATAAATCACACCCGAACTTGATAGCAAAGCAAGGGTAGGGCATGGGTCCTTATCAGCTCCACACAGGCCGTCGATGTGAATGTCCCTAAGATCTGTGGATGTACCTGAATAACTGTTTGTTTGTAGAGTCCACTAAAAGTTCTTCCTTCAATTTGCAAACCAGGGAAGTATTAACACTGACGCCATTTGCCCAGTGCAAATGACTTTGAACGGCCCAGTCAGAAATGAAATCAAAGCATTCATTCACTCAGTCGGCAACCATGTGCGCTGGGCGTGTGCTGGGTCCAAAGTGGGGGATAACAGCCTGGAGGACCGGGAAGACAAATGAGGGGAACCTTGTATGTACAGGTAGCTGTTTCACGTCGGGCAGAAAAAGGTGCTGGCGACGAGCTGTGGGGTCTCAGGTAAGGAGCAGGAATGATTTTGAAGAGGAGCAAATGTCAGTCCCAAAGACTTGCAGGGGCAGGGGTGCTTCCGGTTTCTCAACGCTCTAGCCCTTTCAAAAGATTCCCTGATGCATGAACCAAATTCCACCTGTCAGGCTCCTACACACGCCCCGGGGTCTTGTTGAAAATGGAATGGCTTCCATATTGACAGAAAAGCACATTTTATTCATCCAATTGCCTTGTGGGGGAGGGGAGTGTTAATTATACAAATAAAAGTTCCTTTTAACTTAGCATCATCAGTAATTCTCAAGCAGTTAGCATGAACAGGAAATTGGGCCCACTTGCCCCAATCAGGAGGAGTTTGTCTGACAAGAGCCTGCTCCAGCACATCCTCTTTAATGAGGGCGGAGACAGTCTCTGAGCACGCCAGGGAGCAGCCTCGTCATTAGAACAAGGATGCAAGAGGACTGAGCCGTGGGGAAAGCCATCAGCCACGATCTCAGACCCAGCCCTCCAGGGGTCAGGGCCGGGCTGATGAGGACGGACGACAGGATTCCCAGGATGTTGGGCTAAGCTTCATGGAGACTCTGCTGCAAGAAGGGCTGGTGGAACATGACGACGGCCCTGGGCTGGTCTTCTACCATGAGAAGAAGTTCAATACGGGCAGAAAGGGAGGAAGGTCATGCCAGGCCGAGAGCACACTAGCGCACCAAGGGGCTAATTCGGTATGGCCCCAGTGCCCAGGGAGGAAGTGGGCAAAGCACAGGGAAGTGCTGGCAGAAGAAGCTGGTTCAAGGTCAATCCTGATGGTGCAAGGAGCTCAGAGCTCTATTGTGTTGTGTAGTTGTTTTGCATCCGTCGGCACTGAGGACAAAAGTTTTGACCAGGCAAGTGGCCTAACAGATGTGTGTTCCAGGAAGACAAGCCTGGTGGTGCAAGTTCAGCCGGGAGAGGTGGGAAGGGAAACAGTGGCTGCACTCGGACAGGCCACAGGGAGCAGGGTCGGGCCTCGGGCGTGGAGGAGGTGGACAGAGGCACCTCGGAGACCAGCTGGATGAAGAAAAAGAGGGTGAGGAAAATAGCCCGGCCTGATAAGTTAATAGAATGAAGACTGCTATTCCCTTAAGTCCGCCTCAAGTGATGCGCGGCCACACTCGGAGCGGCACCCTCCACGAGGAGACCTCCCGGGGACACCCAAGCACCGTACGGCTTAGGGAAGGGAAGACCTCCCCCAGGACGTGCAGTTGGGGCGGACCACACAACCTGTGCCAAGTGCCAGAAACCAGAACCCTCCACCCACCCAACAGACAGACAGACAGAAGAATGTCCACTGCATCATTCCACTTAGGAGTGCAAAATCAGGCGTAACGCTTTGATGCAGTCAGGAGATAGAATATGGGTTGCACTGCGGGAGGGGTAGGTGGCAGTTAGTGACCCAAGACATACGGGGTCCCCCCAGGGCGAGTGCTGGTGTTCCAGTTCCAAGTTCTGTTAGGTGTGTTCACCACGTGAAAATCCAGCCGGTGTCTACTTGCTTGAACACTTACGCAGATACACTTAAATTAAAAATCTATCTCTGGATTATTCTTATGCGTGGTCCCTACGGCCCAGGAAAATAATTTCAATAATCATAACAACAACAATAGCTTCCATTCTGGAATGCTACCCGTACACGCTAGAAACTGGTTGGTGCTGACAACAACATTAGGAGGTCAGTTTATACCCCCCATTTTACAGATAAGAAAATGGAGGCACTGAGATGGTAAATCACTTGCCCAAAGCCACACCGCCCTTTAGGAACAGATAGGGGCTGACACCAGGAAACCCAGCATGGGGCTGCCTTAGAATTCTGTGGGCTTCCAAGAAATGCAGCGAGATTGGGCTTATTTTGGAAAAAGTAGAGTCGTGTGGACACAGCAGGGCCAACGCCTAAAGCAGGATAAACATTTGGGTTATCAATGAACTATTTCAGGCTCAGCACTGTGCTTATTTCCACAATCCCAGGTCTCTCCAGCACACACCTTCCTTATGAAACTTTCAATCAAACAAATGAATTCAGCCCAGAAAAGCAAACACATTTTGGATAGAACAGTCATCTTTTTTAATCAGCTTTCGTGTTTCCTATAGAAACCAGCAGCCCAGAGGTACCATTTCTGAAAGCATTTTGTAATGGAAGATTTTACCTGAGTGCCATTTAGTATTATCATTATTATGCTTGTTATTAATAATAATGACTTCGAGAGCAGTTTGAGGAGGCACTGCTATTTAGAGACTGGGAACACCAGGCCTGATTTGAGACTTAAGTCAGCAAATGTTTTAGGAAAAAAGAGAAGGCAAGGGGACAAATTAAAACAGACGGCTCTATCTCGGGCAGACATCTACCTTCAGGGACCAAGAAGCAGGTAATATGAACAAAAGATTCAGCAGAAATGGAAGGCAAGGACAGACATTTCCTGAGCTGGGTCATGGAATGAGGATGCGGTCCGCTGAAACGCACTGAGCCCCGCCACAGCCCGCAGCGCCTGGATGAGCTCACTTCCGACATGCCCAGGCCCCAGGCGTGTTTTCAAAGCAGTGCTACAAACGAGATCGCACATGACCTTTGTCAGAACGCTGTGAGTTAGACTGGGGTGGCCTGGCTTCACACCTCTGCCCCTGCCATGCTGGGGAAGGTAATTAACTCTGCAGGGGCACAGCACCACGGGACAACATCACAACAACGCCACCCTGGCCACTCTGCCACCTAACAGTGCTGGAGCCGGAAAGTGATCTCAGGGGGCCCTTTGTCTGGCGGTTCACAGACATCACTGCCTAATGAAGCCATTTTGAAATCTTGTTAGGATGCAGATTCCGGAGCCCCATCCTAGACCTGGGAGGGAAACCAGGAGCTTACATTAAAAAAATAATAATAATAAAAGTTGCCCAAGGCTATAATCCTTGAAATGAAAGAAGACCTCTGGTGGTCAGAATGACAGACTCACTTGGAGTGTCACAGGGGATGAATAAACCAAAAACTCTGACCTCTTATCCCGGTGAGCGACCAAACAGCGAAGATGAAGAGAAAATCCCGAGAGCTTACAGAGAAGAAAGGTATTATCTTCAACGAGACGGTAACCAGATTCACATAGCTCTCGCCCTCTTGAGGGAAAACATATTTCAATTACACACCCGGACCACATACATCAAGGACCCTGATGTTTCTGCAGAGAATATTTCCTGCAAAACAACAATGAAATTGAGACTACACTTTAGCCAAATGAAAAAGAAACCCAAGAAAAATAGATAAGGAGTTGAGGAAATCTTAGGAAACATGGAAACTAAACCCAGGAGGGGAACAAATGGAAATCTCAGGATGACAAGTATGTGACAAAAAAGCAATCAGTCTAAAAGGAAACAGGAAGTTGACAGGTGCCAGAAATTACATCTTCAAGAGGGAAGCCTCCATCTCACACTTGCACGGCCAAGAAGTTGCAACTTCTTAAAAGGAAAGCAAAGACATTGATTTTTTTTTCTGTCAGAAAACAATAAAGGAACATAGGAAAACAAACAAAAGCATACCAAATGAAAGATGACTATGGAAAATCTAAAATGCAGCCTGTGTTTGAGGAGTTCATTGGATATAAGTAAAGAGAGAAAGTCGCCCTGATTTTCCCACGTCCCTTGGTGCGGTGTGAGTTGAACGGCCCCGCCCTGCGCTCCGATCTCGGTGAGCCCAGCCAGATCACGTGACTATGGAGAGCGACCCAGACTCAAGCGGAAGCAGCAGAGCTCTGAGGTCAGGGACGGGATAGTGGCCAGGCTCCACCCATGTCACCTGCCTGCTCTCTGACCCTGGAAAAGCCCTCTGTGCCTCAGTCCTCTCCTCTGTAAATGTCACCTACCTAACTGGACTGTAGCAGAGATGAAACAAGCTGATGCAGGCAGTGCGTGGAGAACGGCAATTGACTTGCAGTAGGCATGCAAATTGCATGCGTTATTACAACTACGATTACAATATTAAAATACTGATGAACAGTTGGTGTTCAATGCAAAGGCTATTCTAAAATTAGCCTCTTAAGACACAGAACGCTAAGTGAGAATAAATAAAAAATATAAAACTCGCAAAGAGAAAAATAAAGGGGAAACAGGGGGAGGAAGGGGATTGTTCATTTCTTCTTCTAAGGCGGAGGTAACCAGATACTGTTCAAACGACCTAGGGTAAGCCACAGTTTTGAGCATAAATATAAAATTCAAAATAATTGAATTACTGAACTAATTTAGCTCACTTTGATGTGTTAGTTACTTAATGTCTTATTAATTCAGTGACACAGTACATTTTTATATGGATTATACTTATTGATAATTTTTATTATGTTAATAATTCTTTATAGTTATAATTAATCCTTTTATTTAAATATAATATAAAATAAGAAAACAAATAATAAACATAAAGTTCATACATCCCAGAAAGCAGGGGGTAGGTAGGGGAAGAAGGGGCAGTAAGAGGTAAGTAATGACCACTGACTTTTCCAGAGGCTATTCTCAGAGCTCGACATATACTCTCCTGTGAGTCCTCCAATAACCCCAAGAGTTAAATACAGTTATTATGAGGATGACCGTTTTTCAACTGAGGAATTTGAAGCAGAGAGAGACTGAGTCTGTCCTCCGGTCACAGGACCAAGGAAGGCACAGTGACTCTCCGCCATGGCGTTCTGCTCCGTCCGACAGCGGCGCGCCTCTCCCACAGTGCAGAGGTGGCCAGCAGGGCTCCCAGACATGATTTAGTGTTCGGGGTGGCAAATGCCAGAGGGAAAAAAATAACTTCAGTGGAATGAACAGTGTCCCACAAAAATGTCATGTCTACCCAGAACCTCAGAATGTGACCTTATTTGGAAACAGGATCTCTGCAGATGTAATTAGTTGAGGTCATACTGCACGTGGGTATGTCTTAAATGCAAGGGCTGGTGTCTTCTTTAGAAGGGGAAAAAAAGAAAAAGAAAAAACCACGGGAACAAACATGGAAGAAGGCATGCGACAAAGGAGGCAGAGGTTAGAGTGATATTGCTACAAACCAAGGACCAGGGATTGCTAATAGCCAGCAGAAGCTGAGAGGCAAGGGAGAATCCCCCCTGGAGCCTTAGGGAAATGTGGCCAACACCTGGATTTCACACTCCCAGCCCTGGCAATTGTGAAGGAATAAATTTCTGTGGCTTCATGCCATCCGGTTTATGGTAACTTGTTATGGCAGCCTCAGGAGACTGATAAAACAACCAAAATTTGAAATAGTAACAGTCAAAGTGAGTAGAATAAAGAAGAATTTAACCTTACACTTTACATTTTCCTATTCCTTTTGCTTTTTATTTTATTTTATTTTTTTTAATAATTTTATTTTTTTAATGGGGTGACATCAATAAATCAGGATACATATATTCAAAGATAACAAGTCCAGGTTATCTTGTCGTTCAATTATGTTGCATACCCATCACCCAAAGTCAGATTATCCTCTGTCACCTTCTATCTTGTTTTCTTTGTGCCCCTCCCACCCCCTATCCCTCTCCCATTCCCCCCTCCCCCCCGTAACCACCACACTCTTATCAATGTCTCTTAGTTTCACTATTATGTCCCACCTACGTATGGAATAATACAGTTCCTGTTTTTTTCTGATTTACTTATTTCGCTTCGTATCATGTTATCAAGATCCCACCATTTTGCTGTAAATGTTCCGAAGTCATCATTTCTTATGGCTGAGTAGTATTCCATAGTGTATATGTGCCACATCTTCTTTATCCAGTCATCTATTGATGGGCTTTTTGGTTGTTTCCATGTCCTGGCCACTGTGAACAATGCTGCAATAAACATGGGGCTGCATGTGTCTTTACGTATCAATGTTTCTGAGTTTAGGGGATATATACCCAGTAGAGGGATTGCTGGGTCATAAGGTAGTTCTATTTTCAGTTTTTTGAGGAACCACCATACTTTCTTCCATAATGGTTGTACTACTTTACATTCCCACCAACAGTGTATGAGGGTTCCTTTTTCTCCACAGCCTCTCCAACATTTGCTATTACCTGACTTGCTAATAACAGCTAATCGAACAGGTGTGAGGTGGTATCTCATTGCCGTTTTGATTTGCATTTCTCTAATAGCTAAAGAAGATGAGCATCTTTTCATATATCTGTTGGCCATTTGTATTTCTTCCTGGGAGAAGTGTCTATTCATATCCTCTTCCCATTTTTTTATTGGATTGTTTGTTTGTTTGTTGTTGAGTTTTATGAGTTCTTTGTATATTTTGGATATTAGGCCCTTATCTGAGCTGTTGTTTGAAAATATCATTTCCCATTTAGTTGGCTTTCTGTTTATTTTGTTATCAGTTTCCCTTGCTGAGCAAAAACTTCTTAGTCTGATGTAGTCCCATTCATTAATTTTTGCCTTCACTTCTCTTGCCATTGGAGTCAAATTCATAAAATGCTCTTTAAAACCCAGGTCCATGAGTTGAGTACCTATGTCTTCTTCTATGTACTTAATTGTTTCAGGTCTTATGTTTAGATCTTTGATCCATTTTGAGTTAATTTTTGTACAAGGGGAGAGACTGTAGTCCAGTTTCATTCTTTTGCATGTGGCTTTCCAGTTTTCCCAGCACCATTTATTGAAGAGGCTTTCTTTTCTCCATTGTGTGTTGTTGGCCCCTTTATCAAAAATTATTTGACTATATATATGTGGTTTTATTTCTGGACTTTCTATTCTGTTCCATTGGTCTGAGTGTCTATTTTTCTGCCAATACCATGCTGTTTTGATTGTCGTGGCCCTATAATAGAGTTTGAAGTCAGGTATTGTTATGCCCCCAGCTTCATTCTTTTTCTTTAGGATTGCTTTGGCTATTCGGGGTTTTTTATAGTTCCATATAAATCTGATGATTTTTTGCTCTATTTCTTTAAAAAATGTCATTGGAAGTTTGATGGGAATTGCATTAAATTTGTATATTGCTTTGGGTAATATAGCCATCTTGATTATATTTATTCTTCCTAGCCAAGAACAAGGTATATTCTTCCATCTCATTATATCTTTTTCGATTTCCCTTAACAATGGTTTATAGTTTTCATTATATAAGTCCTTTACATTCTTTGTTATGTTTATTCCTAAGTATTTTATTTTTTTTGTTGCAATCGTGAAGGGGATTATTCTTTTGAGTTCCTTCTCAGTTGTTTCATTGTTGGCATATAGAAAGGCTATTGACTTCTGTATGTTAATTTTGTATCCTGCGACCTTACTGTATTGGCTTATTGTTTCTAGTAGTCTTTTTGTGGATTCTTTGGGCTTTTCGATGTATAGGATCATATCATCTGCAAAAAGTGATACCTTTACTTCTTCTTTTCCGATATGGATGCCTTTTATTTCTTTGTCTTGTCTGATTGCTCTGGCTAGAACCTCTAGTACCACATTAAATAAGAGTGGAGAGAGTGGACAACCCTGTCTTGTTCCTGATTTAAGGGGGAAAGCCTTCAGTTTAGTGCCATTTAATATGATGTTAGCTGATGGTTTATCATATATGGCCTTTATCATGTTGAGATATTTTCCTTCTATACCCATTTTGTTGAGAGTCTTAAACATAAAATTGTGTTGTATTTTATCGAAAGCCTTTTCTGCGTCTATTGATAAGATCATGTGGTTTTTGTTCTTTGTTTTGTTGATATGGTGTATTACATTAACCGTTTTACGTATGTTGAACCATCCTTGAGATTCTGGGATGAATCCCACTTGATCATGATGTATTATTTTTTTAATATGTTGTTGTATTCGATTTGCTAGTATTTTGTTTAGTATTTTAGCATCTGTATTCATTAGAGATATTGGTCTGTAGTTTTCTTTTTTTGTGCCATCCTTGCCTGGTTTTGGTATGAGGGTTATGTTGGCCTCATAAAATGTGTTTGGAAGTATTGCTTCTTCTTCAATTTTTTGGAAGACTTTGAGTAGAATAGGAACCAAGTCTTCTTTGAATGTTTGATAAAATTCGCTGGTATAGCCGTCAGGGCCTGGACTTTTATTTTTGGGGAGATTTTTAATGGTTTTTTCTATTTCTTCTCTACTGATAGGTCTGTTTAGGCTTTCTGCTTCTTCTTGACTCAGTCTAGGAAGGTTGTATTTTTCTAGGAATTTATCCATTTCTTCTAGGTTGTTGAATTTAGTGGCATAAAGTTTTTCATAGTATTCTACAATAATTCTTTGTATAGCTACGGTGTCCGTGGTGATTTCTCCTCTTTCATTTTGGATTTTGTTTATATGAGTTCTTTCTCTTTTTTCCTTGGTAAGTCTTGCCAAGGGTTTGTCAATTTTGTTGATCTTTTCAAAGAACCAGCTCCTTGTTCTATTAATTTTTTCTATAGTTTTTCTGTTCTCTAATTCATTTATTTCTGCTCTGATTTTTATTATCTCCTTTCTTCGGCTGGTTTTGGGTTGTCTTTGTTCTTCTTTTTCTAGTTCCTTAAGGTGGGAAGTTAAGTGGTTCACTTGGGCTCTCTCTTGTTTGTTCATATATGCCTGAAGTGATATGAACTTCCCTCTTATCACTGCTTTTGCTGCATCCCATAGATTCTGATATGTCGTATTGTCATTTTCATTAGTCTGTATATATCTTTTGATCTCTGCACTTATTTCTTCTTTGACCCATTCATTTTTTAAAAGTATGTTGTTTAGTTTCCACATTTTTGTGGGATTTTTTTCCTCTTTTTTGCAGTTGAATTCTAGTTTCAAGGCTTTATGATCAGAAAATATGCTTGGTACAACTTCAATTTTTCTGAATTTGCTGATATTGTTTTTGTGGCCCAACATATGGTCAATTCTTGAGAATGATCCATGTACACTGGAGAAAAATGTATACTCAGTCACTTTGGGATGAAATGTCCTGTAGATGTCTATCATATCCAGGTGCTCTAGTGTTTTGTTTAAGGCCACTATGTCTTTGTTGATTCTCTGTTTGGATGACCGATCTAGAACCGTCAGCGGTGTATTGAGGTCTCCAAGTATGATTGTATTTTTGTCAGTTTTTGTTTTAAGATCAATAAGTAGCTGTCTTATATATTTTGGTGCTCCTTGGTTTGGTGCATATATATTAAGAATTGTTATGTCTTCTTGATTCAGTGTCCCCTTAGCCATTATGAAATGGCCATTTTTGTCTCTAAGTACTTTTCCTGTCTTGTAGTCAGCATTATCCGATATGAGTATTGCTACACCTGCTTTTTTTTGGATGTTATTTGCTTGGAGTATTGTTTTCCAGCCTTTCACTTTGAATTTGTTTTTATCCTTGTTACTTAGATGAGTTTCCTGTAGGCAGCATACAGTTGGATTTTCTTTTTTAATCCATTCTGCTACTCTGTGCCTTTTTATTGGTGAGTTTAATCCATTTACATTTAGTGTAATTATTGATACTTGTGAGTTCCCTATTGCCATTTTATATCTTGCTTTCTGTTAGTTTTGTGTCTTGTTTGATCCTTCTCTTTCGTTTTTCTATCTTTTGTTTTTATTTGGTTGTATTCCATACATCTTTCCTCTGTTGCTATCTTTTTTATCTCATGTGCTTCTGTGGTGGTTTTTTCAATGGTGGTTACCTTTGAGTAATGAAAAGGGTCCCTACCCTGTTCATTGTAGCGAACTATTTTGTGAGTACTTTTGCACTCCATCGTCCTTTGCTACTGTTAATCTCCGTCTTCTCCCCCTCTTTCTTTTTGTTGTTGTCACAGTTTAAATTTGGTTTTATTGTGTTCTTCTTGGAGCTTTTACTTGTGGCTCTGTTTTTTTTTTGTTCTTTGTATCTGATTGGAGAACCCCCTTTAGTAATTCCTGGAGTGGGGCTTTTCTGATGATAAATTCCCTCATCTTTTCTGTATCTGTGAATGTTTTTATTTCTCCTTCGTATTTGAAGGATAGCTTTGATGGGTATAGTATTCGTGGCTGAAAGTTCCTCTCTTTCAGGACTTTAAATATTGGGGTCCACTCTCTTCTAGCTTGTAGAGTTTCTGCTGAGAAATCTGATGATAATCTAATGGGCCTTCCTTTATATGTTGTATTCTTCTTTTCCCTGGCTGCCTTGAGAATTTTTTCTTTGCTGTTGGTTTGTGTCAATTTCATTATGATATGCCTTGGAGTAGGTTTGTTGGGGTTAAGAAAACTTGGAGTTCTGTTTGCTTCTTGAACTTGAGGCTTTAGTTCTTTCCACAGGCTTGGGAAGTTCTCATCAATTATTTGTTTAAGTATGTTCTCCATTCCATTTTCTCTCTCTTCTCCCTCTGATATACCTATTATTCTTATGTTATTCTTTTTGATGGAGTCAGATAATTCTTGTAGGGCTATCTCATTTTTTTTAATTTTTGAGTCTCTTTCTTCTTCTCTCTGTTGTGCCTCAAGTTGCTTGTCTTCTATTTCACTAATCCTCTCTTCTATCTGACCTGTTCTATTAGCTAAGCTTGTTACTTCATTTTTCAGCTCGTTAATTGAGTTTTTCATCTCTGTTTGATTTGTTTTTATAGTTTCAATTTCCTTGGACATATATTCTTTGTGTTCATGGAGTTGTTTTCTGAGCTCCCTATATTGCCTTTCTGTGTTTTCTTGTATATCTCGGAGGATTTTTAGGATTTCTATCTTGAATTCTCTGTCATTTAGCTCCAAGGTTTCCAATATATTAAATTTTTTCTCCATAGATTTTTCCTCATCTAGCTGTGTTACCTCTCTTTCTTTTGTATCCATGATATTCGATTTTCTCTTCCTTAATGGCATCTGAGGGTGGTTTTGTTGATAGTATTAATGAGATTTAATAAAGAATAAAAAGTTAAAAAAAAAATAAAAAAATAACAAATCGAAAAGAGTTGTTTTTTTTAAAAAAAAATTAATAATGAAATAAAGAAAAATAAAATAAAATAAAAATTTTTAAAAAAAGGAAATTATTCCCCCCCTCTTTTTTTCCTCTCCTCTCCTCTCCCCTCTTTCTTGAGAAAATCTTGTGGTGGACTGTGAGTTATAACAAACAATGCCTGTGATGGAGGGCCTGAATTGGGGAAAAGTAATAAAGGGGCAAAAAAGAGAGAAAGAAAAAAAAAAAAAAAAAAAGAAAAAAAAAAAAAAGAGCGTATGGACCCACAAAAAGCAAATAAGGAAAAAATTTGGGTCAAGAATAAAATGATTTGCTTTTAGGTGTTGGTTTTCTAAGAGTTATGATGAGAGGAATAAGAGGAAAATGGAAAAATGGGGGGACAAATTAAAAACTTACTATTGTATTTAGTGGAACAAGAACTAGATAATATGGAGAGCCAGGGATGGGAGCACTGCTAGTGAGTTAAAAAGGTGAAGTAAAAACCCCCCAAAATGCCACAAACATAGGTTTGAGTCCCAGATAAGATAATTTGTTTGTTATTGAGGTTTGAATGAGAGGAGATGTAAAGGAGAAAGGAAGAAACTAATATAGAGGGAGAAAAGAAAGAGAGAGAGAGAAAAAAAGAGGGAACCACTAAAAGAAGAAAAAAGAAAGGAGAGAGAGAGAAAGAGTTAAGGGTTTTGGAGTGTAACCCTCATAGAGAGAAAGGAAGAGAAGAGAAATGATAATGGGAGATGTAACACTTATGGGTAGTGTAGTTCAAGGAGGGGAGAGAGTAAGACCGGTAGAGAGTTAATCGGCCAAATTGGAGGAGGAAAAAAAAGTCTCAAGAATGAAGATAAGAGAAACAAACGAACAAATATAATAAAATGGGATAGGTTATAAAGTCTGCAGATTATTCTTGATTTTGAGAGGTTATCTTCTTGCTTTTTCTTTTCTCTCCCTCTTCCTGGTCGGTGACTCTGTACCCCGGGTTCTGCCCCTTTGGCACGCTCAGGTAGAGGTTTGCAGTTGATAAGTCTCTATGGCAATGTCATGTATTATGCTTTATTCTCGTTGGGAGTTGAGGCTCATTAGCATTTATAGGCTCCTACAGTGAGAGAGTCCGTGTTCCTGGAGCCTTTCTCCTAGTCTTTCCTTCCTCAATTAGTAGCCTGATAGTCCAGGTATGGGGTTGCTGCTGCCTCTGCCTGGATAGTAAGAGGCTCAAAGAGCTGGCAACTCCCCACTCTATTTCCACTCAGCACAGGGCTCTGGGTAAGGCTCAGTCAGTCAGAGCTGCTAGCATAATCAGGTGGGCTTTCCGCCCACTCAAAGACCACTGGCTCTGCCACTCTGTCCGGTAACACAAGCGGGTGCCCACTTCCGGGGCGCTTGGAGGAAACTCTCACTCACTGTCTGCAACCAGGATATCCGGCCAGCAGTCTCACGCTCTGAGTGAAACCCCCAACCGCAGGGAAAAGTTGCAGCGTTGGAATTGAGTCTCGCTCCGTCCCCGTGTGCGGCTTTTGCAAGGCGCTGGGGCGGCCCGAGATTCCGCTTTGGCCCACACAAAGGCCCCTGACTCTGCCCCTCTCTGCGATAACACGGGCGCGCACTGCCGAGGCACTCGGAGGAATCGCTCACTCCTTATCTGCGCGCGCACACCAGGATATGAGGCCGGCCGCGGTTCCCTCTGAGTGAAACCCTCACCAGCACGGAAAATCTCCACCGTTGGAAGTAGTTCTCACTCCCTCCCGTGCGTGGCTTTCCCAGGGCGCTGGGGCTGCCCAGAGACTCTGCCCTCAGCCCACAGAAAGGCCTCTGACCCTGCCTCTCCGTGGGGCAACACGGGCACCCACTCTTGGGGCCTAGGAAGAAATCTCTCTTCCACTAACTGCGCACCGACCAGGAGACCGGGTAAAATGGCCGCTCCGCTTGTCTTTCTTTGTTTGGGTTTGGCGCGAGTGTTAGCTTGTATTGCCCGGGTTGCCACAGGATCAGATTTTCCTCGGCTTGGATCTCTGAGCCACAGCCTGGTTCGGCCGTTTTTGCTGCGGCGGCCTGGATCTATTCACCCCCTTTGCCCGCCTCAGTTTCTATATTCACAGTTACCAGAGAAAGCCGCCCTGTTTAGGTTAGTGAGGAAGGCGGAGCATTTCTTACTCCCTATTTCCTTCGGGGTTTGGTTATATATTTAGCCGATTTTTCACTCAATCATACCTTTGGGTGTATTGCGAAGAATCTGGAAGCTCCAAGTATAGGTTTTTCTGTTTCTGGTTGAAGATCTTCTTGAGTTTTGGGGGAGATTTATCGGTATCGCTTCCTACTCCGCCATTACTCTGACGTCCGAACCCTTTTGCTTTTTAAAAAACTATTCTTTGTGGTAAGAAGACCCAAAAGTGGGCCACGTGATTCCCACTCTTGGTGTTCACACTGTTGTGCAACTCCCTCCTCTTGAGTGTGAGTGGGACCTCATTCACACTTCTAATCAACAGAATACTGTGAAAATGGCAGGTTGCCTCCTCTGTGACTACATCGTATAAGACTGTAACGCCCATCTTGTAGTTTCCCTCCTTTGCTGGTTTTGATAAAGCAGATGGTCACTCTGGGGAGGCCCACATGGAACAGAGGCAAATCTCTGGCCAAGACTGATCTAAGAACTGAGGGTGGCCTCTCACCCACAGCCCACAGGCAATCAAGGCACCCAGTCCAGCACCTGAAAGGAACTGAATTCTGCCAACAACCATGGAAGCTTGGAAACACAGCCTTCCCCAGTCCAGCCTCAGATGAGACCACTGCCCCATCTAACACTTTGTTGCCTTGGGAAGGCATGAAGCAGAAGACTCAGCTAAGCTGTGTACCAACCTCTGTTCCACAGAAACTGATATAATAAAGGTAATCAAGGCAAGTTGTTCAAAGCCATTAGATTTGTGATAATATTATCATGCATCAATAAATAATATTCTCCTATAATTAAAAATAGCAATAACATAATGATATTTTGAAGTGGTTTTTTTTTTTCAATTAGCAATAGAGTGTTACAGATAAAAATCAATTTAAGATAAATTATTCTGATGATCCGTCAGGTCCGGGAACAGCTCCTTCATTAAGCTAATCAGGAAACCACAGCACAGAGGAGTGGAGCGGCGTGGACCGGTTCAGCGAGGTTAAACAACGTGGCCAGGTTCACACGTTAATAAACTGCAGTGTCACTGGAGAGCACACACACTCACTAACTTTCCTTCCCCCTCTCACTGCTGCCTACAGAATGACAACTGGAATATTAAAAGAAAAACAATTAGCAAAGCGCAAGATAATTGCTCAAATCAAGGGCAACGATTCACTTCTGCCTTAGATTAGATTCGTGGTAAGCACTGTTCCCGACATTACCCCTAGTTCCTGGGAGGGTAGAAGTGTTAAAAAGGCACTTATTAGACAATTTTTTTGACAGCT
This sequence comes from Saccopteryx bilineata, assembly GCF_036850765.1. NCBI lineage: Eukaryota > Metazoa > Chordata > Mammalia > Chiroptera > Emballonuridae > Saccopteryx > Saccopteryx bilineata. Next base: position 16,352,241 of record NC_089498.1, read on the forward strand.
GCTGCCTTTGCAATTACGATAAATTTTTTTTCCTTCTTTTGAATAGCTCCAGATTTGTTTTTGTCTGAGCTGAGGTGGAAAATTGAGAAATAACGGATTCAACAATAATTGACTTTATTAGGTATACGAATGTATTACGCCGTATATTAAAAACTCATTGCTTTTATATTGGCCTCGTACACTGTGCACTACTTTTATGGTTCCCTAGTCTCCGGCGTTCCCCCTTCTTTACTGTTCCCATCAGCTTTATGTTCCTCATTCCCTGTCAGGCAGAGGAAATAAATGGTTAAAAACCTAAGTGCTCATCAGACACCAGCCAGGGTACATAAATGAAAGTGGGCAGGCTTGGGTAATTTAAGATATTGCTGTGAGCTGGTGCTGCCAAATGGTGCACTTATTGAACCATAAACAAAAGCAATTAAGATGAGCTGTTGGTTACTGTGAAGAAAAGTTCTCCAATAGCATAGAGAAGCGCTGGCCACAGAAGGAGTCTCATTTGCATCAGCCTCTCTGGAATCCTGGGATATCCCAGGAGGACCGCATGAGTCCCTTTGGCAAAGGGGTCCCGATGTCTCTTGAGAAGGATCCTGAGACAACCCCGGGAGCATCCCTCACAGGGGATCACAACTACCAGGCAAGGTTGCCCACTTCTTGACTACACAGCCAGGAAGGAAGGAAGTCCTTCTGACATAGATGGGAGGCGTAAGGCATGCAGAATGGGGTACTGTTGAACTCTACTTAGAAAAGCATCACTTCAGCCCAATGTTAAAGAACTCATTGGGGGAAAGAAAAGAAGTAATTGGAGAAGCTGTTAACTCAGAGAAAGAGGAGACCCCGGCTTGCTACCTTTAATGGTGTGACCCTCCCAAGGGGGCCTACAAGCTGCCCTAATTTGAAGAGCTGAGCAACTGCAGCCTGGGTCAAGAGTTGGCGAGCCCTAACTGATCCTGGCTAATCCTGGCTGCAGGAGGAGCGAAAACCACAGGAGTAAGAATGGATCTGCTCTGTTCGCACAGGTGGGCAGAGAGCAGGGATGCTGAGAAACCCAGACACAAAACCAGGTGACGGGTCTGGATAAATGCAGAGGAATACTCACCCTCCACCCCACCCAGCCCCAAACCCACAACTACAACCCCCCGCCCCCAGCTGGAGCAGCACAGACAGTGATCACAATATAAATAAATCTCTGAACACTCTGTTTATGTTGGCACCTCCTTCTGGGGCGGAAAGGCAACCCGTTTATGGAGACTTGTATCTAAAAATCTCCAACAGCGAGGCATATGGGAGATGCTCAACAACAGCTCATGGGGCGTGGGGGGGCGGTGGGGAGAGAGAAAACCAGGAATGAATGGACGAACAGATGGAGGGAATAAGTGAATGTGTCGCTGAGATGGAAGTGAAGGCCGGCACTGACATTTCGAGTCGCCTGCAGGAGGCAGAGCAAAGCACCCTGAGACACATCTTAAGCAATGAGCAGGAGTAAGACAGGCAGGAGAAGAAAAACGAGCTTCCAGCCAGACAGATGATGTCGGGTCAACGCAATCCGCCCCCTTCTGTCTGGAGGAAGTCGGCAGGCACACATTACAGCGCGCCGATCGGCCACCGCAAGCGGTGATTGGCATCTCAGAGCCCAGCACTTGTGAAAAGACTGACATTCAGGCGGACAGGTCTAAATGTCACCGGCCAAAGGCCAGAGCACCTTGCGGCCTGGCTGGGGCCACTCAGACAGGTGAGGTGACCGCCAGACCAATGCTGTCACCCCAAGTAGCGGTTTGAAATTCCCTGCCAGTGGCCAGTTCCTCGAACCAGGAAGCGTATCTGTATTAGTGTCAATGTGTTTTATGAACATGTGGGAACCCAGGAAAAGGAAAGGCCATCTACCGTCTCTCTACGAAGGGTGCAATACCAGCTTGTTAAATATCAAAAGGCTAGAGGTGGGGTGATTGACCCAATTTAATAGATAAAGAATCTCAGGATCAGACCAAGTGAGTGGTCTTTTAAAATTCACACCGGTGGTAAGCAATAGAACCAGGATCAAACTATGATTGCCTGAGCCATGGAACTCTTGTTCCTTCTCCTACTCTACACGTTCATATTAACTCCAAGAAATAGGGAGGTATGCAAAGTGAGATCACTCCCAAGGCAAAGAGGCAGAGCTGGGTGGATATCCAATTCCTCTCTGAATATTGCAGTTGCTCTTCTGCAACAGCAAGAGAAATACCACGTGAAGCAGGTGAAGAAGAAGATGGTATGCGGGGTAGCAAGAGCGAGAGATGGGTCACTTCTTCACTGAACTTGTATCCCCCACCAGGAGCCCATGACAGATCACAGGGAGGCTGAGGGGGAGTCACTGCTTCTGGCAGAACTAGGGTCCCAGGGCAGACTCTAAAGGGCCACTGGGAAGGTAAAATTAGGTTATAGACAGAGCATGGAGAACTCTTATTCACTGTGTTGAATGAGGAAAGAAAGAAAAAAAGGCAAGGGAGTCGGTGGTCCCGGATTCATTCAACAAGCATGAATGAATATCACATCTGCTGTTCTCATCCCCATGGCAACAAAACCCATGGGAGGAAGTCCTGTCCACGCAGCTGTCAGAAGCAAGGAGGACAGACATGTAGGACAACATTGATAAGGACATAAGATAATGCTCTCTATAGAATAATAGAGCTTCCAAGACCAAGTCTGTAGGATTTTTGTGATTTAGTTCATTTACTCGATGAACCTCTATTGAGCAGCTCCCCCGGAAGAGAATCCTGTGGGTTCTAGGGGCAGATCGGTGAGTGACATAGGCACTCAAGTCTCCCAGGTCCTGCGCTCGTATTCCGGGGAAGTGCATTCCCTGGGTGCTCAGCCTCCCTGCGTTCCTTCTCCACGTGTCTCTCAGAATCGCCCTGTGGTCTCCCTCCTCAGAGAAGCGGGCAGTGGGGACTGGGGGTGGCATTTTTATACACAGGATGCCTTAGATTCAAATTTTGGATTTGCCCCATTCTAACTAAGAGATCATCCAAACTAACAAATTGCAAGGATGGTTTGTCACTTGTAAGGCGGGGTGGGGTGAGGGCGGGGGCACAGCGTTTTCCTTGAAGGGCTTTGAGAAGAGTCGGGTTGAGTATGCTACATCATCTAGCCAGATGCACAGACACTAAAAGTAGGAGGAGCCTGTGCTTTCTTTTCCTTTTTTTTTTTTTTTTTTAGTTGAGACTTCTCTCCCCCAGGCTTGAGTGGCTGTATCAGGCTGTAAGCCCACTCAGCTGTTTCCAGGTCTCTGTCCCCACAGCAGCCCCTGCAGACTGTGACCCTCTGCATCAGGTGGACACATTCCCTACGCTACGCCACCATAGCACTCAGAGAACCCCAGATCATTAACTGTGAGAGACAGGGAGACTTGGAAGGGGGTGACTAGAGTCAGGGAGACCAAAATAAGGCATTCCTCGGGTCAACCACAACGAGCCCCTCACCAAGACAGTGACCCAGTGGAGCGGGAGGAAGTGTGTGTGAGATTTGGGGGAGGTTCTTCATGCCCACTGCGGAGGCCTTGGGGCTGAGGGAAAGGCAGGCACCCAGCACGGCCCCCTTTCTGATCTGGGCCACTGGCTGGAGAATCGTGTCACTTGTAATGACTCAGTAGGAACAAGGCTGGGTTATGAGTTGCATGTGCCTGGCAGGCTAGGTAAGTGACAGCCATGGGGAGTTCAGTGCAGAACCCTGTACTTTGTAGGAGAAGCCTGGGCGGGAGGTCAAGATGTGGGAGTCATCGGAGTGTAGGTGGCATCTGTCACCATGAAAGTCAACGAGGTGGCCGAGGAGAGTGACTAGAGCGAGAGGAGGGTGTGGGGGGCAGAGACCAGACACACTGCTGTTTAAAAACAGACAAGAAAGGGAAGTCAATAAAATATACACAGAAGAGTTGAGCCAAGGCGGAAGCTAAGAAATTGCGCAACTGACCTGGTGCAGGCACCACAAATAAGCATTGACTTTTGGGCTGAGAATAGAAAAACCCCGGGCAGGCGGAGTGCTCTCCCCAAACCCCTGCTGGCAGCGTGGGGACACCAACAGCTCCCTAGGACACACCCGTCCCCAAGGAGTGAAGGGGCAGGACTCTGTGAACCCCAGGATCAGCCAGGAGCTTTGCTTGGCGGGGAAATGTCACACTGGAAGAGCCCCAGCCCAGAGGGGCAGTGGACCAGGGCAGCAGCGGTGACCCGGAGTGCCCCTGAGATGGGATGCAGAAGGGAAAAGCGTTCCTGGAACGTTCTAGATCTAGACGATTCATCCTCACCCTCCTCTGTGAGGTGGAAATGCTTTAGAAAGCAACCTTCCTGGGTTATAAATTCTCTCAGTCCCTTCTTAACCAGGCAGGCAAGATTGATGAGCTGAGCGGGTTGACACAGAAGCAATTGGGAATATCATTATTGGCCGTGTATTTATCTGCATTTATGTTAATAGCTTTGTTCTTGATCAGAGCAGCGGCTGAACTCAGGGAAATGGCTTAAGTTTTCCGGTGATGAATTACGTGGGAGTCGCAGAGTAGTCAATACGTATAATGCGTAGAAAACATTTCCTTCCCCCCACACCCCTTTTTCTGCTTCTGATCTTAATAGCACAGGTTTCCTGCATACTGGGGACCGAACCAACTCAATTTTTCACATCCACTTTGTCATCGGATTGATTTAGTGCTTCTTGCGGTCAGACTTTGCAGAGAAAAAGAACGCGCATACAATTGCTCTCTGTGGCATGCTCTCTCTTTCTTGTTCTTTTTTTTTTTTGTTCTTTTTTGACGGGCAATTTCACAAAAATCACAGGGCTGGGAAGGACCTTTGTGTGCATCTCTTCCTCACTCCTCACCACCCAGGACAGGAGTCCTTGGGAGGAAAAAAGGGGACACAGAAAGAAGTAGCTTCTCGGAGATCCTTCCCAGGTCGGGCCGAGCGCTCCGATGTTCCACTCCGCTACCCAATTTCATCTTCACGAAGCTCCATCACCCGTGCTGACGGTGAGCGATGAGTACATGGAGCCTTGGAGAACTGGGCCAGGAGTTAGCAAACCACGGCCTGCGGGCCAAAGCGAGCCCGCCTTCTGTTTTGTAAATAAGGTTTTCTTAGAACACAGCCACACTCACCCCCTCACTCGTTCGCTGAGGGAGCCTCTGGGGCTGCTTTCGAGCCACCATGGCAGAGCTGAGTGTGAGCAACCAAGGGCACAGTGCCCACAGAGCCTAACATACCTACGATCTGGCCCTTTCCAGAAAAAGCTTGCTAAGCCCTGCTTTAGACGAACTGCCCTGGTCACAGGCAGGATGTGACTGTGCATAGCAAAGGCCCTGTTCTGTCTGACTTCAAATCCTGTATTTCCTCCGTGTTAGCGCTACGCCTGTTTACAACGTCCACCATAAGGAGGACAAACCAGTTCCAGCGGCCCCTCGGTATGTTCAGATTCAGAAAGGCACCCCCGCCCACCACGTGCAAACAGTCAAGCCTTCTAGAGTCAGATAAGGCAGCTGCAAGGATTTGTCTGCTCGGAAGACATAAGAGTGAAACAGGGACTCGGGTCGTCTTTACTCGTCACCCCACCGTGGGTTCCCTTTTCCGCTGGGCAGGAAGAAAACCAGAATGAATGTTAGCTTCATATCATTTAAAATGGATATTAATATCCTTGATAACTTCCTTTAATTAGAGAAGGCTTCCTGGAAGAAGTAGAATTTGATACACATTTTTCATGTCACTGGTCATAAAAGTTTCTCAGAAAGCTTCTGAAGGAAATGAGAAGAGATGAAAAATGATTCTGAAGGCCGGAGACCACCCAGGAAGGCCATGGTAAGGCAGGCGGGCGAAGGTGACCGTGCTGGGGGACACGCTCGTGCAACATCTGGGACCCGCTGTGGGATTTACACCAAGCTCTTTCAATCTGCACCGCCCTTGGAAAGGTAGATAATTTTGTAAGATGAGAAAAGAGAAACCCTAAAATGTGGAGGGATTTACCCAAGATTTTACAGGTAGCAAGTGGTAGAGACAGGATTTGAACTCAGTTCTGTGTGCAAAGCTCACTCTTCTTCCCACATGCCACTTCTTAAATGAAGCCAGCAGATACAAAAAGGAACTTCCAGAGGTGGTCCCAAAGGGAGTATCAATTTTTCTGGGGGTCAGCTTTTGTTAGAGGCAAAGTCAACTCGAATGAACGGGACCCGATGGAAGACACCTATTCCTGGTCCCAATGGGAGTTAAAAATCTGAAAGTGAGAGCAAAGGGGGTGTGGCAGGTGGAGGGTGTGAGGAGGAAGGGCTTGCGGGGATCTAGCATATGGCATAGAGCAGGGGTCCCCAAACTTTTTACACAGGGGGCCAGTTCACTGTCCCTCAGACCGTTGGAGGGCCAGACTATAAAAAAAACTATGGACAAATCCCTATGCACACTGCACATATCTTATTTTAAAGTAAAAAAACAAAACGGGAACAAGTACATTATTTAAAATAAAAAAAACAAATAAATTTAAATCAACAAACTGACCAGTATTTCAGTAAGAACTATGCTCCTCTCACTGACCACCAATGAAAGAGGTGCCCCTTCCAGAAGTGCGGCAGGGGCCGGATAAATGGCCTCGGGGGGGCCGCACGCAGCCCGGGGGCCGTAGTTTGGGGACCCCTGGCTTAGAAGAGAGAGAAAACTGTGAGTGCAGGCTCCCTGAAGCGGGAGGCTGTGGAGATCCGGGAGAGTCAGGAGGAGACCCCAGAGAGACCCAGGTCCTTCCCCGGAAATCCAAGTCTACAAGGCATCAGGAGAGTGGCTCGTTTGACCTCGGAGATCTGATTTGAGATGTGACCTCTACCCAATTCGAGGGTCTGATTAATCAGAGAATTTCAGAATATCAGGCAGAGAAGGGAGTTACGGGTTACCTGGCCTAATCTTCTATCGGATCCTGATACCTCTCTACAACACTCACCCCAGGGAGGGCAGACCCTGCTCAGCCTCCTCCTACAACCCCAGGCAGCTCAGGAAGATAGCGACTTCCCTGTGACTCACACCAATCAAGCCCAGCTCTACTTTCCGCTTCTGTCTACCCCCCAGCAGTTGATCAGAACAAACCTTACAGCGCCTTCACATAAAATGTCTTCAAATACACAAGAGAGTAAGTAGTTAGTAGATACGCTTATGACTATCCTCTCCGTGTTAAACATAAAAATCACCGTTGACAGATGTCTTCTGTGTAGGTTTTACATGTTATATCCCTGAGAGTTTTTCATTACAATACTCCCACTTTATAGGAGAGAAAACAGGCTCAGAGAACGAAAGTCTCCCATGAGAACATCACCAGGGAATCCAAGAGACAGAGTCCAACCCAGGCCATTCTTTGAATCCCATGAAATTCCTGTCCCCAGGCTTTTGAGCTCCCTCAACTTTACAATAATTTACTCTGGACTTAAAAAGGAGCAAAGTATAGGCCCTGGCAGGTTGGCTCAGCGGTAGAGCGTCGGCCTGGCGTGCGGGGGACCCGAGTTCGATTCCCGGCCAGGGCACATAGGAGAAGCGCCCATTTGCTTCTTCACCCCCCCTCCTTCCTCTCTGTCTCTCTCTTCCCCTCCCGCAGCCAAGGCTCCATTGGAGCAAAGATGGCCCAGGCGCTGGGGATGGCTCCTTGGCCTCTGCCCCAGGAGCTGGAGTGGCTCTGGTCGCGGCAGAGCGATGCCCCGGAGGGGCAGAGCATCGCCCCCTGGTGGGCAGAGCGGTGCCCCTGGTGGGCGTGCCAGGTGGATCCCCGTCGGGCGCATGCGGGAGTCTGTCTGACTGTCTCTCCCCGTTTCCAGCTTCAGAAAAATACAAAAAAAAAAAAAGGAGCAAAGTGTAAATGGGCCTTTTTTGTTTTGTTTTTTTAACTCTATTGACATGAAGGAGAAAAAGTTATAAGTAGAATTGAGTCAAAGCTGTAGAAGAAAGACAATTGACCAGTTGAAGAATGTCTTTTTATAAAATATCTTCTGAGGTTGGTTCTGGGGTTTAACATATAAATCAGTGGTACATGTCTCCAGAAGTTCAGGTTAAAAATTAATTCACCAGTTTCCCAGGAATCGTCAATAAAATCAGGTTCCTTTCATTTATCCAACGACGGGAATATATATTCTGTAATTAGATAAACTTCTTCTCTTTGTCATTTAAAAATGAACAGCATCTTTAAAATGTATTTTCATAATCATCTCCTCTAATAAAAAGTGTCAGAAGAGGCAGTTTCATGCACTGTAACTTTATAGACAAGGAGGTTAATCAAGGCGGATACGTTTCTTAAAATGACTGTGATTGCTCGAGCCTCCAAGGTCGAAAGACAGAAATCGACTATAAAATTTTGGTTTTAAATGACACCATAAAGGCCAATACCAGTTACAATCTCCAGCTCTTCTACCTTCAAATCTTACGCCCAACACTATTTTAAATTACGAACTGGCCTTCAATGCACATCTTAGTAATGTTGTAACTCTTGTGACTTCCTCTGGATCAATTTCCTTGTGCTACATACAGAGGAAACCGCCCACAGCCATGGCCTCATGAGCTAAAAGTCTGACTTCCAAAGGCCCAGGACACTCATGGTCTGACATATACTTACTTTCTGAATATTATTAAGAACAAGGGAATTATATACTTCAAAAATAACAGATTCTGCTTTGCATGAAAATATGCTTCCATCTTAATGATATAAAAGAATAGCTTGTTATCACGGTGCATCTTAAGAAAAAAAAAACAAATTACGCATGCAAATGTTTTTTTGGGCTAATTAATTCAATTCTGAAGATAAAATTGGGACAGTACAGAATTTCAAGTAGACTCCTAATAAGTTTTGGAATCTAGCAATTTTTAACTAAGAGAGCAGACCATCTATTTCCAGGAGTGGGAGCCTTTTATGTTGGTGTCTAATTCATCCCAAGTTTGCAAAAAAAAATGTTAACATTCTGATGAGTTATTTGTCCCACCACTCCTGCAATGTAAAACTTTCAGGGTCAAAATTGATACTAAAAAGGTGAAAATTCTAGTTGCCTCGTATGAAGTAAAATGACTCCCAGAAAACAACTTGGTCCATGCACTGATCTAAAGATGACATTATAAAACCTATGTCAGCCACACAATTAAACTGGTCTTTGAATCCGAAGGCCCAGTTCCACTTTAAATGAGTGGACAGAACATGAGCTTGGAGTCTTACAGACCTGGATTTGAATAATGAATCTGCCAGCTATTTGCTATGTGAGAGAAGACAGCATAGTTAAAATCCCTAATATACACTCATTTTTTTTCATACGTAAAGTGGAATTAAAAATGTTTGCCCCCAAGGATTTTTTTTCCCTTTTAATGAGAATTAGAACCAAAAATGTGTTTTCTGTTAAAGAAAAAAAAGATCTTTACAATCTCAGCTGCCTTTTGTGTTCATTCGCCTCCTCTCCCCAAAAAGCATCCTTTTGTTCTGTCATGAGACCCAGATCCCTTGATAATCAGAATTCTTCAGGAGGCCCTGGCCGGTTGGCTCAGTGGTAGAGCGTCGGCCTGGCGTGCAGGGGTTCCGGGTTCGATCCCCGGCCAGGGCACACAGGAGAAGCGCCCATCTGCTTCTCCACCCCTCCCCCTCTCCTTCCTCTCTGTCTCTCTCTTCCCCTCCCGCAGTCGAGGCTCCATTGGAGCAAAGATGGCCCGGGCACTGGGGATGGCTCCTCGGCCTCTGCCCCAGGTGCTAGAATGGCTCTGGTCGCAACAGAGCGACGCCCCGGAGGGGCAGAGCATCGCGCCCTGGTGGGCAGAGCATCGCCCCTTGGTGGGCGTGCCGGGTGGATCCCAGTTGGGTGCATGCGGGAGTCTGTCTGACTGTCTCTCCCTGTTTCCAGCTTCAGAAAAATACAGAAAAAAAAAAAAAGAATTCTTCAGGAAACCTTTGGACTCCCCCAAGGCACGGCTAGAGCAGGTGATTAAGCTTGTCCCTTCCAGAATTCCGAAATCAAGAGAGTCTCTTACACAGATGGGAAAGAAACTATCCTGACACTTGGAATGCAGTAGATGCTCCGGAAACACCGACTTCTTCCCCTCCGGAGGGACTGTTTCTGGACCACAATATTCCAGCCCTCTAGAAGAGTTGCTGATCGTCTGACAGGAGCGCCAAATCCCTTTGTGCCAGCGGGGAAAGAATTTTTACTCTGCACCTGGCCATGGGCTCCAGACAGTGCCAGCCAGTCTAGAAGGAAGAGCCTTTACACCAAAGGGTCCCCACACCCTGCCCTGTGGCCTGGAAAGATGTGGCTGGTCAATGGCAGAAATTCCCGGGACTCCAGAATCCCGCATGGCTAAGGAACCGAAGCTGGCATGAGAAAGTAAATAAATTCCCCATTACTCATGCGTTCCAGTAAAAGGGGGACTTCCTGGTATCCTGCTCCTGCCAGTGAGGAGAGGGAAAAACCGAGGTCACTGGGCTGGGGGACTCGCACCAGACCAGAGAGAAGTCAGAGCTACAGCCTGGATGGAGTCAGGAGAGATGAGGACCACCTGAGCTGATGAGCAGAAAAGAGCTGAGAACAAGGTGAAGAATCGGCAGAAGCAGGCAATGGGTCAGGTCAAGGAATAGCCATCGGAGCCTGGACAGAGAGCCGACACAGGGCACTGAGCCCAGAAAGGGCCTGGCAGGGCCGCCGGCCCAGAACATTAGGAATCCCAACATTTCCCATGTCTTAAAGGACTCAGACCAAGAAGGGGGTTGAGAGAAAAATACCCAGAATCACAAAAAGTAAGGGGAAGGCATGAGTCTAGAAAACTGGGCCGGGGCCACAGGCATGACCAGCTCATACTAGGGGTGTGGCCCAGGGTGAGGACCCCTGGGACTCATGGAAGAGCTGCAACCCCAAAATAGCTGTCATCTCCAGGGAATGCCTTTGCTCTGTACCAATATCCAGGAAAATCCCAAGCACAGCAAAAGCCGTACTTCCAAGTCAAGGGCGGAGAGGCCACTTTGACCTTCCAGGTGTTCTCCTTTCTAAGCTATACCACTACCACCTCTTGACACTGACACTTGACCATCAACCCACTGACACTAATTTCTCTGAGTACCCATCTTCTCATCTATCAAACGGTGGGAATCACATTTAGATGGTGGCAAGTCTTAAGACGGGATTTCAGTAGGGATTAGGGGACCATCTTGGCTGTCGGGGTAAGCAACTCTAAATTCTACGGTTAAACGTGTCTCACAATACCGGCCCCTGTTTCACGACCTCTGAAAATCGACTCTGAAAGTCTGATCTAGAAAACAAGGCCACTCGCGGCAGATGTGACTCCCCTCATGGGTAGTCACATCTTGACTCCCCTCGGCTCCCATCTTGAACACGTGGAGCAGTAGAGTTCATGCAATCTTGTGTGTTGGTGGCACACTGAATAAGCTGGGGAAAGACCCAAATGACATCGAGTGTGAGGAGTTCGGAAAAGCCCAGGTGTACGTGGAAATTGTTCATGATTCACAGGGAAAAGGGAGAAACATTTTCTTTAACGAGCAACACTTCTAGCACCAAGTGTGTGGGGATGTTTTCCGCACCAACTAATTCTCCCTTGCCCGGACTCCAGCTGGGTGCTCTGCAGTTCCGTTGTGACAGTGACGACCCGGAGTGAGCACAGTCCCCGAAGGTTAAGGGCTCATCCCATCAGATTGCCCCCCAACTTCAGATTCCAATCGCAAGTAGTGTGTCCCCAGGCTACCCACGCTTCTGTCTGACTTGGCTGCAAATCAGAGGGCCCTTGAGTTTAATCGTTTGCTATAACAGCTCACAGAACTCAGGGGAACTCTTACTTACGTAACAAGCATAATATTACGTAAGATAAAATAAATGGGGGAGACGAACAGCCACATTAGGAGATACATAGGGTGAGGTCTGGAAGGGTCCAAATGCAGGTGCTTCCGGCCCCTGTGGAGGTGGGGGTGCACCCCCCCCCAGCATGTGAATGTGTTCACCAACCCAGACACTCTGCAAACCCTGTTCTCGATTCCTGTGGGGGCTTCATCATGATAAATGGGTGTTGGTGGTAAGTGTATTAACAGCTAACATTTATTATTTACAATCTGTCAGGTATGCTTCAATGTATCAGATACGTTATCTCCTAATAACAACCTTATGTGAAAAGAACTATTGTTTATCCTCCTCATTTTAACAACACGACAACTGAGTGATGGGAGGTAAAATGACTTGTCCAAGGTCTCCTAGCTCTAAAGCGTTGAAGTTGGTGCGTGAATTCAGGCGGCGACTCCAGAACCCAGGCTTTAAGCCCCTGTGGGTGCTGTATTCAGAGTGAGGGGAGGTGAATAACCTTGGAAGAGATCGTCAGTAGAGAAGGGGAGGGTTGATTTCTATAAACACTGATGATGAGATTTAAACACCATAATACCAGGGGGCATGAAAAATTAAATGGTTGACTACATGAGAGTCAGCCCTCTTCTGATTTTCTCTGTGTGATCCCAGCTCCCTAGGAGAACGCAGAGGACCAGAACACTGGCCATGTGACCGAGCCCCGCTGGGGCAGAGTCTGGGGACTGCCCAGCTCCAGGCCCCGCCCTATCTCATCTGCTAATTGCATTGATTTGTACATTCCCGAAGCCCCACCCATGCAGGACTGCGGAGAAGAAGGGGGAGACCTCACCCTTGCTTTTTAACTCCCCTTTTCATCTTCTTATCTTAAGTTCTTTGGTAATTTTCCGATTTCAAAGGAAATATTTGGAAGGATATCAGAGGACGGGATGCGTTCATGTTTTACACCAAATGCTTTCAACATGAGAATCCGCCCAGTCATATCTAATAAAACTACCCTTCCCGCACTGGTACCAGGAGGTTCATTAGAATAGCAGCTGATAAGCACAGCTGATTTGGTTAAAAAAACAAAACAAAACTATAAGGATATCAGGCCTTTGGAATTCAGGAGCACATAGGAATCTAGGCCCTTTCCAGCTGTCTTAAGACTGTATTCTGTGTTTTGCCATTTCAGGTACTGAGAAATGTACAACTCCAAATCATACTGAACCCTCAAGTGAGATCTTTTCTCTCTCCATCACCCCTGAGGCAGAGAACCCTGAAATGGCCCATTGCTGGTGCCCTACGATGGGGACCCCCTCCTGCCCATGAGTTAGTTACAGCTTCTCTGAGCTCTCTCCCTGGGGTTTCTTCTCAGGGCTCATTTTCCTGATCACAGTGCCCAAGTAACAGCAACAAAAAAGCCAGTGTGCGAGGACAAATACCATTGCCCCCCTCCTTAGTCATGGCTTTTCTTGGAAAATTCCAGAAATAAATAATTCATAAGTTTTCAATCATATGCCATTCTGATTGCGGGATGAAATCTCACACAATCCTGCTCCTCCCACAGAGGAGCTGAACCGTTCCTTTGTCCGGCAAATCCCACCCGTTAGCCTGTTAGTAGCCGCTGGGTTACCAGATCTGCCACAGTATCATGGGCGTGTGTGTTCAAGCAACTCTTATTCTACTTAATAACATTGCCGCTTTCACATAACTTTTATTATAACATATTGTTATAATGGTTCTAGTTTATTATTAGTCATTGTTGTTAGTCTCTTACTATGCCGGAAATGTACATTAAACTTTATCACAGGCATGTGTGCATAGTATATATAAGGTTTGGTACTAGCCACGGTTTCAGACATCCACTAGAGCATCTTGGAATGTATTTCACAAGGATAAGGGGGAACTACTATAAGTCATTTCTATCAATATGTTTGTTACGTATTTTCAACTGCTTATTGTCATTTGGCATGGGCTCGGTCTGCTAGGCGCTGGGGACTCTGGATTAAACACGGATCTCAACTGCAAGGAGCTTACCATCAATGAGATGAGCACAGGGCGGGAGATAGGACACCATCACTGCCACAAGGGAATTAGAAGGAAGGAGGGCTTATTCTCAGCTGGGAAAAACACGGAAAGCATCCTGGAGGAAATGACATCTAAACCAGGCTTTGATTGTGCCTGAGATCTGGCCACCAAAGGCAGGAGAGTGCAAAGGGCAAGCATGGAGGGGTAATTTATTAGCCCAAGGTCAGAGGATGCAAGACTCGGGCTGCAGGTAGACAGGGGACATCGAAGTCCAGGCTACCTGTTGGGAAAGGTGTGCGGATGGCACGAGTGGTGGAAACAGTCAAAGCACAGTGACTGGCTTCTGCCGTTTGGATATAAGTTTACTCATGAACTCAATACAGATGCTGAGGTCCCTTCAGGGCTGATCATTTCTAATTCTAACTCCATCATTTTGATGCAGCACATGAGATTCTGATGCAGGGGATTTCGGAAAGGTGAGGGGGTTAATGAGAGGCATGGCAAGCAGAAGCAAAGCGTCCTTACAGTCCCCTGGTTTCTGTCACTGCAGCCTAATTCCCCTGGCCCGGCGCCGGGCGTTGCCCTGCCTGTCACGCCTCCCTCCTTTCCCTCCAGGATGCGGTTCTAGATGGAGACTCAGCTCGCATCTTGCCTCGCCTGCGAATCAAGGCTGAACTCTTCCTGGCTGCGTGGTGGCTCTGGGCTCCTGGTTCCCTCCTCGGCTTTCCCGCCACCCTCTGCGGGTCCGTTCTGTGAATATGACAACAGCAATGCTAAGGGCGGGCAGGCGTGGAGTGCGGAACAAGCATCTGCAGGCTTTCCCTGCGCCATCCCACCGCCTCCACAGATGGACTGCGATTCATTAAGGACCGGGAGCCCGCTGCTACGGGGAAGACCTGGCCCCGGGAACCAGACCGCCTGCGTGTGCACCCCGGTCCCGCCGCGCAGTGAGCTGTGTGAACTCGGGTAGCTTACCAGCCTCTCCGTGCCTCAGTTTTTCTCCTCCGTAATACCAGGATAACTATTATAGGTCAAGTACAATTGGAAAAAAAAACTATTAGAAATAATACAAAAATTAAATACATAACAAAAGCGAGGGACAGCAATAACACCCATCTTCTCAGTATTATTAAAATGGCCATATATCATCTGAGAAAACGGAGACCCCAGGGGCTGTGGGGAAGGGTCGTGGAGTTGATGCACACCAGGCAGTGCTTGGCTCAGAGGGGGGACTCTCTATAGAAATGTTTGTTTTATCGTGTTTATTTTTAAACTCAGAGTTCCCTATGTCTAGCAACTGTGTTGAATACATGAGCAAATTTTCCCAAGGTTCCCCCCCCGATCCAGCATTTCCTGTCCCAGCTGCCACTCATGGGCCTTACGTGGCAGAACACATCCCTCCTCAAGAAGGCCTGTTATCCCACACATCAGGCAGGGCAGGCGGCTTCCAGCCAGGGGGCGGGGCCTCCGCCTGCCAGGGGGCGGGGCCTCTGCCACTAGGCGCTGGGTACCCAGCACACAGATGTTTCAAGTTATGCCTGAAATTTACAGAGCTATGGAAACACCATCCTTCAAAACATTTTACTTTTTTTGTTTCTAGGACATGAATTATGTCTTAAAAAAAAAAAAAAAAAAAAAAAAAACAGAGGAAAAAAAGAAAGGAACTGATCTGTTCTGTGCCAGAGCTGTCTGGTCTCTCCAAACACTTAATCCAGCCGCACTCGTCGTCTGGGATCAAAGCGCCTTCCCATGCCCTGGCTTTGTTCTACTTGAAGCAGAGGAGCAGGCCGGAAGGAGAACTCCCCCAGGCTTCCTGCCCCTCCCTACCCGGAACTTTGGGAGAACAAAGAGGTTTACAAGGCAAGGATTCCAAGGACAAGGTGCTAATGATGAGAATCACAGGCACCCAGGTCTGGAGGTGTGTTACAGTGTCGGAAGGCTTGCAGGAGGGGGAGGCGGTGATGGGGGGCGCCTGGAGCCCGGAGCTTGGAGCCAGCAGCCCCAGCACACTCGGGAATTGCCTCTTGGAACACACAGCATTCCCAGGCAAAAGTGCATCTCCTCCAAAAAGGGCACATCCCCCAGGATTGCTCCCCGGGCTCTCAGCCCTCCAGGACTGAGCAGGCCCGACCAGCCCTGTCCTCTCCTGCACAGCACCTGGAAATGGCTGTTTTGTCTCAGTCTGTGAAGACTATGGCAAAAGGGTTTGCTGGGAGCGACAGAGCACAGACTCTGGAAGGAGCCTCTTTAGCATGAATCAGAGCAACCCGGGGGCTTGTTAAAATATAGATCGCTGGGCCCCAGGCTCAGCGTTTCTGATTCAGTAGGTCTGGGTAGGGCTTGAACCTTTGCATTTCTAGCAAGGGCCCAGATGCTGCTGGTTCAGGCGGCATCCTCGGAGAGCTGGGCTCACTGCTTGGTACCACTCACTCCCCGGGCTGATGCACAATAAAGCACACAGGGCCTGTTAGTCCTTAATCGACACTTCCGGTTGCTTCTCCCCGAGGATCTGGAGATCCCAGAAACAATCCAGCAGAGCGAGTGGTCACTGCCTACGCTGTGCCTCTGCTCTCTCCTGCGCCTGGCGTGTCCAGGTGGAGACACGGGCGTCCTGCTGGAAACCCCTTAATATAAGTCAGAGAGGTACAGGGAGTAACGGCGTAGAATGCAGAGTGACGTGCGTTGTGGCAGAGCAGGGGAGAAAGGAGATTGCTCAGGCCGACTCTCTGGGTCTGGCAAACCCACTTACTAGCTGACCGACAGTGGACGGACAAGTTACCTAACCTCCATTAACCTGTCTCCTCCCTGTAGAATGAGGAGCAAAATAGCCCGCTCCCCAGAGCTGTTAGAAATAATAGAACCCGTACCTAACCTCCTATTGGGCTCTGTGATAATGTTAGTTTAAATGCCAACATAACCTGCCTCTCTCACCTCAACACCTCTGCCCTTTCCGTGAGCTCGGCTTTCTCTTAGTGATGGAAGGGGTGAACCGAATCTCCGGGAGCAAGTAACACGCCTTCCCGCCCAAAGTCCCAACAGGGAAGATGTCGGGATGTTGAGACTTGGGGCCCCCAGTCCCTGTGGCAGGGGCACATGGCTTTACCATTCATCTTGGCCGTGCCCAGGTTTCCGACATTCACGGCTCAGACTGCACTGCCAGGGGACCCGCTGGTTCAGGGGAAGGACTCGCTGGGGAGTGGGTCTCGTTCCTCTTCAAGGTGAGGCCTGACGCTGGTGGGATTCCTGAGGGATGCTCGGAGGACGGCCTCAGGAAGGAGTTGTCGGCTCATGTTAGCAGAGCACATAGATTCCCAGACGCTTTCCACATGAAAGAGAAAATAATAAAACAAAAGTTCCCCGTCTCGTGAACATTCATAGCAGACGCCACAGGCCTCACTCCGCAGGACTCCGAACAGGAGAAGCGTCCGAAAGGAAGAAGGTTGGCTGGAGTTTCGCGGCAAGCGCTTGCTGCTGCGTCTGGGCTAGGTGTTCGCACCCCTCTGTGAGCGAGCTAAGGCCGTCTGCGTGGTCTCAGAACAATCGAATCAATAGCCAGATGGTGCCAACGTCACGGAGCCGAAGCAGCTGTGAGGGCCAAGGTGACTCTCACAGGCTGCCTGCCGGGCCCGCCGTCTTCACGGTCCTGAGCAAAGCCCGGAGGCAGACCGCAGCGGCTGGCTGCTGGGGGTCAGCAGAGACGCCGCTCCGCCAAGACTGCAACTGGGGCGGGCAGTAGGTGCACCAGCCCCTAGGAGAACTGGATAAAACATAGTGCAAAGGCACCACCCGCTCGAATCACGTGTTAAAATACTAGTAAAATAAATGGTGTTTCCAAGATAGGACGTAATCAAGTCAAGACGTCCGCAGCCAGCCTAGGTGGCTCTCCCCCTGGTGACTACACCCAAGTGCCATTTCAGATTCTCAGCTCTGGAGCTGGGGGTGTCAGCCTCTGGAGGCGGAAGCCTGTCTCTCTGGGCCAGATTCCCACATTTCAGGCTCACAGAGCTGACCGGCAAAGTGCAATCTACTCACTTCCCTCCAGCAGCACGACTGTCTCGTGAGCCAGTGCCTTCGCTGCATGACCTGCCTGTTCTGGCCCTCTCCTCCACAGGCTAGGTAAAAGCTCCCCTGATGAGCCTCGATTCAGAGCCGGGGCCACACTGAGAATCCACAGCGTGAAAGGTCAGCCCAGAGTCCCAAGTACGCTGGTCGGGGGTCAGAGCTCCGGACTTCAGCTATAGTATAGCTACCTGGCTAGTGTGATCGTCCTAACAACGGTCCCCAAAGACACTCGGTTCCTTATTCCTGGACCAGTGTTACCTTAAATGGCACAGGGAGTTTTGCCGGTGTGATTAAATATCCTGTATAGGGAGACGGTCCTGAACTA
Organism: Saccopteryx bilineata; assembly: GCF_036850765.1. Classification (NCBI taxonomy): domain Eukaryota; kingdom Metazoa; phylum Chordata; class Mammalia; order Chiroptera; family Emballonuridae; genus Saccopteryx; species Saccopteryx bilineata. The sequence continues at coordinate 16,370,444 of NC_089498.1, forward strand.
TTCGGGTGGGCCCTAAATGGAAGCACACGAGTCCTTATAAGAGGATGGCAGAAGGGATTTGACTGCAGAGACTAAAGAAGAGGGGATGTAAAGACTGAAGGCAGGTGCGACGCTGCTGGCTTGGAAATGGAAGAGGGGCCCAGGAGCCAGAAAGGCAAGGAACGCAGGTCCGGAAGCCGACAAAGGCTAGAGCACAGCCTCCCCCAGAGCCTCTGGAGGGAGTGTGGCTCTCATGACATCTTGACTCTGGCCCACTGAAACTAATATAATATTTTTATCTGAGTTGCATGGGACATTTGACAGACAGAACGACAGGAAACAGGGCCCAAGCTGCAGCCTAGCCCATTGGAATGACGATTTGGAAGTTAGGATCCGGGCTGCAGAGTTTTTTATAACTCCCTACATTGTACAAATGGAGAGTCAAGACTGAGAACCCACTGGCTTAGCCCAAGCCAGGGAGAACGGAAGGGACCGCTTCCCAGAGGCTGGTCTGAGCTCGGTCTGGACAGCAGTGCAACGAAAAGAAACGGTGTGGCCAGGCAGAGCATTTGCTGCTGTGACTGCACCATGACATGCCTGCAGATCTGTAAGGAGCACAGTCTCCGGGGCCAGCCATTCCGGAAGAGGCTCTGAGTTAACTGCCATGGCATGGGGTTGGCCCGAGCACTGCGATAATGGACGGCTGCCCCGGTGATTCCGTGGGACACTCTCACGGTTGGATGAGCATGAACCCATCAGGGATATTATTTGTACACAATACAGAAATCAATGTTGGTGACTTCAGCAGAGAGGAAACTGGCTAGAAGATGTGAATCCGCTCACAGGGTTATTGGAAAGACAGGAGAGAAGTCTCAGGCAGTGGGCGGGGCTAAGGTAGGCTGGTCCACAGGAACCAGTGCTTGTCCAGGCTCCAGGTCTGTGTGGCCTGCCACAGGCGTCACTGACCCCGCCAATGCTGGGCACGGCACAGCTGGAACAAGGGCCACCGATGTTGGGAACCACTGCGAAGAATCCTTGCTCTTTGTCACTCATCCCAGGTTCGATGCACCATGCTGGAGTCTCCAGGTGACCCCGCTTAGGCTACAGTCAAGGAACCGGGACAGAACCAACTGCCTCCTTGGGGTTTCCAAAGCGGAAGGCAAAGCCCTGCCTGCCTCTCCTGCCCCCCTGCCCCCAACAATTAAACGGATTGTCAGATACTGGGAAGTCAAAAGAGAAATGTCCATTGTGAGTGTAAACTATCAGGTCAGGTTATGGGCAGGGAACTCCAAACCTTCAGTGCAATGGTGAGCAGCTGGAAAGGAGGAAGGCCCGGGAAGGCCTGAGAACAGAAGATTAGAACCAGCTCATCCAGGAGTCTGGGTCCTTCCACATCACGCAGCTAGGGAAGAGAAAACGCCGGGCTGGCCAGCCTAGAACGGGTCAGGGGGAAGGAAGACTTTATCCGCCTCTTCCTCCCTTCTCTAGACCATGGTCATCCTCACGGCTGCCGTGTACTGAGCACTTACTGTGGGTGGGCCTGGGGCCACGCAGGGACCACGTTCTCATGGAGCCTCACGGTGATCTTATAAGGAGGACCGCATCACTCCTATTATTGGGTCTATTTTTCCTTGTAACTTTTATCACTTCTCACGTACTGCTGAATTCATTCATTCATCTTGTGGCTGATCCACACCCTCCACCACAAGAACGTAAAGTCCATGGGTACAGGGCTTTTTGTCCACTTTTAATCCTGCTCCCCCTCACCCCAGGATAGATGAGGGGGACCTGGCGCACAGTAGGTGTATGATACTCACTGTAGCATGAACAGGTGCCGCTGCTGGGCAGGTGGAGGCACAGGCTGTTACGTACATAACTAGTGGTTGTAGCAGGACAGGAAAGATTCAGAATTCAAATTCAGGCCTGCTGGACTTGGGAGTCCATGATGACCTTTCCCTTCCCCAAAGGCCGTGGGCTGGAACTAGAAAATCTCTTTAAAGAAAATGCACAAGGCATAAAACAAAGCCATAGATGAGCTGTGAGGATGTGCTCGGTCCCTTTCCAAAGCTTGTGATCGGAGGGAGACATAATGCAGCCAGAACCCCAGGGCCAACCCTGAGCCTGAGTCTTGTCAACCGAGCTGACATTTTCCGGTGCGCAGTTCCTGGCCGCCTGCTCCTGACAGGAGCAGTTTGAACACCTTAGGTCCCTGGGAGAGAGAAGCTCAGGACATGTTTCACCACATCTTATTCCGGCTTTCTACATCCGTCCATTTAGCAAACATCCACTGAGCACCTGCTACTCTAGACTGATCACCGGGGCTGGGACGATGGGGACATCCGGCATAAAAAGGATGTGAGGATTTGGTGTGGAGCCCAGAGAAGAAGTGGCTAAACTTTGCCTAGAGGAGCTAAGAAGGGTTCAGAAAAACACTGATCTTCAATGGCATCCTGAAGGTTTGCCAAGCACAAAGGAGCGACAGACCTACCAAGCCGAGAGAACAGCAGATCTATGCAAGGATCGAAGATACCAATGGCAAACCGTGTCGGCGTGGCCAGAACACGGGGCTCCTGTAGACTAGGATGAGGTGGATGTCGGTCTTGCGGGCAAGAGGCAGAGGTGTGGTTCTAGACTCCAGCCTCACTGGGGCTGAGAACACATGCCAGGCTACTACAGCGACATCGCAGATGGACCGAGCCTCCAACCTCTCCTTCTCCTCTCTGGCTTCAAACTTTTGAACCTGAACTCTAAAACATGTCACCGCAGTGTTCCCACATTAATGAGCGAACGTCAAAGCATCTCATTCATATGCAAAACGCCCTGACACAGACGCTGTACGAAATGAATTCAGATGGAAGATGCCAGCATCCTTCTTTTTTTAATCCTTCCAGAGAATTACGATGTTGCTACATAAGTTAATGAGAGGAATGGCGGAGCCAACGCTGCTCCCGAAACCTGTCAACAGTGTAACTATTTAGATGGATATTAAAGCCAGACACTGTCATATAATATGAGGGTATAGCTGGAGACATCTTAAGAATATTTTGTTTCTGACAATTGAATCATAATTTTAATAGACATCTCCAAAAAAGAGAAGCGGTGGGAGCTGCCATGTAACGTTTATTTAGGAGCCGGTGAAGATCTCTGATTCAGAGTGCTGGCTGAAGTGACAGGCTCCAGCTCTTAGAATGTCAGACCTGCCGAAGGGTTTGCATTTCCCTACAACAGTAAGAGCCCGAGAAATATCAACGCAGTGCCCGGCGCGGTGTAAAGCACTTTACATTTTCCATTTCAGCATCGCAGCAGCTTTCGGAGGTAGTAACTTTTATCCCCCTTATTTTATGGCTGGGTAAACAGGCACAGAAAGGGCAAGCAACCTGCCCAAAGTCACACAGCTAATGGGTAGAGGAATCAAGATTCCAACGTTATAGTCTGGCTCCAGTCTCTAGCCCACTGCCCTATACTCCTCATGCGTAATGAATTTACTGCCTTATTCTTAAAGGTGAGGAGATGGTGGCCAGCCCAGGAGAGCAGTGACCTACCTGGCCAGGCCTCTTCCAGACACCTAGGAATAAAATCATTTTTCCTTAAGTCCCCATTGAAGTGAGAGTTCATCCAACCTTGCAGAGAGGTGGTGTGATTTTCTGAGCGATGCGGACTCTTCAGAGAAGCTGAAGCCTGGATTAGGACCTCGGCTCAGCATTTATTAGATCTGCTCCCTCAGGCAAATAGCTCAACTCTCCTCGCAGACACGGTTTGGCCATGTGTGCAATTGGGAGACTCTTGCCTCCCTCGCTGGGTTGCCACTGGGAAACCTTGAAGTTGCAAATTAAAGTTCATAAAAAGTCTCACTTCTAAAATTGACCTCAAATCCCAGCCAAGGGCTGCCCTGAGCTTCTGGGGGGTGTGTGCGTGCGTGCGTGTGTGTGTGTGTGTTATGTGTGCGTGTCTGTGATTTTTAGGGTAAAGGCTCCACGACCTTAACAGAACGTCTGTGCCACTGGATCGTACAAGAAACAACCCAAATGCCCATTGACGGAAGAACTGACATGTAATTGTGGTCTGTGTACCCAACGGAATACTGTACAGCAATGAGATAAGCCATCTATAATGATGCACAACACTGATGGTTCTCACAAACACAATGTCAAGTGGGAAAGGGCCGACAGAAGAGTACATGGTGCAGGATTCCATTTATAGGCAGAAGTAGCCTGTAGAATTTACCTGGTGGGAGAGTGACTAGAGACAATGGGGAGGGGAGCTTCTAAGATGCTGGTAATAATGTTAATTTGGGTGCCAATGACATAGACCTGTAAATTTTGCAAAAATGCAATAGGCTGTGCACTGAAAATATATATACTTTGCTATGTATTTCCATAAAGAATGTTAAGGACTCCAGAAATTTAAAACTCCTCTCACAAAGTCTTTGATCCCACAAAGCCAAAAGAGGTGCAAGGCATACCCAGCTGGGAAGAGGGAGCCCATGCAGTCCACCCCACTGCAGAGGACGAGGGGCTTAGAAACCCCTACAGAGAGAGACCTCCATGAGGAACACGTGAGAAGGCAGTCTGGGAGAGGGGAGTGGGGCAGCGCAGGTGAGCTGGTGAGGAAAGCCTGGGACGGAAACCGGAAACCGGAAGGCAGGCAGGCAGGCAGGCAGGCAGGCTGGTGGCCCGAGACCACCGCCGCAGTAGCACCTTTTCCTGCTGAAAGGGCCCCCTGGCTCACGTGCCCGCACTACGTGCCAGTCACAGCAAGGCGCAGTCGGGGCCCCGTTTTATCTGGCCTCACAACAGTCTTCTAAGATAGATTCTTACCAATGGTGGAAAGGAGACTTTGAGGAAATCAGTGACCTTCTTCACTCGGCACAAGCAAGCCCGGACTCCAAACCAGTCTGCCCGACTGCAAAGATCATCACTGACCAGGCCCCGCCCCTGTTCTCCACGGAAACCTAACTCATCTACATACTTAACCCTAACCCTGGGCAAGAGTTGGACAGGTATGACGGCCTGTGGTGAGCGAGAACCACAGTGCTTTAACCTCAGCCCAGTTTTTATTAAACCTCATTAGATCCTAATGAGGGAGAGAATTCAAGAGAGAAATTGGAATCACAGTGTTTATCCAAAACATCCGCGGCAGAAGCGTTTCTCGGTGAATTAATGAACAGGAAGAACCGGTGAGCCCTGTGCAATGGTTACATAGCCAACTTGTTGCGTTTCACCCCCCCCCCCCCGCCCCATAAACTGGGAGACAGTTTATTTCATTCTAATCCTCACTGTGCACAGAGGTTGAGAAAACGAGGACCCAAGCGCCTGAAATAACCAGCTCAAGGATACGCCTGGGAAGGGAGCGGCGGCAGCACCAGGAAAAGCCAGGCCTATTAATAATACTCGCTTCTGCCAGGATGTCAACACCCCGGCCCTCTGTTTAGACAGTGAATCCTCAACACCACGTTGAAGAGAAGCCTCTCTTTGCTTAATGAAGCCCAATGATCCTTTAAAAATAGTGCTACTTACTGTATTTCTGGAGTGCCGAGCAGCTGAGCAGAATATTTTAATGCCACATTCCGGGAAGGATGTGGGCTTGAACTGGCGATGCCATCGGCAGCCCTCAAGAATACAGTTTCCCGGGATCGTTGCACACAGTTCTCCCCCTGCCCACTTACTTCTTCGAGGTCTCTCGATGGCACGCCATCCCTGTCCGAGACCACGCGTGGGACAAGAGGGGTCTGTCTGCTTCTTGCTTCCGTGTCTGGGTAGCACGATTAAAAGGCTGGGCCAGTCACCCAACTCCAGATCTCAATCATCCCCAACCTCTCTGTCAGTTCATTCTGTCTCTGGGAGGTGTGTGTGCGTGATTGGCACATCCGCCTCGGAAGGTCAAAGGCACTGCAACCTGGCCAGCCCTTTCTGGGGGGCGTGGAGAGAGAGAGAGACCAGCAAGGGAGTCTTCTTCTTATTCCTTGGCCTTTTGAGAGAGATTAAACCACAGGCCTAGAGCCCGAATAACAAGGGAACAAACAGAAGCCAAATGGAATCTCTGTAGGATGCAGTGGGAACCGTGTAAACGGCCTCTTCTTTTCATAGGACCCTCTCCAAGCACGAACCAATTCCTCCTGTTGCCAGAAGAGAACGAGCCAGGAATTTGCATCCATTCTCATTACACTGCTGTTTAATTTGTCCCATTTTTTGTTGTTGTTGTTGTTGTTGTTGTTCTCTTTTTATGATCTTTGTGCAGTAAAGAACTGTTGTCACTGACTTTTAATTCGTGCTGGGTGGCAGCGGTCCTGACGCCGTCGGCGCTGGCCTCGGTCCCCACTGCCGGAGTCGACTCTCTTATGGTGACAACTGCTCTCGCTCCTGCCCCTTCTGCTTTCTGCCTTTCTCTGGGCTCCCAAAGCTGCCGTACGGCTCCCGCCTTCAGACACAAGCTGGTATCGTGGAAAACAACAGCCTGCTCTCTCCAAAGGCTCCAGCCCCTGCCTCTCTCCCAGTGAACAGAAACTGCTAGGCCCAAGGCTCCCCCTCTGTTCATTAGGATCAAGTCTCGCTCTCTGATAACCCGAAGAAAGGAATAGGCAGCCAGTCCGTGTTAAGAGGCTGTGTTAATCCTCCCAAAGCTCTCGAGAGAAGGCTTTCAGCCAAGTCAGGGTCACTTCATGAATTCTACTCTGGAAAAGATATTAAAAATAATTAAGTTCATTAAAAAAAAGAAAGAAAGAATGAAAGAAAGAAAAGAAAATGTATCCAAAGCAATGACCTCTGCCTGGCAGCTGCGTGAAAACAAATACCTTTTCTCGGGCTCTGATATGTGTCAGAAATGTCAGCAATGCCGGGCAGAAAGGCAGACCAGGAGAAGTGCCTCCCAGGTCAGAAGCGAACATCACCCAGGCTCCGTGTTCAAGAGAAAGCAGAGAGGGTACGAGAGTCCCTGTCCTCAAATATCTTCCAGTCTGGGGCAGAGAGGTGACAGGCAGTGACCACAGTGAAAAGCTCCCTGGAGAGAGGACTCAGGCGCTAAGCCTGGAAGGAGGAGATGGAATTGGAAGGGCAGAGAGGACATTTAGGCAGAGAAGAATATTTTCCGCCAACACAGGAGGTTTACACAAAGGAAAACAAAAGTTTGGTCCCATGGGAAAGTGAGTGAACCACACTGAGTCCATCAGAGCTAGGACACGAACCAGCGAGCTGTGAGGTTGTTCTTAAGATCAGTAGGAGTTTCTTTTTACAGGAAAGAAGATGGGCGGGCAAGATTACCTCGTAACCGGCTCTGAGTTCCCAGCGCTCCCACTTCTCCAGTGCCCATCAGAGCTCTACCTTTCACTGATTGTCCTTGCTCAGCTCCCTCAGGGAGTTTTCAGCAGGGGACAGTACACATCACGTGACACTGGGAAGTGTATATAGAGCCCTGGGATCATCACGGTGCGTGGGAGGCACAAGTGGCCTTTCTAGATAGAGGGCAAGGACACAAAATGTTCTCCCCTGTTCCATGAAGAGTGGCGGTGACTGAGCTGGCACGAGGCCTCCTTTGCATTGCACAGGCTGCGATGACGACGGCGATGATATAACAACAGCAGAACCACGGATCTAATCAGTCGTATGGCTGGGAGCTAAATTCAGGTGTGTCCGATTCAAAAACCTACCTCTTGTCACCAGGATGACAGCCTCTACATGTCCCAATGGGGTACATGTCTGCCTGTCATTCACGGCTGGACGGACAGCAGCCATGCCCAACTCATGTCCTGTTCTTCCTGCAAGTCTCCACGTGGGCGTGAGTACCTTCATGGCCGTTCCTGTCTAAAAATGGAAAATAAGAGAAAATGGGGTGTCATCTTGTTTTCTCCCACTAGTTCTGAAACTAGAGCCACGGTGACCCTGTGTTCCAAAGAATGAGTCACGGTTTGCTGTCATGCCCCCACAAACAGTGAATGTGCCTCTTACCAGGATGAGAATCAGGGTGGAAGACAGAGCGTGGGTGCCTACATGCCAGAATGTCTCAGATAATAACGATACGTGGGGATAAGGTTGGAGAATATTTAAACCATGACATCGAGGCCTTCCCCATTGTTCCTCGTGTGGCTTGAAATGGGCTCTGACTCAAGGGTTGCTGAACTCGCGGGGGAAAGAGGAAGTTTCTCCTGTTATGTGTCACACACCAGCGAGGTGGCCCTGAGCATCCTGAATGAGCTTCAAGGCAGCGGCAAAGATCAGCATGAGGATTCCGCAGCTGTGAACTGCCCTTTCAGATCAGAGTAGGACCGGGCAGCGTGAATTCATTTTGTGAAGGGGGACGCTAGCTTGATTTTAAGCAGGACCCTAGCCACGCCTATTGGAACTCCAGGCAAGATCTCTCTGTACCCATTCCACACACACTACGGAGCATCTTACTTGGTGGCAGGAATGTTCTACATGCTGTTAACGCAGTGAACTAGACAATGTCCTTTAATTCTCAGCAGGAGCCCAAGTAGTAGTACACTGAAGCTAAAGCTTCACGCCCAGAGGCTGTGGTGGGAGCAAGGAAAGACGGATGTCATAGGTGCCAAGCGAGGTAGCAGCAGGAATCACCCCACAACCCCCCACCCCACCCCAGACAGGACTGGCCTAGTGTTGTTCATGAGCTGGAGCATGCACATGCGTATAGGGTGACCGACCATCCTGACTCCCCAGAAACTGAGGGGTTTCCAGGCACAATGGGCTGCTGGCCTGGGAGAGTGCTGGATGAAGTGGGATGAACTGGTCCCTGCAGGTGGAAGACACCTCCTCCTGCAGCGGAGCAGGGCGGGAGTAGAGCAAGGTGGAGAGCCCGAGCCCGGCCCGTTCTTCCTGTTTCACTCTGACTCTGATCCGTTTTCCGGTGTGTCCCCACGTCCCCCAGGCTCCTCCCCCTTGGCTCTGTACCCCCCCGTTCCTGAGGGTTCACCCTGTGCTGGTAACTTGGGTTTGCCCGGCTGAAACCTGAGTCTTCTTGCGCCACCACCACCGCCGCCGCCGCCGCCGCCGCCGCCGAGATAGCCACCACTCATGGAACACCAGACACTTTGTCCACACAGCTTATCGACCGAGTGCTCCTGGCGGCTCCATGAGGTAGCAATTACCCCGTGGTAGAGATGGGAAATTGAGAATCAGGGAAATTTAGTGCCAAGAGACTCACCTCCAGACCTATGTGCAAGCAGAACACCACCCCCCCCCCCCCCGCTCCCGTGACACCGGACCTCGGAGCCCTGTAGCAGCTGCCCACCTAGATCATCCTCCTGCTTCAAGGTAGAAAGGGCTTGTTCACAACACTGCCCACACTTTTATGCTTTTCCGACTCACAATGCCCTTGGAAGCTGAACCGGAGAAAGCCACCATATGGTGAAGCACTCCTGTCTTTACTGGCAATATTTGTGTGCTCATAACCTTCTCTGTGAGACATCTCCTTGAAGCCTTTATAAGCGACATATTCCCTCCCAGGGCATTTGGACAAACGCAACACTTTCCCAACACCTCACACCCGGAGGAGCAACGGGGAGAATTCCCATCATCAACTGTGCTTTGCACCAGACATGAAGTGTAACAGTGTATCCACTGCCCAGGACTTTCTGCTTGAGGAGACCCGGTAATGAATCTCCTAGTCTGCACCTTTATTTTTCCTTCAAGAAAGGGAACTAAGGTTGTGTCGTCTATGCACTGCCCTTCATCACAATTCTCCCAACAAGTCCTTACAGATGGGGAAATGGAGGCTGGAAGAGGAAAAGCCCCCTGAGGAGGGTCTCCAGGCTGCTAAGGAAAGAAGCTGGGATTTGAGGTCAGGCGCATCTCGATTAGGTATATCTTGATATTAGACATATATTTGTTATCTCTCTAGCAACGGCTCTATAACCCACAGTTCTTTCTCCTCCTGACCCAGTGATGGGATTCGGCTGGTTCACACCAGTTTGGCAGAACTGATACCTAATTTATGGTTGAGTTCGGCAAACTTGGAATCAGGGTTCTCTCTAAGGTGGGCACCTGGGCAGCTGCCCAGTGTGGAAATCACAAATTTACATTCCTTACTCTTTTTTAATATTCATATGCGCAATATCGTATTCTAAGTGCCTGTAGTAATGTTCCTTCCATCCATAGGTGAAAAAAAAAATTGCAAGTGAGGACACCAATCAAGAAGCAATATGGAAATAACTTAAATAATAGTTTTATTGTTTTGTTTTGTTTTATAATTTTATTTTTTTAATGGGGTGACATCAATAAATCAGGATACATATATTCAAAGATAACAAGTCCAGGTTATCTTGTCGTTCAATTATGTTGCATACCCACCACCCAAAGTCAGATTGTCCTCTGTCACCTTCTATCTTGTTTTCTTTGTGCCCCTCCCCACCCCCTATCCCTCTCCCATTCCCCCCTCCCCCCCCGTAACCACCACACTCTTATCAATGTCTCTTAGTTTCACTATTATGTCCCACCTACGTATGGAATAATACAGTTCCTGTTTTTTTCTGATTTACTTATTTCGCTTCGTATCATGTTATCAAGATCCCACCATTTCGCTGTAAATGTTCCGATGTCATCATTTCTTATGGCTGAGTAGTATTCCATAGTGTATATGTGCCACATCTTCTTTATCCAGTCATCTATTGATGGGCTTTTTGGTTGTTTCCATGTCCTGGCCACTGTGAACAATGCTGCAATAAACATGGGGCTGCATGTGTCTTTACGTATCAATGTGTCTGAGTTTTGGGGATATATACCCAGTAGAGTGATTGCTGGGTCATAAGGTAGTACTATTTTCAGTTTTTTGAGGAACCACCATACTTTCTTCCATAATGGTTGTACTACTATACATTCCCACCAACAGTGTATGGGGGTTCCTTTTTCTCCACAGCCTCTCCAACATTTGCTATTACCTGATTTGCTAATAACAGCTAATCAAACAGGTGTGAGGTGGTATCTCATTGCCGTTTTGATTTGCATTTCTCTAATAGCTAAAGATGAGCATCTTTTCATATATCTGTTGGCCATTTGTATTTCTTCCTGGGAGAAGTGTCTATTCATATCCTCTTCCCATTTTTTTATTGGATTGTTTGTTTGTTTGTTGTTGAGTTTTATGAGTTCTTTGTATATTTTGGATATTAGGCCCTTATCTGAGCTGTTGTTTGAAAATATCATTTCCCATTTAGTTGGATTTCTGTTTATTTTGTTATCAGTTTCTCTTGCTGAGCAAAAACTTCTTAGTCTGATGTAGTCCCATTCATTAATTTTTGCCTTCACTTCTCTTGCCATTGGAGTCAAATTCATAAAATGCTCTTTAAAACCCAGGTCCATGAGTTGAGTACCTATGTCTTCTTCTATGTACTTAATTGTTTCAGGTCTTATGTTTAGATCTTTGATCCATTTTGAGTTAATTTTAGTACAGGGGGACAAACTGTAGTCCAGTTTCATTCTTTTGTATGTGGCTTTCCAGTTTTCCCAGCACCATTTATTGAAGAGGCTTTCTTTTCTCCATTGTGTGTCGTTGGCCCCTTTATCAAAAATTATTTGACTATATATATGTGGTTTTATTTCTGGACTTTCTATTCTGTTCCATTGGTCTGAGTGTCTATTTTTCTGCCAATACCATGCTGTTTTGATTGTCATGGCCCTATAATAGAGTTTGAAGTCAGGTATTGTTATGCCCCCAGCTTCATTCTTTTTCTTTAGGATTGCTTTGGCTATTCGGGGTTTTTCATAATTCCATATAAATCTGATGATTTTTTGCTCTATTTCTTTAAAAAACGTCATTGGAAGTTTGATGGGAATTGCATTAAATTTGTATATTGCTTTGGGTAATATAGCCATCTTGATTATATTTATTCTTCCTAGCCAAGAACAAGGTATATTCTTCCATCTCATTATATCTTTTTCGATTTCCCTTAACAATGGTTTATAGTTTTCATTATATAAGTCCTTTACATTCTTTGTTATGTTTATTCCTAAGTATTTTATTTTTTTTGTTGCAATCGTGAAGGGGATTATTCTTTTGAGTTCCTTCTCAGTTGTTTCATTGTTGGCATATAGAAAGGCTATTGACTTCTGTATGTTAATTTTGTATCCTGCGACCTTACTGTACTGGCTTATTGTTTCTAGTAGTCTTTCTGTGGAGTCTTTGGGGTTTTCGATGTATAGGATCATATCATCTGCAAAAAGTGATACCTTTCCTTCTTCTTTTCCGATATGGATGCCTTTTATTTCTTTGTCTTGTCTGATTGCTCTGGCTAGAACCTCTAGTACCACATTAAATAAGAGTGGAGAGAGTGGACAACCCTGTCTTGTTCCTGATTTAAGGGGGAAAGCCTTCAGTTTAGTGCCATTTAATATGATGTTAGCTGATGGTTTATCATATATGGCCTTTATCATGTTGAGATATTTTCCTTCTATACCCAGTTTGTTGAGAGTCTTAAACATAAAATTGTGTTGTATTTTATCAAAAGCCTTTTCTGCCTCTATTGATAAGATCATGTGGTTTTTGTTCTTTGTTTTGTTGATATGGTGTATTACATTAACTGTTTTACGTATGTTGAACCATCCTTGAGATTCTGGGATGAATCCCACTTGATCATGATGTATTATTTTTTTAATATGTTGTTGTATTCGATTTGCTAGTATTTTGTTTAGTATTTTAGCATCTGTATTCATTAGAGATATTGGTCTGTAGTTTTCTTTTTTTGTGCCATCCTTGCCTGGTTTTGGTATGAGGGTTATGTTGGCCTCATAAAATGTGTTTGGAAGTATTGCTTCTTCTTCAATTTTTTGGAAGACTTTGAGTAGAATAGGAACCAAGTCTTCTTTGAATGTTTGATAAAATTCTCTGGTATAGCCTTCAGGGCCTGGACTTTTATTTTGGGGGAGGTTTTTAATGGTTTTTTCTATTTCTTCTCTACTGATAGGTCTGTTTATGCTTTCTGCTTCTTCTTGACTCAGTCTAGGAAGGTTGTATTTTTCTAGGAATTTATCCATTTCTTCTAGGTTGTTGAATTTAGTGGCATAAAGTTTTTCATAGTATTCTACAATAATTCTTTGTATATCTACGGTGTCCGTGGTGATTTCTCCTCTTTCATTTTGGATTTTGTTTATATGAGTTCTTTCTCTTTTTTCCTTGGTAAGTCTTGCCAAGGGTTTGTCAATTTTGTTGATCTTTTCAAAGAACCAGCTCCTTGTTCTATTAATTTTTTCTATAGTTTTTCTGTTCTCTAATTCATTTATTTCTGCTCTGATTTTTATTATCTCCTTTCTTCGGCTGGTTTTGGGTTGTCTTTGTTCTTCTTTTTCTAGTTCCTTAAGGTGGGAAGTTAAGTGGTTCACTTGGGCTCTCTCTTGTTTGTTCATATAGGCCTGAAGCGATATGAACTTCCCTCTTATCACTGCTTTTGCTGCATCCCATAGATTCTGATATGTCGTATTGTCATTTTCATTAGTCTGTATATATCTTTTGATCTCTGCACTTATTTCTTCTTTGACCCATTCATTTTTTAAAAGTATGTTGTTTAGTTTCCACATTTTTGTGGGATTTTTTTCCTCTTTTTTGCAGTTGAATTCTAGTTTCAAGGCTTTATGATCAGAAAATATGCTTGGTACAACTTCAATTTTTCTGAATTTGCTGATGTTGTTTTTGTGGCCCAACATATGGTCAATTCTTGAGAATGATCCATGTACACTGGAGAAAAATGTATACTCAGTCACTTTGGGATGAAATGTCCTGTAGATGTCTATCATATTCAGGTGCTCTAGTGTTTTGTTTAAGGCCACTATGTCTTTGTTGATTCTCTGTTTGGATGACCGATCTAAAGCCGTCAGCAGTGTATTGAGGTCTCCAAGTATGATTGTATTTTTGTCAGTTTTTGTTTTAAGATCAATAAGTAGCTGTCTTATATATTTTGGTGCTCCTTGGTTTGGTGCATATATATTAAGAATTGTTATGTCTTCTTGATTCAGTGTCCCCTTAGCCATTATGAAATGGCCATTTTTGTCTCTGAGTACTTTTCCTGTCTTGTAGTCAGCATTATCCGATATGAGTATTGCTACACCTGCTTTTTTTTGGATGTTATTTGCTTGGAGTATTGTTTTCCAGCCTTTCACTTTGAATTTGTTTTTATCCTTGTTACTTAGATGAGTTTCCTGTAGGCAGCATACAGTTGGATTTTGTTTTTTAATCCATTCTGCTACTCTGTGCCTTTTTATTGGTGAGTTTAATCCGTTTACATTTAGTGTAATTATTGATACTTGTGAGTTCCCTATTGCCATTTTATATCTTGCTTTCTGTTAGTTTTGTGTCTTGTTTGATCCTTCTCTTTCGTTTTTCTATCTTTTGTTTTTATTTGGTTGTATTCCATACATCTTTCCTCTGTTGCTATCTTTTTTATCTCATGTGCTTCTGTGGTGGTTTTTTCAATGGTGGTTACCTTTGAGTAATGAAAAGGGTCCCTACCCTGTTCATTGTAGCGAACTATTTTGTGAGTACTTTTGCACTCCATCATCCTTTGCTACTGTTAATCTCCATCTTCTCCCCCTCTTTCTTTTTGTTGTTGTCACAGTTTAAATTTGGGTTCATTGTGTTCTTCTTAGAGCTTTTACTTGTGGCTCTGTTTTTTTTTTGTTCTTTGTATCTGATTGGAGAACCCCCTTTAGTAATTCCTGGAGTGGGGGTTTTCTGATGATAAATTCCCTCATCTTTTCTGTATCTGTGAATGTTTTTATTTCTCCTTCGTATTTGAAGGATAGCTTTGATGGGTATAGTATTTGTGGCTGAAAGTTCCTCTCTTTCAGGACTTTAAATATTGGGGTCCACTCTCTTCTAGCTTGTAGAGTTTCTGCTGAGAAATCTGATGATAATCTAATGGGCCTTCCTTTATATGTTGTATTCTTCTTTTCCCTGGCTGCCTTGAGAATTTTTTCTTTGCTGTTGGTTTGTGTCAATTTCATTATGATATGCCTTGGAGTAGGTTTGTTGGGGTTAAGAAAACTCAGAGTTCTGTTTGCTTCTTGAACTTGAGGCTTTAGTTCTTTCCACAGGCTTGGGAAGTTCTCATCTATTATTTGTTTGAGTATGTTCTCCATTCCATTTTCTCTCTCTTCTCCCTCTGATATACCTATTATTCTTATGTTATTCTTTTTGATGGAGTCAGATAATTCTTGTAGGGCTATCTCATTTTTTTTAATTTTTGAGTCTCTTTCTTCTTCTCTCTGTTGTGCCTCAAGTTGCTTGTCTTCTATTTCACTAATCCTCTCTTCTATCTGACCTGTTCTATTAGCTAAGCTTGTTACTTCGTTTTTCAGCTCGTGAATTGAGTTTTTCATCTCTGTTTGATTTGTTTTTATAGTTTCAATTTCCTTGGACATATATTCTTTGTGTTCATTGAGTTGTTTTCTGAGCTCCCTAAATTGCCTTTCTGTGTTTTCTTGTATATCTCGGAGGATTTTTAGGATTTCTATCTTGAATTCTTTGTCATTTAGCTCCAAGGTTTCCAATATATTAAATTTTTTCTCCATAGATTTTTCCTCATCTAGCTGTGTTACCTCTCTTTCTTTTGTATCCATGATATTCGATTTTCTCTTCCTTAATGGCATCTGAGGGTGGTTTTGTTGATAGTATTAATGAGATTTAATAAAGAATAAAAAGTTAAAAAAATAAAAAAATAAAAAATCGAAAAGAGTTGTTTTTTTAAAAAAAATTAATAATGAAATAAAGAAAAATAAAATAAAATAAAAATTTAAAAAAAAAAGGAAATTATTCCCCCCCTCCTTTTTTCCTCTCCTCTCCTCTCCCATCTTTCTTGAGAAAATCTTGTGGTGGACTGTGAATTATAACAAACAATGCCTGTGATGGAGGGCCTGAATTGGGGAAAAGTAATAAAGGGGCAAAAAAAAAAAAAAAAAAGAAGAAGAAAAAAGAAAAAAAAGAGCGTATGGACCCACAAAAAGCAAATAAGGAAAAAATTTGGGTCAAGAATAAAATGATTTGCTTTTAGGTGTTGGTTGTCTAAGAGTTATGATGAGAGGAATAAGAGGAAAACGGAAAAATGGGGGGACAAATTAAAAAATTACTATTGTATTTAGTGGAACAAGAACTAGATAATATGGAGAGCCAGGGATGGGAGCACTGCTAGTGAGTTAAAAAGGTGAAGTAAAAACCCCCCAAAATGCCACAAACATAGGTTTGAGTCCCAGATAAGATAATTTGTTTGTTATTGAGGTTTGAATGAGAGGAGATGTAAAGGAGAAAGGAAGAAACTAATATAGAGGGAGAAAAGAAAGAGAGAGAGAGAAAAAAAGAGGGAACCACTAAAAGAAGAAAAAAGAAAGGAGAGAGAGAGAGAGAGAGTTAAGGGTTTTGGAGTGCAACCCTCATAGAGAGAAAGGAAGAGAAGAGAAAAGATAATGGGAGATGTAACACTTATGGGTAGTATAGTTCAAGGAGAGGAGAGAGTAAGACCGGTAGAGAGTTAATCGGCCAAATTGGAGGAGGAAAAAAAAGTATCAAGAATGAAGATAAGAGAAACAAACGAACAAATATAATAAAATGGGATAGGTTATAAAGTCTGCAGATTATTCTTGATTTTGAGAGGTTATCTTCTTGCTTTTTCTTTTCTCTCCCTCTTCCTGGTCGGTGACTCTGTACCCCGGGTTCTGCCCCTTTGGCATGCTCAGGTAGAGATTTGCAGTTGATAAGTCTCTATGGCAATGTCATGTATTGTGCTTTAGTCTTGTTGGCAGTTGAAGCTCATTAGCATTTATAGGCTCCGACAGTGAGAGAGTCTGTGTTCCTGGAGCCTTTCTCCTAGTCTTTCCTTCCTCAATTAGTAGCCTGATAATCCAGCTATGGGGTTGCTGCTGCCTCTGCCTGGATAGTAAGAGGCTCAAAGAGCTGGCAACTCCCCACTCTATTTCCACTCAGCACAGGGCTCTGGGTAAGGCTCAGTCAGTCAGAGCTGCTAGCATAATCAGGCGGGCTTTCTGCCCACTCAAAGACCTCTGGCTCTGCCACTCTGTCCGGTAACACAAGCGGGCGCCCACTTCCGGGGCGCTTGGAGGAAACTCTCACTCACTGTCTGCGACCAGGATATCCGGCCAGAAGTCTCACGCTCTGAGTGAAACCCCCAACCGCAGGGAAAAGTTGCAGCATTGGAATTGAGTCTCGCTCCGTCCCCGTGCGCGGCTTTTGCAAGGCGCTGGGACGGCTTGGGATTCCGCTTTGGCCCACACAAAGGCCCCTGACTCTGCCCCTCTGTGCGATAACACGGGCGCGCACTGCTGAGGCACTCGGAGGAATTGCTCACTCCTTATCTGCGTGCGCAAACCAGGATATGAGGCCGGCCGCGTTTCCCTCTGAGTGAAACACCCTCCAGCACGGAAAATCTCCACCGGTGGAATTAGTTCTCACTCCCTCCCGTGCATGGCTTTCCCAGGGCGCTGGGGCTGCCCAGAGACTCTGCCCTCGGCCCACAGAAAGGCCTCTGACCCTGCCTCTCCGTGGGGCAACACGGGCACCCACTCTCAGGGCCTAGGAAGAAATTCTCGCCCACTAACTGTGCACCGACCAGGAGACCGGGTAAAATGGCCGCTCCGCTTGTCTTTCTTTGTTTGGGTTTGGCGCGAGTGTTAGCTTGTATTGCCCGGGTTGCCACAGGATCAGATTTTCCTCGGCTTGGATCTCTGTGCCACAGCCTGGTTCAGCCGTTTGTGCCGCTGCGGCCTGGATCTATTCACCCTCTTTGCCCGCCTCAGTTTCTATATTCACAGTTACCAGAGAAAGCCGCCCTGTTTAGGTTAGTGAGGAAGGCGAAGCATTTCTTACTCCCTATTTCCTTCGGGGTTTGGTTATATATTTAGCCAATTTTTCACTCAATCATACCTTTGGGTGTATTGCGAGGCATCTGGAAGCTCCAAGTATAGGTTTTTCTGTTTCTGGTTGAAGATCTTGTTGAGTTTTGGGGGAGATTTATCGGTATCGCTTCCTACCCCGCCATTACTCTGACCAGTTTTATTGTTTTTTGTCAGGTATTATTTAATATTTTTTCATTAATATTTTAAAACTCTTTCTTATAATTATTTTGTGTACCTCTTTAATTTTTCTTATTTGCGGATTAAATACATGAAATAATAAACTATCTTTTGGTATATCATTTTTTTATACTTAAAATGGTCATAGGCCCTGGCCAGTTGGCTCAGCAGCAGTAGAGCATAGGCCTAGCATGTGGAAGTCCCGGGTTTGGTTCCCAGCCAGGGCACACAGGAGAAGCAACCATCTGCTTCTCCATCCCTCCCCCTCTCCTTCCTCTCTGTCTCTCTCTTCCCCTCCCACAGCCAAGGCTCCATTGGAGAAAAGTTGGCCCGGGCGCTGAGGACAGCTCCATGGCCTCTGCCTCAGGTGCTAAAATGGCTCCGGTCACAACAGAGCAACAGCCCAGATGGGCTAAGCATCACCCCCTGGTGGGCATGCCGGGTGGATCCCGGTCAGGCACATGTGGGAGTCTGTCTGACTGCTTTCCTCCCTCTAACTTTGGAAAAATACACACACACACACACACACACACACACACACACACACACACAAAAGTAAAACAGTCATTAAGGGAGAAAACTGGTTGTTAAATTATTTGAATTCCACCACTATCCTGACCCATTCATTCCACTCATGGGTGGGGTGAGGAATGGGGGAAAGAGAATCACTGGGGTATTTTTCTAAAAACACCCACATCTTAGCCACACCGCAGTTCTCCCTTCCTGGAAGGTTGTGGTGACCCACCATCCTATCAACCGGGAAATAACGCACATTATGAAAAGTTTCAGAGATGATTCTGATAAGATGCCTCACGTTTGCAGTTGTGCACTAGACCAGACAGCATCCCAGGAGCAAGGATTTATGACTGGACACCACGGATGGACACTTCAGAAATCCACGAGCCCCTGAGAAACATCCAGTGATCTGCCCATGTGCATGACTTATTCTGGGAGAGACTTCATGACATTCACCAGATTCTCAGATTAGTGCCGGAATCAAAACAAGCTCAGAATGGAGTCCACTGGAGAAGGTGTGTTCCTCCTAACACAGGAATCTTCATTCTCTCCTTTCCAGCCTTGGCAGGCCCTGGACACACCTAATCTCAAGCCATTATTCAGCACACTCATTTAGCTTGCATTTAAGGGAATGATGTTTTCCAGATTTAATGCAATGTATTGCTGCTAATGGCAAACAGATCCCTCTTAGAGTCCTCAAAATCTGCTAACTTTCATATCCACTGAGGTAAAAACATTCATCAGATTTTTGTCTTCCCATTCTCTCCACCGCCTAATAGATTTCTGTCTGGGATCAAAAGGTTGGCTGAATACTGGCCGTGCGTCCAGTTTGGTGGGTTAATTAAGATGATCATTAACTGCTGCAGCTCACCCATAGCTTCATGATTTGTAGGTACTGGAGAGTCTGCTTCCATCAGACCCAGTTGCTCCACGGGGACCAACCTGTGTGTGCGGAATGTTCAAGCAGACACAAGATCCTCACAGGAAACCTGGCTGGCTTTGAGCACCAGTCTTGGCCCTTGTCGTCGCCATGAAAAGGAGTTCTTCATCTGGATAGGGCACTTTTCTCTCAAGTGGGTCCCTTTAAACCATCATGGTAGGAATTGTGTTTAAAACATTTGTGGGTAACCCTATCGCTGTTTTCATTTGCTTCCTTATGTTCTCTGCTGGTTTTATAATCTGTCTTGTTCACCAGTGGTTGTAGCAATATATCTACTGCGTATCTTTCCTTCTATGCAGTGGACAATATTATGTCCAATGATCCAAACACTTTAATGAACACCTAGCAGGGGTCCCCAAACTTTTTACACAGGGGGCCAGTTCACTGTCCCTCGGACCTTTGGAGGGCCACCACATACAGTGCTCCTCTCAATGACCACCAATGTAAGAGGTGCCCCTTCTGGAAGTGCGGCAGGGGCTGGATAAATGGCCTCAGGGGTCCGCATGCGACCCACGGGCCGTAGTTTGGGGACGCCTGAATGGGACAGGTAGTCTCTGGCCTTAAGAAGCAATTCACAGCCCGTGGAAGAGATAGAGATATGCACTAACCCTGCAGTAAGACCTTCGGTGGAGGTAGATTGACAGAAGGAAATAACATTGGGGTCTTGAAAGGCCATTAGAAATCAGATGGGTGAACAGAAATGGATGGAGAAGTTGTTGCAGGCAGGAGGAACGGTTGGTGCCAGAGCAGGGAGACATGAGACGCCCATTTCACAATGGCCAGAACAGAGAAAGTTTGTAGATCACCTGGGCATCACCATCTCTCTTTTAAAAACGTGAACAATCTCAGAGAGATTAGTTGGCTTGCCAAGAGGTAAAACTGTTATTGTTGTAGACTGCAAGTGGCAAAAAGCCTTTGTGAATTTGAGGCTTAGAAAAAAGGCTAAATTCTCCCCCCTCCACCTCCATATTGGCTGTGATGCTGAGTATTTGCACCCACTTCACTTGCTTCCTTAAATTGCTGGAAGCAATTTACATGCCCTTACTCTCACTCTTTGTTTGTTCAGATGTTGATTGATTTCGCTTATGCATGGTGGGGGGATTCCTGTTTATGCCTTGGGAGAGTTCCCGTTCTTGCCTCAGATGTATAACTTTGTATCAAGGACTTCCTTGATTTGCATATGGCTATATAATAAAGCAAACTGGGGGCTATGGGGCACTCGGATATTGCCATCAGCATTGAAGAGGCTTCCCGATCCCATCCTTTTTTCTTAATGAGTCTGTTTTCTTAATTCCGCACCGTTCTCACTCAAGACCCAGAATTACGAGCTGCGCTGGTCCGCGGCACGTTATTATGGGCTAAATGTGGGTGTCCCTCCAGGTTCGTATGTTGAATCCCTAACCCCTTACATGATTATGTTTTAAGGTGGAACTTTTAGGAGGTAATTAGGTTTAGATAAGGTCGTGAGGGTGCGGGCCTTCACTGTGGAGTTAGCACCCATTTAAGAAGAGGAAGGCAGCTTACCGCAAGCTCTGGCCACAGCATGATAAGTATGGACTTTGAGTCTTCATTCTTGATTGCCTAGAGAGTGCTAACTTAGGGAAAATGACCATTTCTTGCTTATTCATTGAATTTTCAATGAAGTAAGGCAGCTTCTTTTGGAAACCCAAGATGACCAATGATATATAGAACAATGTGATATGAGGTTTAAACTACATATTTTATACCCAGGGTGAATTTCTTACAGCCCTCCAGGCATTTCTCCTGGGAGGGCTAAGAACCCCCCAACCCTTCAAAAGTTCAGGGTGGGGGAGAGGTTGGGAGAAAAGGCGGGGCACCATCGGGAAGCCCACCTGGAGACAGCCCCACCCTGAGCGCCTCTCCTATATTAGACTCCTCCCCTTGAAACTGCTCAACTTTTTAATTCTGGTTACCACGCATTTTCCAAAGATTCTGACCTTGAAACAGACACCTTTTCTGTTGGTGGCTCTGGTTTTATTGTTTTTGTTTGTGTCCTTTTGCTCATAACACTACTTAATATCCCAAGGATCCCAGCTGAGGGAAACTACAAGACCAACACGAAGACCTCTGTGCACAAATTCACTGGGCAGAAATGAACCAAGGCCAGCGGGCTATCTCTAGGTGACGTATCTCCATCAAATTTCATTTCATTTTTCCACTTTGATGAATTTCTACATTGAATAGTTCACTTTCATAATTCAGGAGAAATTATTTCCTGAAATAAATATTTATGGATCTCAGGGACACTGCTCCCTGCTGTGCCAGGTATACAAGTTGAAATCACTTTATTTTTTACAAATATTTGGGAGTATTTTTGAGCAGTTTAAAGATGCTAACATACGGAAATGAAGGATCTATAGATAATCCTTTCTCTTTTCTGTATCAGTGGTTCTCAAAGCACGGGTCCTAGACCAGTAGCATCACCTGGAAATGTGGAATAACCGTGTAACTCCCCCTAAGATACACGCACACACACATCTCTCTTGAATCAAAAACTCCAGGTATGGCCCTGGCCAGTTGGCTCAGTGGTAGAGCGTCGGCCTAGCATGCAGAGGACCCGGGTTCGATTCCCGGCCAGGGCACATAGGAGAAGTGCCCATTTGCTTCTCCACCCCTCCCCCTCCTTCCTCTCTGTCTCTCTCTTCCCCTCCCGCAGCCAAGGCTCCATTGGAGCAAAGATGGCCCGGGCGCTGGGGATGGTTCCTTGGCCTCTGCCCCAGGCGCTAGAGTGGCTCTGGTCGCAACATGGCGACGCCCAGGATGGGCAGAGCATCGCCCCCTGGTGGGCGTGCCGGGTGGATCCCGGTCGGGCGCATGCGGGAGTCTGTCTGACTGTCTCTCTGTTTCCAGCTTCAGAAAAATGGAAAAAAAAAAAAAAAAAAAAAAAAAAAAACTCCAGGTATGGGAGTGCATTTTAACAAAAACCAAACGGCTGTTTGAACACCACTTATTCTAGGCTTAGAGCATTATGAATGGGCTCTCCGAGTGAGAGATGACCTGATGATCCCACTTCTCTCCTCTTCCAGCCACCTCCCCATGCCAGCTTGTTCCCTGGGTCAGCGGAGGCTGGGGAAGCAGCCCTCTCCCAGGTAGATTCCTGCAGGTGTCTGGGGAGTAACAAGTCATCTCATCACCTTCCTGAGCCTTCAGCTGGTTGCTGCATTCATTTGTCAAACTGCATCAGTCAGCGAGCGGGCCCCACAGCTGGAGAAGACCGTAGCGCCGGACATCCCTGGACTTCCCCCGACTTCCCCCACCCGCCTCGGAAGCCCAGCCCTGCAGATGTGTTGTTGTTATACGGCGCGAGGTGGCTCCTTGCCTCCCTTGTCCTCGTCGTGGCCTCGTCACGGTGGCTTGCACCCACCCTCTGGCAGGTGGGACATTTCCACTGGGATACAACCCAGAGGCGCCTCCGATCGGGGCCCCTCATTTTACAGGTGAGCATTTGAGGGGCAAAGAAGGGAAGACGAGGGTCATCCCCAGCACTGGAATTGAGAGTTTCTGTGCCTCAATTCAAGTCCATTCGCAGCACACCCTGTTGTGAGAGCTGCATACATTCTATGGAATAAATGGCTGTAGCCAAGAATCCATCACCACCTGTTACCGCCACACAGTCATGTACAGGGGTAGAGATCTATCATCTACTGGCCGCCATTTAAATTAAGGCTACCTTAGAGGACGGATTGCAAATTACACAAAACAGCCCCGCGTTAGCGCTCTTTTCCTGGGCTGCTGTCAGGATCCCGGCTGACCTTTGCGCAAATCGTTGCAATCAGTAACAGTTTTGCCCCCTGGCCCATTCAATCGCTGCCAATTCATGATGGAGGCAGCGGGGAGGCGCAGCAAAAGATGACCCGCTGCTTAAGAACCGCTGTGACCTTGAATGTGCCGCTGAAAATGTCTGGCCTCAGTCTCCCCACCCTCAGAACAGAGGCTGTTACTGAATGAGCATCGTCAAGAGCCAGCGAATGACAACAGTGAGCACCGAATACACATTTCCAACCTGCCTACCTCGGGCAAACAAAAACGCCTTCCTGCGAGGCCATGGAGCCAGGTCAACCCTGCCCTTGCCTGGGCTCCCCGGGCCCCTCGCCCGACAGCATCCCCCATCACCAGGCTCGACCCTGTTTGAGGCTCTTGGACGTCATACATCTCCACTAATTTGCCTGACTGCCCAGCCAGTAAACCAGCCTTGGCGGGCTCATTTGGCATTCCAGTGACATTTGGCTCTGGCTTCGGCAGGAATTGTCCCTGCGCCTCCGGATGGCCATCTTGGATGCTATGAAATTAAAGATTAGAATACTGAACTCTGAAGCGCCCCCTCCGTCCAGTGAACACTGGAGACTCTTGTGCCATTTATGACCCTGAGAAGAGCTGGTCCCCACTCAGGCAGTCTTAAATTACCTAAAGAGCCCGAGTGCTGGGCCGGGGCTCCATTTGTTTACAAAATAGGCACTTTCAAAGGCCCTTTACAAGGGACTGGCAATTCCCAGGTCCCCAGCTATAGGCTGATGCATAATGCATAAGACGCCGGGAAATGTGTATTCATGAGGGCGGCTTGGCTTTTGTCAGAAAGAACTGTGAAATATTATGATGGAACAATTTTCATTTCTGCCACATTGTTTTTATAGTGCGTTCATGACTGGGGATTGAGGGCTTTTCGAGTTTGCTCTGGTGCAGATGTTGCGGTGCTGAGAGCGGCTTCAGACCTCCTTATTTTGCAACTCTGTTGCTGACAATTACACGGTGGGGGGGAAGAGGGGGCTCTCGCAGGGAGACAAAGGATGTATGTCCTCAACTGATCTTGTTCCGAATTCATTCAGGAGGGAGAGAGGAAGGGAAGGATGGAGGGACTGAGGGAGGAAGGCAGGGAAGGAAGGAGGGAGGGGGGAAGGGAGGGAGGGAGGGAGGGAGGGGGAGGGAGGGAGAAACTGAGTTTTGGAGATGACTCCAGAGTTCCAGGCTGTGACTGAGGCCTCCCTCCTGTTCCTCACTTCGTCCTAGGAAAGAGGCATGAGCTCCACTTTGCAAACAAGGAAAGGAAGCCCAGCCAGCCCAGCCAGCCCGAGCCGCCCATCGGAACGCACACCGCCAGTGGGCAGTGAAGCCTGGGCCTGCGTCCTCCTCAACCTGCCCCACCTGATGTCCCTCTCTAGCACCTCCTCTCCCTGTGATCCATCCAAGAGACGCCAGCGGGACACGGGGATGGGGGGGCACAAGCTGCCACAGGGTCTCCGAGGTGAAGAAAATGCTGAGTAAACCCCCCCCCCAGGGGGGAAGGCGGGCTGGGAGCTCTGTCGCTGAGCTGGCTGTCGGGCACCCAGGTGCCATGTTCAGACAGGCATGGCACGTCTCGGGGAGGCCGAGGAACTTCCCGAGCCTCGGCCTGCCTCCCGCTACCACGTTCTAGCTTGGGTCTTCGCACCACCAACCCCAGCCCCGTCTCCGTGCCACTGGGCTGCCACGCGGTCCAGGGAACGCTGGCTTTTCAGCCCCTGGGGGGCCCGCGCTCCTGCAGCAGCCCAGGAGATCCTGCCGGCAGGAACTGTGGTTTCATTCCCCTGCACCCCTAGGGCTTGCAAGGCTGCGGGCAAGCTCAGAACGCAGGCCCCCCACTCAGGCTTTCCAGGTGTCCCTGTGACAGACAGGCCCAGGCTCCAGGCAAACTGGGAGACAAAAGAGCGAGAGAAAAAAGCATGCTGGGACAATGAGGGGAACACAGCCGAGAAAGGAAGGTGGGCGTGCCCAGGCCCTCAGCCCGAGAGGAGGGTGCAGGTGGGCACACGTGGGTGTCTCCTAAGGCTAAGCCACTCTGGAGCACCGAGCTGGTGACCGCTAGTGACAAAGCGAGCAGAGAGTAGAACAGGAACTGGAAGCGAGCCGTAAGCACAGGCGGGTCCCCTTACACAGGCCAGGACGGAGGCAGAGCCTGGGGACCCAGGCAGCAGAGAGGGGCAGGGCTTCCGGCTGGAGGGAGCCCAGGAACAAGGAGGCCCCGAGGCCACTGCTCCTGCAGGAAAACAACCCAACTGGGTGTGAAAGTCCTGGGAAGAAACAGACTCACTTGGAGACAACGATGTGTCTCCCGAGAGTGTCTGTAAGGCTGGTGGCTCGAGGCTCTGCAGACACAGCCAGGTCCACTTTCTACTCTGTGCTGTAGTCTCCACTGCTCCACTGTCCCCAACTCTGTCCACAGCGTGAGCAGCAGG
This sequence comes from Saccopteryx bilineata, assembly GCF_036850765.1. Lineage (NCBI taxonomy): Eukaryota > Metazoa > Chordata > Mammalia > Chiroptera > Emballonuridae > Saccopteryx > Saccopteryx bilineata. Next base: position 16,396,120 of record NC_089498.1, read on the forward strand.
AGCTCCTGGTGGTCAGCACTCCTGTTAGGAGGGATAGGTTTCACTGTAAAGCCAGCCCCGCACCCTCTCCGCCTATTTCTAAGACAAACGGAGCTCTTTCTCAGCCAAGGTCCTTTGCACTGGCTGTTCCCCCTGCCTGGAACGCCCTGTTCCCATCTCCATACGCACAGCCGGGGCCGCCCCGCCCTACAGATCTCAGGCGACGTGGCCAGCTCTTTCATCCCAGTATTTCCTCTGAGAGTGTGCAGTTGGGGTTTGCTGCTGCGGTTGTAGTTGCGATGGTCTTGCTGTCTGTCTCCAGCTGTCATACAAAGCTGGCCGAGGCAGGGCTCGGGCTGTGACCGGTTCCCCCTTGCATCCCCGGCAATGAGCATCACACCCAGGACATGGTCAGAGCTCGGTAAACATCTGAGAATGAATGAATCGGGTCACAGCACGTTATGCAAGAGCATGCCTAAGGGGATTACCATCCAACGGTTTGCTCTCTGCAGCACAGGGCACCTCCCCCTCTCTGGGAAAGCAACAGGCCAAGGACAAGTTCCAAGCCGTAAGAAAACAGATGAAAGCTCGCAGCAACCAAGTCCACGAGGTTACTCTCTCCCTCCTCCCCCTCAGCAGTCAGGCAACGTCTTGTACGGGATCAAAACCCCATGCTCCCAGGCCCGAGTTTAGAGACCATGAGCCTTAGTCTTTCTACATCAGTGTAAAGGAGAATGGAGTCACCTGCAGACATTGCCATGAAGAAAGATTAAGTTGGAGCAATGTTTCAACCAGCAAGTTTGTCCCCCAGAGGACATCTGGCTAATGTCTGAAGACACTTCCGGTTGTCACAATTGGGATAGAGGCTAGGGATGCTGTTAAACGTCCCACAATGCACAGGACAGCCCCCGCACACACATACACACATACAGTAAAGAATCACTTAGCCCCAAATGTCAACAGTGTTGAGAGCCAGAAACATTGGGTCAGCGATATGGCCGATGCACATGAGGTATTCGCATCCCTACCTTCTCCGTGGCTGGGTCCACCTGCAAGGGTCCATCCCCCTGGTCTGAACACCCCCTGGGCTCTTCCATCAGGCCTTTGCTGAAGGCCTTTGCTCCCAGGAGAGTACCACCAGGAACATCTGCTGTCTTAGTCTGTGTGGGCTCCAGCTAACCATACACTGGGTGGGCTGAAGCAACAAACACTGCTCATAATTTTGGTAGCTGAGAAGTTCAAGATCCAGATGCCAGCAGATATGGTACCTGGTGAGAACCCACTCCCTGGTACATAGAAGCTATCTCTTCACTGTGTCCTCATGTGGGGGAAGGGACAAGCAAACTCTCGGGGGGTGGGGGTCTAATCCCATCATACGTGTGCCACTCTCATGACCTAATCACCTCCTCATACCACCATATTGGGGATTAGCTTTCAACACGTGAACGTGGGGAGAATAGAAACATTCAGTCTACAGCACCTGTCCTCCAAAGGTTATTAAGGTTCTTTTTCTTATCTGAATTCTAATCTCACCACCAAGAAGCCTCCACCTGTTTCCTTGATGGTCAGTCTTGTTGGACCTACTGGACTAAACATTCCCAGCAGCACAAATTACAGCGGAGGCTTTCTCTTCCCCGCTGCCCTGCCCCCAGCTCTCCTCGGGCCTTAGCACAAAGCATCGCCTCTGAGGGCCGTGGTGTGACTCCTGAACAAGGGGAGGGCTCCCTAGGTCAGAAAACACCGAGCCCTAATGGTACAGCCTCTCCCTAATTGTTGGGGTGCTCTCGTCTGCAGAATGGGTGCAATCGTATCCGTGTGCCAGGCTCTGCACAAGCTTCTGAGATGCTGTAAGTCAGTGGTCCCCAACCTTATTTTGGGCCACGGACTGGTTTAATGTCAGAAAATATTTTCACGGACCGACCTTTAGGGTGAGACGGATAAATGTATCGCGTGACCGAGACAAGCGTCAAGAGTGAGTCTTAGACGGATGTAACAGAGGGAATCTGGTCATTTTTTAAAAATAAAACATCGTTCAGACTTAAATATAAATAAAACGGAAATAATGTAAGTTATTTATTCTTTCTCTGCGGACCGGTACCAAATGGCCCACGGACTGGTACTGGTCTGTGGCGCAGGGGTTGGGGACCACTGCTGTAAGTGACAAGTGACACAGGGTAGGCAATAAAATGCCATTATTTCATGTGCAGAGTTTAGGAAAGACCTGAGAAGTTGAATGCTAAATCATACTCTCTTGGGCAACGCAGGGTTTTTGTTTGCTAATTCCTTGAGAGCCAAGGATATTTCCAGATGGGGTAGGAAGGCATCAAACTTCAAGGTGTGGATGTCACCCCATTAAAATAAAAATTTATTTATAAAGAAAAAAAAACAAAAAAACTTCAAGGTGTGTATTTAGAAGAGAACATTTTCTTCCTCTCTTTTTATTTCATTAATCAAAGCCAAAGGGGCTCTCCTTTTCACAGCAGAGACTCTGCAGCGTCAGTTCCCCAGCTCTCCCGATCTGATCGTACATCCTGAGTACGAGCCTGAGCCCGGGACAAACCCTGGGCCACCTGGGAGACTGCCCAGGACCAAGTCTGCATTTCTGAAGGCAAGGAGCATCTACCAGTAACAACCTAAAACAACAACAAAAACAGAGGGGCTCATAGCTCTTCAGACTCCCAGCTGTAATTTCCTGGAGAATCCGTGATTCTCCAAGCAGACTGTCAAAGGGAGTTGGCGGCTCAGAGGAGTGGGCAGGAAAGAGTTCGCCTCCGGCCACGGTGGTGAGTTCGGCAGCGTGAGGGGCACAGATCGCGGCCAACCTTGGGCCCTTCAGGGCCTCCTTCATCTAATTCACAGTCACTGTTTATGAAGTGGATGCAGAAACACAGAGTGAAAACTCGGTGCTGGGGAATGGGCAGAGGGTAGACCCATTTCATTTATTGGGAGGCCACCTGGAGGTCCCCTTTGTTTACAGTTCTAGTTTTAATGGGGGTGGGGGGAGGATGGGATCCCACCCCTGAGCAAACCAACTAACAATGAACTCATGCTGTCGTGCGGAATTCATGTGTCCTGTTTTATTACAACACGGGGTTTAGGACATCCCACATCCTCCCCCCTGCTCCCCCACCCAGGACCCATATCTCATCTCCAGTAAGTCTTGCTCCAGAAGACATGTGACCAAGCAGAAGACATGGCGAAACCTATTAGCTTACTCTAAAGAAGATCTTGCTCATGTGAGCAGCTGTCCAAAGATAGAAGACCCCTCAGGAGGCAGCCGGGTGCCCCCTCCGGAAGCTGACGGCTCAGGAGGAGAAACAGAGGGCTGTAGCAGAGACTAATCCACAGCCACAGGAACGGCAATTTGAGCAGGCCAGCTGACGGGAGCAGCTGAAAAATATTTTATTTCAGTGACTCAGAGTTTTCCCACTTCTGAGAGGCTAGTCACAACTAAGTCTGATCAGACTTAATATGGAAAACATACCCCAGAAACCAGCAGACACAGACAGACGCCGTCTTCACAATCACCCCGAATGACATCGGGGATGGCACAAAACCGCAGGGTGCGCCAGAGACAGGACGGGGCAGTGCGCTCTTGTCCCCTCCATGCCTCAGTGTCCCCATCTGCAGCATGGTGACAGTAATCTCTGCCTGGTTTACCTACTGGGAGCATCAGAAGAGAAGGAGATTCAGAAGAGGTGAGAGAGCCCTGGCCAGTTGGCTCAGCAGTAGAGCGTCGGCCTGGCGTGCAAGAGTCCCGGGTTTGATTCCCGGCCAGGGCACACAGGAGAAGCGCCCATCTGCTTCTCCACCCCTCCTCTCCTTCCTCTCTGTCTCTCTCTTCCCCTCCCGCAGCCGAGGCTCCATTGGAGCAAAGATGGCCCAGGCGCTGGGGATGGCTCTGTGGCCTCTGCCTCAGGCGCTAGAATGGCTCTGGATGCAACAGAGTGACGCCCCAGAGGGGCAGAGCATCACCCCCTGGTGGGCATGCTGGGTGGATCCCAGTCAGGCGCATGTGGGAGTCTAAGTGCCTCCCCGTTTCCAGCTTCGGAAAAATGGAAAAAAAAAAAAAGAAAAGAGGTGAGAGAAACCCTTACAGACTGAAGGAACTAGGAATTCACCTTAGCAGAGGAAAAGTTTCAGTATCGCTAACCGGGTCAGTTCTCACCATCAGCTGTCAGAGCAGCACGTCACCCTCCTTCAAAACATTTACCATGGCTGTCATCTTATCTTTCTCTCTTTGATCCTTGTGTTACCGTCAGTCCCACACATTAGTCAGTCACCGCCAAGCAGGCAGCAGCTGGGCCTTCCGAGTGATGGCTCGAGTTTCTGTTCTCGCCATGCCTTCCCGGGGCCGGCCTTGATGTGTGTCAAACCCCAGGACAAATAAATAAGCCCAAGCTTCAGAGCGTTCAGAATAAGACTGCAGGCAATTGCCCCCGATCACGACCGACCGGTCATGACAACAGCGTCCTCGGGCTGGGTAACCAGGGGTACGCCTCTCTTAGAGACCATGATCTCAGCCTGAAATTCAGCATTAAAGACAGACAGCGGCTGGTATTTTATTCTATTTTGGGAGGGTGGGAGCAGGGCTATGACATCTTCCCTCATCTGCAAACATCTTCTGAATATTGTGCAGAGGTCCAGAAACATCTAGCTGCTGAGAAGGAAAGAAACACAAGAAAGCAATGGGTGTTTTCATTTAGCGTTTCTGGCAACCACAGGGCAAAAGCCTGTGCAGCCGCTGGGCGCGTCTGAAGGAACCGTGAGTGCAGGCAGTTTGTTAAGACGACTCCGTGCTGGTGGCACGATGCATGGCGCTGAGGAAGCCTTACTTCTGTAGGAATCTAAATTCAAGCTCGGTGGCACTTCAATTCCAGGGGCAGTGGTTCCGAGCAAACTCGGAGCGCTGCGGTGACTACGCTCACTAGAGAGAGGCGGTACCTGCTCGCCTCCAAAATGGCCAACCCCTTTTTCTCCAAACTGTTTGAACAACAACAAAAAAATGTTCACAAAACTTTATTTTTATTTTTTGCTTCTTATCCCAGGTTCAATTTCCCCTCTTTTTTTTTTGGATTTTTCTGAAGCTGGAAACGGGGAGAGACAGTCCGACAGACTCCCGCATGCGCCCGACCGGGATCCACCCGCACGCCCACCAGGGGGCAACGCTCTGCCCACCAGGGGGCGATGCTCTGCCCATCCGGGGCATCGCTCTGTTGCGACCAGAGCCACTCCAGCGCCTGGGGCAGAGGCCAAGGAGCCATCCCCAGCGCTCGGGCCATCTTTGCTCCAATGGAGCCTTGGCTGTGGGAGGGGAAGAGAAAGACAGAGAGGAAGGAGAGGGGGAGGGGTGGAGAAGCAGATGGGCGCTTCTCCTGTGTGCCCTGGCCGGGAATCAAACCCGGGACCCCTGCACACCAGGCCGACGCTCTACCACTGAGCCAACTGGCCAGGGCCAATTTCCCCTCTTTTTATTTTTGCAGTGAGCTAGATAATGCCATCATTAACCTGGCTACATACCCACTTGGCAGGGTAACAGGTGGGCAGCCCAGAGGTAATGGTCAGCAGAAAAGGGAATCGGTGAAAGGCCCCAGATGATTAAACAATTCCTCTCTTTGTAGCTCATATTTTAGAGTAAATCGCATTTACCCGAGACTGTATTTTTTTCTTTTTCTTTTTTGGTCTGGGAAACGCGTCTGCCTCAGCCGGCCGGTGGCGTGTCGGTCCCCTTCCTCCCCGATGAAATTTCATCCCTGCAGGAACTCCTTTGTGAGCAGAGGCTGCTGGTCCCCGGCCAAACGGAAAAAGGCCGGCAGGCTCTGCTCCCCGTCCCGCGTCAATCCCTAGGTTCCAACACGCCAACCGCGGCTGATAGCCTGCTGCGCTCCACTGCTGCTCCCTCCGCGCCAATCTGGAGGTTAGAGCTCTTGGCTTTGGAACATTTATTGGGGGTGCCGACGAGACGGCCTCCACGTTAAGTGCATTTCCAATGTTCGGAGGCCATTCTTCAGTCCCCCGCTCCGAGGTCCTCACCCTCACGGCTTTGGCGTGTTGCTTATAGTGAAGAAATAACAGGACTCGTGCGTGGGGGCCAAGATTCCCTGAGCTGGACATTTGGGAACGGCTTAAACCCCAGCATCTCACTGGGCATGTTGGGGAATAGAGTGGACAATGTGTGGCTGAGATGTGGACCGTTCTGTGAATTTTAACCAGAAATTATGCAGAATGTGTGTGTGTGTGTGTGTGTGTGTGTGTGTGTGTGTGGTAACACAGACCCTCATGACCTGCAAACAAATGTTTTCACTGACACGCAAAGAACAAATTGTGGAATTGTGGATTGTGGGGCTTCTCATAAACACTCAAAGCGACAAAAGTGTCATAACTTCGGACCAAGTTCAAGGGCCACACCATGAGGGGCAGTCCCCGAAATCCAGCTGAAGCAGAATGCCAACCTACAGCGAAGGCTCTTCCTGTGATCTGCTCTAGTCCAGGCGACGCAGTCGTGACTCTGAGACCCAGATGCCTGGGCCTCTTGCGGCCTCTATCCACACTAAGAGAGGGTCATTAGCTCTAGCCTCTTCCTCAGGATGATGAATGGATTTATTGTGTATGCCCAAGTCTGCGCTCCGGAGGGAGGACTTGATTCATGTTCCTCCATGCACTGAAATAAAGAGACCAAACAGAACACACGGGGGGCTTCCCTAGTGAGGGCCGGCCGGGGCTTGTGTTAGGGTCACCTGGGACTTGACCGAAATGCAGAACCTTGGGCACTTCAGAATTATGGAATCAGAAGCTGCATTTTAATAAGACCCCCGTTTGCAAACCACTGCTGTAAAGAATGCCTGGTGATCTGCAGCCTGAGTAGGGAGGTTGCAGTTCATTTGTGGTCCAGATCTCCGGCTCCTGGAGTGTGGGCTCTGCAAGGACAATGGGTTCATCTTTCTCGCCTCTCGAGTAAACCCAACCTATGAGGTCCTAGGGTTTGTAGACTAAGTTCAGAAACTACAGCTCCGACAGGAGCTTTAGGGTAAACCTCCATGTTTACCTCAACCCTGTGCATGTTTTAACCCTTGTAACTAGCAGGAAGCACTTTCTGTTTGCTATCAAAAGCCTATCGTGCAGAAACAGGACACATCTGGGTAAAACGATTAAACTTCCCCCTGACAGAGCAATGAGCTAGTCTGTGTAACACAATTAAACTTCCCCCTTCTACCATTAACTACAACCTTGATGTTGATCAGTTTGTCCCAGCTATCAGTTACAGCAACATATGAAACAGACTTTCCTGCTTCCTCAGTCACATTTTTCAAAGTGGAGTAGATATATCTCTTTCTAGTCAGTCTTGGCTTTACTGCAGGTCATCATGAAACAAAAGAAAATAACCCCCATCTGTCTCAAGATATTGGCAAGGAGGCAGAGAATGTGGAGAGATACTCAGGGAAAATACAAGCATTGTCTCATCTTTTTTATGTATAAGGTGCATGGACATCTCAAAGAGAGGACTCCCACCCATTCCCTTTAGCTCAAACTTTTCTAATGCCCCATCCAGACAGTGAGAGGGTCTCTTTCCCCTCCTCTCCAAAAATGGAGTCGGGCCCTCCCACAATGTTGGCCAACCACAAGAGCTTGCTCACCACAGATGGGCGTGGCCAAGGCCAGCTGAGCCATCCCCAAAAGCCCTATACCCTGGCTCACCTCCCACAAGATGGCCTCCTCCACGTACTCCTGCTCCCGAGCACAGCTGCTCCTTCACCAGCACCCTCCCTTGTTCACATCACCTCCGGATGTTTCTTCGCCTTCCTATTTGCCCCCTACTATGACATGGTGACCTAACAGAAGCAGCATGGATTTTGGAGTTAGATGCAAGTGGTTTCAAATTCCTGCCCTGTCTCCTTGATGTCAAATGATACTGGGTAACCCATTTATCATTGTTATATCTCCATTTCATCCTCTGTAGAATCGAAGTAATAGTATATACCACATAAGGTTGTTCTGCAAGTTAAATGAGTGAGCTCACATAAGGTACCAAGGATGATGGTTAGTGACAGTCATTGATCCAATTCCCACCATGCCCTGTGGGGGGCAGTCTTTATAAATCAGACCGGCAGGGAGAGGGGGATGAGAAGCTTACAGGAGCCCACCTCTCCTTCATATGTCAGGTCATATCCAACTCTTTCTCAATCCTTTCTCCCTCCAAATGTCACAGAAAAAAAGGCACAAAAGCAAGCCATCTTGAAAACCAGTGAGTGGAATTCTAAAGCCTAGCAGGAAAACGTGTTCTAGAGAAAACAGAGGCCAACCAGACAAATCAAGCTGGACCTCTGACAAGCCACGTGACCTCAGGCAACTCGCCTGAGCTCTCACCTGCAGACGGAGTTCCTCATCCGTAGAATGGGGATGACCATAGCTCCTGGCAGTGGGATTAAGTATGCTACAGTATCTAACAAGGCAGGTCCATAATCAGGGATAAATAAGTGAGAGGCTGGTCCTCTCTCTTGCCTTTTCAGGAAGGGTCAGGGAACATCAACACGGAAGAGACAGATATCATAACCTGCTCCTCGAGCTATGACAGCCATTCTGGAGCCATCAGCACAGGGGTGATCACTTAACCTATCATTAGCATAAATATTCCACAACAAGTCATTTTAGTGCTCCCCAAAGAGCACCTGTTATTTAGCCCACAGATTGGACCCTCCACGCATAAATCATCAAGAAGCACTTCCTATGAGTCTTAAATGAAGGAATGCCATTCCAGCCAATAAGGCAAATTTAAACAGATAGACAAACAAACAACAAAAAAGAAACAGACAAAGCACAGAGACACTCCACGCTGTGACTTCAGGAGTTGATCGATTGCAGATTAAAAGTTTGCATTTCTCCTAGCTTTGGTTTAACAGCAGGAGCTGGGTTTCCACTCATTTAGAGATGATAACTCTGGTGAAAAACAAAGGCACCACTCATCAGACCTTGGCCAATAAACACCCTCAAACTTGGGACTCTCTCTCAGAGAAATATCCAGATAATGAACACCACCACAACACGGCTAACTGACCCTATGCAACAAGGGTGTATAGTGACCATCATCCCTCAATATGGCCAGCTGGTGGGTTCTGTTCCCCTGAGTAAAACATGAGTCATCTGAGGGTACAGAGCATGTGTGTCCATTCCAGGATTGGGCCCAGCCTCGGCACTCAGTGTCAGTTTGCTTAATTCCTCAGGCAAACCGGAGATAGTCAAGCCACACTGCCTCTCCCACAGGCCTGGTACCCACCACTCAGGGCCCTTCGCTGACCATCAGGTAAAGTCTACAGAACTCTAATTCCACCAGGCCCAGAGAATTACTGTCTTCTCTTCAAGCCCTCCTCTGACATTCTACAGAGAAACATAATAATAATTATTATAATAATAACCCACACTTCCTCCAGTCCCACCCAGAACATCTTCTGGGTCCCATTCATGACCTGTTTCCTATGACAGCATCTGCTGACAATAACGCTTGACGGCAATGGAGATAGCGTCATCTTTGAAAAGTAAGAGACAATGGAGGACACAGAGACACTGTGCCCACTGGAGGCAAATGGACTAGATCTGCAAATGGCCCACTGGAGGCAAATGGACTAGATCTGCAAATGGCTCTGCCAGGCAATAGCGGAATGGCCTTTGACCACTGATTTAACGTCTCCATAAAATGGTGCAGTAACACCTAATCTCACACGCTGTTCATTCATTTACTCTACAAAGATTGTAGAGCAGTGTTTTCAACAGCTGGCCCATGAACTGGTGCCGTCCATGAAAGAGTCAACCACCCTGATGTATGAAGACGATGGAGTCTATCATCATTGGGTCTATAAGCTTCATACAACATCAGGATGGCTAACTCTCTCAAGGACCGGCTGGAAATCTCTGGCACATCGATGATTGAAAAGCACTTCTGTCGAGTGCCTGGCTTCCAGTCACTAATCCTGGCCTTGAGGATTAAGCCGTGAACAAACAGGCCTGGCCCCCGCTCCTACTCAAGTGGTGTGTAGAGAGGTAACTTCTTTGAAAGTTGCCTGTCCATGGAAGTAACTCAACAAATGCACATTTATTTCATCTGTACTGCCCAGGATCGTGCCTTGACGACATCACACTTACTCCATAAACAATGAGAGAATAAATTAAGAAATTGCTTCTAAATTAGCCAAAGCTGGATCCAGCCTACTTGAAACCACATGATTATTTATCTTCCTAGTTAAGTGCAATTCAATTCAACAGACGCATGGCATCGTGGTGCCTTCACGTGGCCACAGATAGCTCTAGGTTTGGGGAATAGCAAGAATGGATCACATTCTGCTAGGGTGGGGGGACAATGTGATGTATTACCACATGATACGCATATGAAAGTTACACAAACGTGAGAGGCAACCCAGAGGCAGGCGTGAGCTCTCTAGTTAGAGGTGGCCTCCCCGAAGCAGTCAGACCTGAGAAGGTGTGTGTGTGGGGGCGGAGCTTTGTTATTAGATGTGCATTTCACCCCACTCATTGGACACATACTTACTTACTGAGTGACAGCGCATGCCCAGCTCCAGGTTGGGTTCTGAAGGTCAGGGTATACAGACACCCGAAGAGTGTCTGCACAGGGCCAGCAGGCCTGTCCCAGAGGTGCTGCTGTGGAGCTCTGTGGTGTCTGTGATCGTTTGTGCCCAGATGGTGAGGACGGCTTCTCAGAGGAGACGAGTGGGGATCTTAAAGAAAGAGCTATAGTGAAGCGTGAAGCAATGGGGCCTGCGCTGGCAAGAGCGTGGCATGTCCGGCTTCTCCTCCCCTGGTGTTCTTCTCGTAGGCATGACTTCTTCAAGCACGAACTATCAACCCTTTGGAGGAATGGAAGCAAAGAGGGAAACCGCCACTGAGGGCAGCTATTTGGGGCCTCAAAGGGTGAGAAGCGACACACTGAGTGGCCTTCGGAAGCAGGGCCTCACTTCACACTGGACGGAACACAAATGCTAGACAGACGGGTCTGGGCTGCTGTAAAAGGCCTGGCATGGACCCCGAGCCGGCGGGGGAGGAGGTGGGCATTCCTAGTCCTCCCTTCTTGACTAGCGCCCATGAATTACAAGCTGCCTGGCAATCAATAGCCAATGGGCAGGGCTGAGATGACCAAAACCAGCAGCCTGGGCACTGGCCAGCTGTCCTGTTGCCTTTCCACCTCTCTCTACTCGTCAGGGGCCTTTCAGAAAGTGTGCCTTTAAGAGAAGGGGCGGGACCCAGGCCGAAGGGGTGGTGGATCAAGGACCAAAATTTGAAAACGAAAGGATGAGGCCACACCTTCCTCCAGTCCCTGCGTTTTTTTCTCACCTCCATCCCCTTGTATCTGTCCGCTGTCACTGATAAAACTTTGAAAACAATATTTAACCAAAGAGTACAATCCAGCCAAAGAGCGTCTGTGAGCGTCTGCGCTGGCAGGCGAGGAGCAGGAACAGCCCAGGTTTGGGGAGACTGAGACTGCCCCTCGAATGCCGGCCCCGCCCCCCCGGGGGCTGTGCCCACAGGGGAGGGGAGGGGCCTTTAGTACAGGAAGAAATGCGTCTCCCTCCTTCTCCCCAGAGCGCGTCTGTGCCGCGGGGTCCCTGCAAATGCCTCCCACTCATCTCCAAACAGGGACAGTCTGCACTGGGGACTGTGAAGGGAAGGGACTCCGTGCAGGCGGACCTTGTTTTCTTGCGCTTCACAGATAGTGAAGGCAGACCCTCCACCAGCGAAAAGGTGATGACTCGCTTTATTGTGGGGTCTGGAGCTGAACCCAGACTGTCTCCGAGGTGTGCCTGCAAGTGTTAGGAGCTGAACTGTGACCCCCCAAAATTCATCTGTCGAAGCCCTCATCTCCAGATAGGGCCTTTACACAGGGAAGTTAAGTCAAAATAAGGTCCCCCGGGTGGGCCCAACAGGAAAAGGAGATCAGGACACAGAGGAGACACCGGAGACGCACAGGCACAGGGAAAAGGCCCTGTGAGGACAGGGCGAGAAGGCGGTCGCCGACAAAGTCACGGGACGAGGCCTCGGGAGACACTCATCTTTCTGACAGCCTGATCGCATGCTGCCAACCTCCAGAACCGTGAGAAAATAAATTTCTGTTGTTTTAAGCCACTTGGTCTGTGCTAGTTTGTGAGGCCAGCTCAAGCAGACTAATACAGTGGTCCACGGCTATCTCTCAGAGTGACACCTGAAGCATGACATGCTCGGATTGACAAGGCACGTGCCCAGCTGAAAACCGCCAAGCCCACAGAGGGCGCGCATGCACTCAACAAGGACACTCGGCGTGTCCGCTCAACCACACCTATGGAGGGCATAATGGGATACGTTAAATGTCCAGTACACCCTTTTGAAAGAAGCAAATCGTTTTTCGGTTAGCTTGGGAGTGGTGAGAATGGGGAGCCTGCCTTTATATATATAGTGTTCTCATTTGTCATTATTAAGGTTATAAGTTTTTAAATTTTTTTAACTCGCACAAATTACTTGCTCAATGTGACCTAAAGTCGTCGAAGGTTTGGAGGTCCAGCCCCTGTTTGGGGCAATGGCTATCGCAGCTCTAAGCTGGAAAGCCAACCCTTCAGGCCACTGGGAAGCCCCAGAAAAATGACACAGATGCACAGACCCGTTTCCTATCACTGAGCTCAGCTGTCTCTGAGAGCTTGGGACACGTGTGACATCTGTGGTCCTGCTAGGACAATTCCCCACATCCCTTTGTAACCTGATGCCTTTGTCATCCTGAAGAGTTCCAGCCGGGAGAAAAGACACTAATTGAAGGCCGAGGATTTCCACTCCTTCGGGGAGGAAGCTTTCACGATGGCTTCCTACATCTCTGTCAATCGACAGGCACGCATCATCTGCCGGCTGACAGCAAGGCGTCCAGGTGGTTGTAGAAAAAATATAGAAATTCGGAGAAACAAACACCCACCGGCCACGTTAGAAATCACATTGGGGGGGAAAAAAAGGCTTAGGCAAAAATGACCGTTTCTTCCAGACCATCGTAAAACATAGTATACCCAGCGCAAGTACAGGTCTTAATTCCATAATGAGGAACCTCTGGCTTCTCTAACCTTCAGCCTTTGCCTCTTGCCTACTTGTTGCTAGGGAGTTAATTCTGATGGGCCGCACCGGGCACCGCCACACAGGAGCACGCAACGATCTAGGCTCATTTCTCCCCCGCAGTGGTTGTAGCCTCAGCTCTCCTCGCCAACCCTCCTTCCAATCTTCTCTGTAACTGCCACAAAGCAGAGAGTGGAGCACTTGACATTTCCTATGAATTACCACTGCAAGTTAAGTGGACGTTTTCCCGTTAGATAGAGGGCTATTCCAGGCCTCCTCAAAGCTAATCACACCAGACAATGCCGAATTCACCTGTCCCTTTCATAGGCACACGCGCTGCTTGAAATTCTCCAGCAGGTCCCCAGCAAAGAAATAGCCCTGATTGCTCATTAAGAGCAAGAGAGAAAGCAATTAAAATACAAAAGGCAGAGCAAAGCTTAAGGCTTGGGAGTGGCAAGTTGAGCCAGCACTGTGGAAGGTGGAGAGGCTGTTCTGGAGAGCGTGGGGGGGGGGGGGGGGATTCTAGTGCCCTCCTCTAAAGTCTGCAGACGCAGAGGGAAGGAGAGGACACTGAGCACGACTTGACCCCCTTATCTGCGGGTCCATGTTCTTAGGTCTCGTTACCCACAGTCAGCCAAGGTCTGATAGAAGTAAATGGGGAAAATTCCAGAAATAAACCATGGGTAGGTTTTAAGTTGCACGCTGTTTGTTTTGAGTCGCGTGATGAGATCTTGTGCCATCCCGTGCTGTCCCATACTGCCCAGCCCAGAACACGAGTCACCCCTCTGTCCAGCGCCTCCACGCCCTATACGTTACCTGCTCACTTGTCACTTAATAGGCATCTCAGACAACTGGCACAGTATCACAGTGCTTGTCTTCAAGTTAACACTTATTTGACTTAATAACGGCCCCAAAGTCATTCATAGAACTTTTATCACAGTATATTGTTATAATTGTTCTGTTTTACCATTAGTGTCACTGTAAGAAACGTCCAAACTCGTAGAGAATTTTTATGAGTTTGAGCCAAACGGACGGCTATTGCCCATAAGCAAAATCTCAACGGATTGGAGAAAATGATCCGGAAAATGGCAGTTTCACCACTTATTTTATGCATCAGAATCAAAAGAGAAGATGGAAGGGGTGACGTGAAATCCACTGGTGGTAGATTAGGGAGGTGGGAGAAAGCAGAGCGGGGACATCTCTGAGACCGGACAGAAAGTGAAACAGCCGGACACAGCCTTCCTGCACCTTGGCGGGTAGCGAGTGGTGAACAGCGCACACTTACAGCACATAGAGCGGGTGTGCGGGAGAACAGGGGAACAACGAGGGGTCCTGCGGTCCTGCACTCTGGGGAGCGTTTGTGCCCGGAGGAGTCTGGAAAAGGGGCTTCTTCTGACAATCCAAAGACCTTATTCTAGATGCAAAAGTACCACAGACAGGCCCTGGCCAGGCAGTTCAGTTGGGTAGAGCGTCGTCCTGATCCACTACAGTTGTGGGTTCCATCCCCAGTCAGGGCATGTAGAAGAATCAACCAATGAATAATGAATGCATAAACAAGTGGAAGAACAAACTGATGTTCCTGTCTCCCTTCCTCTCTAAAATCAATATATAAAAATTAAAATATATATATAATATAATATATATTATATAATATATAATAAAAATATATATATTTATATATATATAATAGGCTCAGTTAAGGTAAAAAGATTGACCTTTGTCAAGGAAGATGCTGACCTCTAGGACAAGACCATCAGCCATGACTTGCTTTTAGTTAGGAAGTTTTTGTTTCAGACCATCCCAGGCGGTTACCGTAGGTCTCTGAGTTTGCAAGGCTGCCACACAGGCCTCCCCTGAGCTTGTCAGTTTTGGCACGTGGCCCCTTTTTCATTCACATTTTGTCCAACTGTTATGGTTGTTCCGCTCTTACCGTGCCTAACTTTTTATTTTTTTTAATTTATTTTTAGTTTTTTGTATTTTTCTGAAGCTGGAAACTGGGAGAGACAGTCAGTCAGACTCCCGCATGCACCCAACCGGGATCCACCTGGCACGCCCACCAGGGGGTGATGCTCTGCCCACCAGAGGGTGATGCTCTGCCCCTCCGGGGCATCGCTCTGTTGCAGACCAGAGCCACTCTAGCGCCTGGGGCAGAGGCCAAGGAGCCATCCCCAGCGCCCGGGCCATCTTTGCTCCAATGGAGCCTCGCTGCGGGAGGGGAAGAGAGAGACAGAGAGGAAGGAGAGGGGGAACGGTGGAGAAGCAGATGGGCGCTTCTCCTGTGTGCCCTGGCCGGGAATCAAACCCGGGACCTCTGCATGCCAGGCCGACGCTCTACCACTGAGCCAACCGGCCAGGGCCGCCTAACTTTTAAATTAAATTTTATCATAGGCATGTACACATAGGAATAAAACATAGCATATATGGGGTTCGGTATTATCTGTGGTTTCAGACATCCAAGGTGGGGGGGGGAGAGTCTTGAAACGTATCCCCTGTGGATAAGGAGAGACTCCTGTAATTTCATTTATATTCACTCCAATTTATTCAGTTCACTGAACTAAGCTAAATATGAACTATACTGCTCACAAAAATTAGGGGATATTTTATCGCTTCATATTCATTTGGAATTATGCCCTAATTTTTGTGAGCAGTACATTATTTCCTTTAAAATAATTTTTCCTTCCTTTTTTTCCTCTGCAAGCTCACATTCCACAGACGGGGCGGGCTTCGTGAGCACGTTGCTATGTGGTGGGACAGACCTTCCACTGCCAGGGGCCACGCTTGGTTCAAGGGTCTAATCCACGACTGCCGTCTCGAACATATTAATTTCTGAACCAGGATCCTGGCATTTTCGTTTTGCAAATCACGTAGCCCGACCTGCCACTAGAATAAAATGATTGGCCAAGCCAGATTGTCCTTTCCAAACCCTCTTCTGGAATCCCGGATAGAACAGACCAACTTCCCAATGGGATCAAAATCCCCGTGGAAAAGCATCCGGGATTCATTCCAGACTAAAGAGAGAATCCTGGTGGCCTTTCCTGGGAGGGTCCTCGGTTGACCAGCAGTGTGTGTGGGGAAGCCAAGTCTCCCTTCCCATCGTTCTGCTCTCTAATAAGCAGCTGAGAACACGTTCACCACAGAACAACTGTCCCAGGCAATGAAACTTCATCCTAGGTGTTAATGAGCTCAATATTTATCTCATCTAATATGCAAATTAAGACACTGCAGTCTCATTAGCGTCATCTGTGTTTCCTTTAAGCAAAACTAAATCTCTTGCCAATGCAAGGAAAAGGAGAAAAAAAAACAACAACAAACATCAGTATTTCTCTCGGAAGCTAATGAGAGTGCGATGTGGCTCTCTCCCTTTGTTACACGAGGTAGCGAGTTAAGAACGCCGCGTTTTAAACTTGCCAAGTGTGGCCTGACCTCAGCTATCGGAAGCAAGGACACAGGCCAGGCCTGGTTAGCAGGCTCGCCGCTGGAGCTTGTGCAGAGAACCTGGGCCCGAGGGGCGGGTGGGTGAGTCCACAAGGAACCCCAAACGGGGACACGAACAAAGAAAGGACACGCAGCCTTCCAGAGCCCACCCGGCGGCGAGCAAGTGCGGTTTTACCTCTGTGACCAGGGAGGGAGGAAATCAATTTACTCAATGCCAGGAGTCTCAAAAATGAGAAAATATTCCTCAAATTGAAAAAGAACAAAGAGATTTCAGCTCAAAATGTCTCCTCCTTCCAACTTTTCATTTCCAGTGTTTAGAACGTGTACAATAACCCAGCAGCCCTTGAACACTTACACACACACCCCCGTCCCCCAAGGCAGGTCTTAGGTGCAGGTGATTCAAGTTGTTACAGAAGAGTGACTTCGGCAGTGACTCGGACCTTCGGGGCCTCCAGCAGGCCGCTGGGAATTCCGCACACATTAGCTCTGATCTTCCAAAGAACTCAGCAAAGGCCCTCGTTTCTTCTTCTTTTTTTTTTACTGATGAGGACACTGCGTTCCAGGTGGTTAGGTCACTTGTCCAAGGTCATGCAGCTAAAACTTGGCCAAGGTGGAACGGCAAGATAAAAGGAGTGTGACAGGCCGCAGGGAACGCAGTCTAATTAGTGAGGTGTCCTGCGCGGGCGGGCGCGGTCACAAGACCGTGGGGTTGAAAGGCAGCGTGACCCTCTCCCCCTGCAGGCTGCCCTGCGCCGTGCATCTCCGAGTTCCGAGGCCACCAGCTCCAGTGTAGCTCTCGCACGAGCCCTCCTTTTCCAATTTTGACAATTTATTCCAAAGCTGTTTTGTGAACACAGTCAGCTCTCTGGGGCAGAAGAGAGACCTGTCTGCATCCCAACACCTGCTGGGGCCCCGAAAGCTGAAAGCCACTCCACAGGAGGGCGGACGCTGATTTCCATACGATGCAAATCTTGTCAAGAGACCCAGCCCCGTGCAGGGAGAACTCCCCGGCGGAAGCCGCCCAGGGACAGGCAATGGAAGCCAGCGCAGCTGTCCTTGGCTCGGAAGGGAATCGGGAGAAAGAGGCCATGACTTCCCTGGGACCCGTGGCCCATGGATGACAGACTACTGCAGAGCGCCTTCCTCTTGTAGGACTCCATGCCTGTGAGCTTGGTCTTCACCCTGAAGCCAAGCAGAAGACAAGGCGGACAGATGTGCCTGGGCTGTGGAGGAGCCACGTGAAGGCTGCTGCCGTAGTGACCAATGTCTCCATACCCGACAAGGGACGTGTGGGCCACCAGACAGCTGCGTGGAGAGATGCTCCAAATCTCTGGAGACACTTACTCTCCTCTGTTGGAACTTCCCGAGGATGCTCCCATCGGTCCGAGGTTTCCCCTCCCATCACTGCCCAGGAGCCAGCCGCACAAACAGGCACAAATGGATATCCCCACTTGACAGACGGGACTACTGAGGCCCCAATTAGCAAAGTAGCCCGGAGAGCCAACATCGCCTGCGAAAAGAATCTGTCTGTGGATTGTGTCCTCTCTTCCAGGTCCCATGCTGGGGATGACCACCATGGCTTTCTCCGAGGGCTGCCACCATGTCTGTCTGAAGTGGGTATTGCCCTCCCCATTTTAGAGATGGAGAAACAGAGCGAGCATGTCAAGGAGCGGGAAAAGGGAGTGAGTGTTTGTCGCGTGCCCAATGCTGGGAGTGTTAGACAGGTGACAAGAACATTAACATAGGACCAGGTAATAGAGGGAGGGGTGGCATGGGAGGTCCAGGAGCAGGACGACTCAAGGACAGGCTTTGCCGCTACTCTTCCTTAGATGGGAAAAGTGAGGGGAAAGAACACTTCCTGTGAAATAAACGCCCTTCACCCCTGACCTGGGCGCGAGCCCCTGGAGCAGTCAGGGACAGGCAGAGAGCAGCAGGGAAGCCGGTGCATGTGGGAGAGGGGCCCCGGGCAGAGCCCCAGCCCGTGGGCAGGGGAGGAAGAGGGCCACACCTGCTGAGGGCACACAGTCGGGGCTGGAAGCTTCATGTTGCAGGGAGTTTCCGTGTCTTCAGCTGCTGTCCCCACCTCTGGTGATTGATCGTGCATTTTGGATTTCTTTTTTTCCCCCTGGATGATAAACCTTTTAACATAAACTTGCTTTCAGAGTGGTTGCCTTGGGTTTCTTTAAATTATGTAATATTTCATACATAATGAAATATACATTAGGTAAGTGCAAGATATAAAGCCAAGCCATAAAACCCAGCCCCATGGCCCGAGCGTGGGGCCTGAGCAGCCGTGTCGCTGAGGCCGTGATGAGGCCTCCCGAGTGTGCCTCCTGCGGTCCTGCTCTGCCTCTGCCCGCGTCCGGTCCTGCATTGCATATTCACAGATCTCCAGACTGCTTTTCTATATATAATATATATACATCACATACACGCATATGTATCCCTTCGTGGCATGTGGTTTAGTTTTTCCTGTTTGTATACTCGACAAAAACAGCATCGTGTATCCGACTTTTCAGCATGATGCCCTATTTTTCAGATGGCTTTTGCAATACCAAAAAGAAGGGGTGGGAGGAATTAATCTACCAACATATTCGATCAACGAATTTTAATGGGAGTTTATAAAAATAAAAATTGTTTTACAATGGGTGCTACGGAGCCTATTGGTTTATTTAGCCCTGCCCCCAATTTACAGACAGATGTCAAATCTAAAAGGAAATAGTAATTTAGTTTCAGTTGATGCCCCAGAAAGCCAGTGTATGGCCCCAAGGCTTCCTAGCGCCCCCTGGAGGCAGTACATTGCACGACTGGGCTGGGAGTGGTGCCCCCCTTCCCTGACTGTGTGATACCAAAGCTCCTACAATTCTCACCTCTCGGCTTTGTGCCCAGATTGAGGCTGATACTCAAACCTCTGCTAGGTCTGCGCGCCTGCCTTTTAAGAAATTTGGCACTGGCAGTGTTCCGTCTGAGTCTTGTTTTATTCCCTGTTATCCAATTTGTGACAGTGAGCCTACTAAAAATTCCTTTCAATGCATATGTCCTCCCCACGCAGCAGCATCCTGGAGAAATCACATTTTGCATTACTGAGCAAGCATCTCGCTCTTTTGATTGTCCCCGGCACCTGGCAAGAAACATAGCCACTCAGTGATATGACAGTTTGGAGGAAGATGGCAAAGAACTCTAAATGAGTTTTCAGCTGGTAACCAGGGTTCCCTCGCGGCAGCTGCATTAGTCTGAATGGGAGTTAACATACTGCGGGGGGGGGGGGGGGGGAGGGAAGGGAGGGAGGGGAACCTGTGTTCACTGACAATGCACGAGGTACCCAAAGAGATGTCTCCATAAACATTTTCACGTTCAATAGTCACAGCAGCCCTGGGAGACAACAGGTTTTATCTCAGTCTCCATTTTGCCGACGAAAAAACCAAGGCTCTGAGATTTTACTGTCTGTGCTGAAGGGCAACAGCTGATCGGTTTGTTGACTGTTGACTTGTGATTCGAACGGTTCTCTTCTGAACTGAGATTCTTGCTCCTGCAGCATTACACCATGACTCGAGCCTGCTGGAGGCCAACTTCATCAGGTATCTCCTGAGTGTGCGATTTGTGGGTGTGCGAAGACTTTTGCGGGGAGAAACTTCCTAACAGGGCAAATACCCTTATCCCCAAAATGTGGAAGGGGCTTCAGGGATCATCTCCCACCTTTCTCCCCCATTTTACAGATGAGAAGAATGAGAACCAAATCCCGGATTGGTAAGGAGCCTTTTAAAAGCCACACATTTCAAAGTGTCCCCCTTCTGGGGCACATTCACCAACTGCCCAAGAGAAACTCATGATTGAATACTCATCATTGTATTAATTTTGCATGCAAATTTTTGACATGTTTTAAATATACTTTTTAAACTTGGATAATTTTAGATTTACTGGAAAGTTATAAAGGTAACATAGGGAGTTCCCATATACCCTTCACCAAGCTTCCCTAACCTTCATGTCTTTCACAATCAAAGTAGACTGTGAACACTGAGAAATTAACATTGCTACATTCTATCAACCAAACTCCAGGATTCACTTGCATATCAACAGGTTTTTACTAATGTCTTTTTCTGTTCCAGGATTCAATCCAGCAATTTAGATGTCAATTTAATTACTTCTAAGTTTCTCGACCTTAATAATATGTCCAACGTCTGTGCACTCACTAAGCCATGAGAGTTCCTGGGAGGCAAGGACTCCAGAAAACATAGCTCTTTACGTTTAATTACAACATATGCATTTGCTAAATATGCATTAAGCAATATAGCAAAGATTTTTTATACTGCTGTTATCAAAACAAAGACCCCAAAGTAGCATCAGAACTGCAATGCCTCTTTTACTTCCCCCCCATATTTTCATTAGAAGTAGGATTGTAGAGTAACCAGATATATATACAGTGTGTTCGTAAAGTCATGGTGCACTTTTGACCAGTCACAGGAAAGCAACAAAAGACGATAGAAATGTGAAATCTGCACCAAATAAAAGGAAAACCCTCCCAGTTTCTCTAGGATGATGTGGCAGCATGTGTGCATGCGCAGATGATGATGAAACACCGTGTATACAGCGGAGCAGCCCAAGGCCATGCCAGTCGAGGTGTGGACGGTACAGAGGAAAGTTCAGTGTGTTCTGTGGCTCGCTAAATTCGAATCTGTGACCAAAGTGCAACGTGAATATCGGCGCTTTTTTTTTTTTGTATTTTTCTGAAGCTGGAAACGGGGAGAAACAGTCAGACAGACTCCCGCATGCACCTGACCCGGGATCCACCCAGCACGCCCACCAGGGGGCGACGCTCTGCCCACCAGGGGGCGATGCTCTGCCCCTCCGGGGCGTTGCTCTGCCGTGACCAGAGCCACTCCAGCACCTGGGGCAGAGGCCAAGGAGCCATCCCCAGTGCCCGGGCCATCTTTGCTCCAATGGAGCCTTGCTGCGGGAGGGGAAGAGAGAGACAGAGAGGAAGGAGAGGGGGAGGGGTGGAGAAGCAGATGGGTGCTTCTCCTGTGTGCCCTGGCCGGGAATCCAACCCGGGACTTCTGCACGTCAGGCCGATGCTCTATCACTGAGCCGACTGGCCAGGGCTTCAGCGCATTTTTAATGAAGCACCACCACATAGGAATAACACTACTCAGTGGGATAAGCAGTTGAAGGAAACCGGCAGTTTGGTGGAGAAAGCCCGTTCTGGTAGGCCATCAGTCAGTGACGAGTCTGTAGAGGCTATACGGGATAGCTACCTAAGGAGCCCTAAAAAAATCTGTGTGTGAGCCCACATCAAACTGCACTGAATAGGTATGAAACTGGGAGAGTTTTCCTTTTATTTGGTGCAGATTTCACATTTCTATCATCTTTTGTTGCTGTGACCGGTCAAAAGTGCACCATGACTTTACAGACACACTGTATATGTGTATGTGTGTGTGTATAATGCACACCTACATATGTATATAAAAACATATGGGGAAGGCAAAAGTAGGGTTCCAGTGGTGAGTATGTGAATCACAGTTTCTTCTTAGATTATTATCTATTATTTATTGTATTATATTCCATATGAACAACTGCACATCTACTTTTGCCCGCCCCTGTGTTATAGGAACATGCTTCATGACAAAAGATACATTTCAAATCAGTTGAGAAATGTCAACAGTTCAGTCAATGGTGTGAGAAGTAATTATGTGACATAAGTAACTAAGTAGATTCCTACCTACTCTTTACCTAATATCATTCACAAAAGTAAGCTTCACTCAACACCAAAAAAAAAAAAAAATCTAATTAAAAAATGGGCATAGGACCTGAATAGACACTTCTCCAAAGAGGACATACAGATGTCCAATAGACATATAAAAAGATGCTCAACATCACTAATCATCAGAGAAATGCAAATCGAAAGCACAGTAAGATATCATCAGTAAATCAACAGAAATGGAAGCAACAGCAAGATGCCATTTCACCCGAAGGGTTATGAGCACGGGCTAAGCAAGCATGTACCAGTATTGAGTGTGGGGGAGGGCAAGGGGAACTGGCCTTGCTGGGAGGAATAGCAGTGAGAGCACCCTTCCCCAAGGGTTTTGTCATTAGCCACCAAATGCAAATCCCACATCTGTGGATCACAATTGTTGCATTTGCAGCTTCTAACTGGGGCCTAGGCAGCTTGAACTAGAGTCACCGGACAGATGGGTGTGTGTGACCCAGAACCAAGCTTTAAGCCAGTGCACCAGGATCTAGAGTCAAGGTAGGAACTTGACCTTTCTCCAGGGCAACAAAGTTGATCCAAGAAGAACATACAACATATTTTTCCTGGTGGATGCTGTGGGTCTGTACCCATCCTCACCCCACCTCCAGCCTCACCCTTCAGATTTGCTCGTGAAAACTTCCCGCAGACAGGCAAGAGCCCCGCAGCTGCAGGACCCACGGGGGATGCTGCTGCCTGCCTCCACAGCCTGGCCCGAGCTTGGGCAGTCTACAACCAGGCCTTAGGGCC
Organism: Saccopteryx bilineata; assembly: GCF_036850765.1. Lineage (NCBI taxonomy): Eukaryota > Metazoa > Chordata > Mammalia > Chiroptera > Emballonuridae > Saccopteryx > Saccopteryx bilineata. Next base: position 16,419,095 of record NC_089498.1, read on the forward strand.
CCCAGGGCCCTGTCTGAGGAAAGCCTGACCCCTACCCTCCTCTGGGCCAGCAGCCAGGGTCTGCCCTCTCAGGAGGTGCCTCCAAAGACCCTTTCTGGAAGGGTCGTCCTCAGCGTGCCCCTAGCCCCACTCACGACACCGAGAGGCCCTGACGGCTCCACCACAAGTAATATTTTGTATGATCCTTGTGAATCGTTATTGCTGCCCCCAGAGAAAGGCTCGACCTGCCAGGCTCCTTCCAGAAGCACGTGCAGGGCCAACGGGTTTATCTAGGGCTTAGGACCACCTCTCAGAGGAAGACAGGGGCTCGGCCTTCTCCTGGCCAGGCGCCCTGGTTGGCAAGGTGCCATGTGAAGCTGCCCCCCGCTCTGCAGGGCAGTGGCCCTGGAGTGTAAAGAGTGGTGTGTGTGCTGGGGAGTGGAGGCTGCATCAGGGGAGAATGAGGACCTCAAAAACATTCTTATAAAATGAGAGTAAAAGCCTTCTAATCGAGACTTAGCAGCCTGCTAAACGGAGCCGTTTCCAGGGCTTCCACCGGCGACGCAGAAGGCCCTGCATGACATTAGTTTAAGTTAGCCAGTAAGTTTGGTGGCCAAATGTTCAAACCCCAAAATCAAGGCCAGCCAGTGGTGGAAGAGGTCTGCCTAGGAGAAAGGTGACTTTTATCCCTGTGTCTTTCCAGAATTGCCCGCGCAAGGGGCTAACACAAAGTCGCCCCGTTTTTATTGAGTTCCCTTCCTTCCTCTGCCCAGAGGGACGATGGCCACCATCACTGTGCCTGCCCCCGGTTTGCTGCTACTATTTGAGCCCTGGCCTAAAACCACGAATGCTTGGGGGTTTAACGTATGGGAAAAGATTAGCAAAGGTCAAGCTAACAAATCACATTTATTATGCATTTAATGGCTCATTCTTAGCGGACAGAATGAAATCACGGGGAGCTGAGGCCGTAGTCTGTGTTCGGCATCTAAGCTGGCTGGAGACACGGAAGCCGACCCGGACCTTGCCTCTTCAGCTCCACATCGGGGCAGAACTGCGCTGGCTTCTGACCTCAGGAGCATCCCCCTCCCGGACAGTCTCAGTGCCACCGCCCAGCATCACCCGGAGGAGGGCAGTTGTCTTCAGCCAGGTTGCCGCGCGTTCCCCGGGGCCCTCCAACGCCCCGCCTACGCCGCAGAGGGAGGACTTTACTGAATGCGCACGTATTCATGCCCCTCGCAGGACCTGACCTTTCAGCAGTCTTTTACAAGCTCACCCCTGCTCACCACCAGGCTGCACCTACTCTCTTAGCCCCCAACCCCCTCGGATCCCGGGTTACTGAACAGCTGGGCTCCAGATGTGCTGTTTCTCACCGCCACCCCTTTAGCTAAGCTGTTCCCACTCCACTGCCAAGAAAGCGGAGCCTCTCGCCACTTTTGCGTTAACCGAGCCTCATCCTCGATACCCGTTTCAACGGGCCCTTCAGCGGAAGGCTCTCCAAGCTTTCCGGCACTGGGAACTTAGCACTGTTAGTGCCCCTGCCTCGGTGAGCTGCTTCTGTGGTTGTCCCCAGACCGGATGCAGATGTCTCTCTACCTTTGGATTGCCATGTCTGGATGGTTCCTGACCCCGGGTTCACGCTCAGTGCGAAGTGAAAGATGAACCAGTCAATGTACGGTCTGGGGAGCCCTGGGCCCTGCAGGCAGCCGAAAATGTTGGGATTGCAAAGCTATTGATGAGTGAGCGATGGCTTCATGGGAGATGGGGTATGGGTTCTGGAGTCTGGGCTCTCTGCTCTGAAAAGGCTGGGCCCTCTGGGGAAAGAGGTGGGATAGCCCAACCCTGTGGGATCATGGAGCAGACGGAGTGAAGGAGCCCGGTCCGCAGAGGGCCTGCCCTTGGGGCAAGTTCAGTCTCTTCCGCCCCCAGCTTGACTGCACGGGGGACAGAGGGCTGCCAGGGAAACCAGGCAGAAGCAGCACCGCCCCTCGCTGAGGTCCAGACGCGGACTTCTACTCTGTGGCAAAAGCAAATAACGGAGAGCCAGGCCACTTAGTGCATTTCTGGTGCTAAGCGTTCGAGTTCTCGGTCCTGTTCTGCTGGGGACCCTCACCACCCTGCCTCACATCAAGGCCTGGCTGAGCCTCAGGCCTCCGCAGGGAGCCTTTACTGGCAGGAGCCCAGGGCCTGCTCGTGGGCTTGGGCTCAAATCCCAGTCCTGTCTCTGACTCGTTCTGCTACACTGGGTGAGGCACTCGACTCTCATTTCTCTTTCTCAGTTTCCTCATTTTTACAAAAAACAATGGGAAAGCCAGAAAGGGTCCTGCTGTTCCTCCAGCAGTGACTTCTGAGATCGCTTCTCCTTTGTCTCCACTGCGGGGTCCCCACCTGCCCACACAAGCTCCAGAGACTCGTGTGGCAGGACAGGATTAAGTGTGGAAGGACGAGAGGGCACATGCATTTTCCAAACTGAGTTCCATGGGAGGTTTGCAGGAGTTGGGGGGGGGGGTCTTTGTTCATATAAGTTTGCAGGACTTCTCAGAGCCTTTAATAAGCAAATTCACACTGTAAGCAAGTTGACTCTGAATTGTCAACAATAAGACATGGAACTCATCATGTATGTATGTAAAAAACACCTTCAGAAACCCCAGTAGGAAGAAATCACTACAAAATTGGAGCCAAATCCTGGCTCATCATCTATTCATGTAAACTTGGATACGTTTAAAGATTTGTTGACAACGATGAAAACAAAAATGTTAATTATATCCAACAGGTGGCATTTTTTTTCCTTTCCTCCTCTTTGTTTTTCAAATTTTCAATAATAAACATGTTAATAACTACTTTTTTAAATTTATGAGTAATATGTTTAGGGTGTCAAGTAAAAATCCAAAGTCTTCTCTAACCCTCTAGCCCTATTTCTCAAAAACAAAAACAAAAAAAGTAATGCCTATTTTGTATAAACTTTTAGAACATTTTAAAGTAGAAAACAAACAAACACCTTTGCTGTTGAATCAGAGTGACAATGACCCCCAGCTCCGGTGGCTGCTAGAGCACGTGAATGTGGCCATGCGTGTGAGCCCGACACAGAGCTTGGCACCCTATCAATGTTACTTAAAGGCACACTCCAGCTTTTGAACCGGAAGGCTCGCTCAGGGCATGTGCACTCTGGGGGCCCTGTGCTGGTTCTGCTGTAAGATTTGGTGATGTCCAGAAGTTGCTGCCCTGTGCAGATTCAGAAAGAAATTTACACCTTCCGGTTCCAGCTCACCGGAGCCTCTGAAAGCAAACAATGCAGGAGAGACACGACCAGCACAGGGGCCACGGAGCCCCAGAGCAGCGTCCTGCCGGCCAGCGGCCATACCACTTTCCTGAGCACGGTGCCAAGAGAACTCCGTCTGTCTGGGGGAGTCGGGAAGGGGAGGTAGGATGGAAGGGGTCTCCACCCCACAACAGGCAACTCCCCCTCCGAGTTCTAAGCCCTCAAGGGAGGCCACGCTCTGTAAAAACCTCTCGTGGATCTTTGTCATGGTCGAATTACTCATTTACAGAACAACACTGCTACAGATGGGCCAGTCCCCACGACAACATGCCAGAGACCCTTTAGGGCAGATCCGGCTGCTTGGTATAATAAGCCCTTATTACTGTAGCACTGAGGGGTGTCGGCTTGCCAGAGGCCCGCTTTTAATGAACTTTGCTGTCCAGAATAGACCAAAAGAACACAAGTTAGGTTTAGCCAATCAATTAGAATTGATTACTTTCTGAAAGTGAGGCCTGCACTCGCAGGAAACACACACAGATACACCCGGTTTGGGGGGGAGTTTGCTTGGTTTCTTGGAGGAACAGGAGTCCTTGGAAGCTGGGATAATAATGGATCAGACGGATAAAATTCCCGAAACCTGGAAGGAAGTGGCGTATCTTGAGGGAGGCTGCTGGGTAGAGGCCGCTCGCGCAGTCTCAGGGTGCACATTGTGCCTGGAGCGCTTTTTTTTATTTTTTTAACTCATCTACCTTTTATCCATTCATCTAACAGAACTCAGTAACACTGACTGAGAATTGGGTACATTCCAGCTTTGGAACTAGGTTCTGGGATGTCAGGGATAGCCCCTGTCCATTGAGGGGACCAGGCTCATTGTCACATAGCTACACATGGCTCTCCTGGAGGAATGGGGGGATGGATTATAGGAACTCAGAGAAGGAAGGTTCTAGGCTGGGCTGAATCTTAAAGGATGGCATGATAATCTCCTAAGGAACAAGGGAAGGGAAGAAATATTCTCTTTGACCTCCAAGCCTTTGCAGTGCCTGTTGCTTATACCTGGATAATTTCCAACTAGCTTCCCCTTCAACCCCAGCTATACACACACGTATCTTTACCAGGAAAACCCAATGCATCCTCCGGTCTCAGCTTGAGGGAGAGTGTGTCAAGGCAAGTGTCCCTAATTCCTACTGACTCAGTTGGGTGCCCCAGTTCCACCTCAGGGCCCCTAGCCTTGCCCTTCCGATCAGAGCCCTCACCCCCGGCAACATCAGTCCTCTTCTGCCTCTGTGACTTGGCCTGTGGAACACATCAGCCACCATGCCTAGCTGCTCCTACCAACAGGTGTTAGGACAGCACCCAGCACAATAAGAGGCGCAGAGTGGGCGTGTCACAAACGCTTGCTGATGCGGAGTGACTGAATAAGGAAGACCAGAATGTCAGATTATCAACAAGGCGGGTAATAACAAGTGCAGCAGAGGCTGTGGAGAAAAAGGAACCCTCACTCACTGATGGTGGTAATGTAAAGTAGTACAACCTTTATGGAAGAAAATATGGTGGTTCCTCAAAAAATTAAGACTAGATCTACCATATGACCCAGCAATCCCTCTACTGGGTATATACCCCCAAAACTTGAAAACATGAGTATATAAAGACACATGCACCCCCATGTTCATTGCAGCATTGTTCACAATGACCAAGACATGGAAACAGCCAAAATGCCCTTCAGTAGAGGATTGGATAAAGATATGGTACATATATACTATGGAATACTACTCAGCCATAAGAAATGATGACATCGGATCATTTACAACAACATGGATGGATCTTGATAACATTATACTGAGTGAAATAAGTAAATCAGTAAAAGCTAAGAACTATATGATTCCATACAGAGGTAGGACACAAAATTGAGACTCATGGACATAGATAAGAATGTAGCGGTTACCAGAGGGAGGGGAAGGGAGGGGAGGGAAGGGGTGGAGGGAGGAGGAGGGGCATAAAGAGAAACAAAAAATAGGGTGACAGAGGATGATTTGACTTTGGGTGATGGGTATACAGCATAATCGACTGTCCAGATGATATGGAGATGTTTTCTCTAAATCTATGTACTCTGGTTGACCAATGTCACCCTGTTAAATTTAATTGTCTAAATAAAAAATTAATTTGATTGATTATTTTTTAAAAGACCAGAATGGAAAGGGCTGCCCTGGAAGATGGCTGGGAACACAAGGAGTGGCATCCATCCAGGCCTCTCTGTGCAGACAGAGGCTCCCTGAGGCCCCTCCTACACTAGGAGAGGAGGGGGAGGGCGGGTAGAATCCTCTGCAAGGGGAGGCCTGCAGACAGACGGGAGCTGTGTTGGCCCCGAGCAGCGGCCGGTGGCAGAGCCAGGGCTGTGCCCTTGGATCTCGGCCGCTCGCACCTGTGGGCTCATCTACTCTCCAGAGAGCCAGGCCCGAATCTGGGAGGAAGAAGACACTTGATCACCTCCAGGCTGAGAGGGTCTCAGAGAGGGGTGCGGACAAGTGCCAGGCTCAGAGCGGGAGGTTCTCTGTCAGAGGCCAGGCCCAGGCTGCCGGGCAGAAGCCAGCCCAGTCATCAGAGAGGCAGGGCGGGACGGGTCTGAGCTGGGAAGGGTGGTGAGCTCTACAGGCCAGCCGAGCTATGGAGCTGAGAGGGCAGGAGCAGAGAGAGAGAGAGAGAGAGAGAGCGCTCCAAGGCAGAGAAACAGTGCAAGAGAGAAAAAAGGGGGGTAAGTCTGATGAGGGAGAAACAGAGAGTTGGTAAAAGACAACTCAAAGCAAATGGAATCATAGGGACAAATGTACCTAGGAGGGGCAAACACATTAGGAGAGGGGAAAAGGAGGAGGGGAGAAGTGACCAGGCGTCACGGAGGCTGACCTGCCCTCGGGCCTTGACCTTCAGCCCCCCTGCTCCAGTCTGGGCCGTGCACAGCTAGCCGCCTGCCTGCTGATTGGACTGAATCCCACTCGGATCCTTCCGTCGTAGGGCTCTCCCCTGGCCGTCCGAGGACTGTGTCAGGTGTGCCGGGAGGGAGGAAGGTGGGAAGAACGGACTTAGGAAGGAGAGCTCAGACCCAAGGGCTCTGGGCTTCGGACAACAGCTCCCTCCCCTCAGATTGGCTGGTGAGGGTGGGCTCCCCTGCCCTCTGCTCACTCTTACGGACCTGGCTTTGAACTTGGAGTAGCTCTCCATGTGACAGTTGACCCCGCCCCAGTCACAAGGCAGCATACAGCACGGACTGCTCAGATTCTCCAGCCCAGGGCTCTCCGCCCCGGCTGGGTCACAAAGCCAAGCTCCTTCACTTCCCTGAGCCCTTACCTCCTCACCCAGTCAATGGAACACTGAGTAAGCACCCAAGAAAGCTGGTTAAATCCTAGTAGTAAGCAATGTGTGCCTGCCTCATGTTATCCTTGACCCCCGAGTCTCAGCTCACCCCTCCTTACTGGACACGCTGACCGCCCGTGGTCAATGTGTACAGCATCCGTCCCTGTCTGTGGTCTGCCCGGAAGAGAACGCGGCACTGTCCCAAATAGGGCAGCCAGTCTTACTTATATTTCATCCTCTGAATTACCGTTCTCCTCGGCCAGGGAAAGCCTGTCATTCCCTGCCTTCTATTTAACCTATAGATATCTATATGGTTTTCTCCAGAGCCTGCCCAAGGAGTGCTGTTTCAATTAACTTACAATTCTTTCTTAATGAGCAGCAGCATGAGATAATGGGCATGCAGAGTTGGAAGGGGCCTCAGAGATCTTCTCATCCAAGCAGAAAATTCCAAAGCCCACAACACCAGGCCCACAGAGGCAAGGTTTAGACGTACAAAGTCACCCAAGTAACAGGCTTTGGGACGTGGTAGAGTCCTGCCATGTTTTAGGTGCTGGGGGCACCCCAGTGAAGTGTTCCTGCATCTGTGACATGTGGCTGTCGTGGGGGGATGACGTGATAATCCAACAGCACAGTCTGGGCCTGGATCTCAGGGGATAACACAGCCAAAAGGCCGGGCACATAGTAGGTGCTTAATTAAGGCCTGTTCCTTCCACTCCTTACTTCCATTTATGTATCACACCAATTAAGACCAGAATTTACCTGTAGCACCATGTTTTCTAGGTAAGAAAGAGAGTGAGGGTCAGAGGCCTTAACGAGGGCAAGAAGTTGACGTACGGGGCAGAGACCTGAGCCGAAGTCTCTCTGACTCGGACACGTATTGCATTCCCATCAGCAGCTCTCGAAAGTGAAAGACAGTTGCCAGGATCTGAGTTCCGGACATGTGGACTCTTCCCCTGAGACAAGCGGAGGTGGCGACCGGAAAGGCGTGGCATGCAGAGCGGGGGGAGAGTGGCGTGTGAGGAGAGAGGGATGTGCACCAGACTGGACAGTCCATGGGACAGGAAAGGGAGCCCAGGGCAGCCTCACAAGGCCAGACCTCAGCCTGCTCCAGCCTGCTCTAGGGATCCAGGCAAGTCACACTGCCCTGACCTCAAGCCCTGGACCGAAGGGATCAGGCTGGCCACTGATACCCACACATCCTTTAGCACTGGCTTTGTGGACCACAAGCGGTCCCCCAGACCAGTGTGCTTCAACCACCAGTTCGTGGACCTTGCTGGGCCAACCAGAAATTTCGTGCTTGTCCATGAAAGAGTTTACCACTCTAATGTTGTGTGATGATTACAGACCCAATGATTATGTAGGGTCTATAATCTTGAAATAATCCTAGATGCACTAAATTCTAATTCACCTTATAAATGAATCTGTATTTGATTAAAAGAAAAATTCTTGTTTAGGATTAAGGGTATGGATTTAGAGGCTCATCATAAAAGGAAAATAAACCCATCAATTAGAAAGCATAACATTTGAAAGACAAGTTATGGTTTGCAAAGCATTTTTCTTATACAGTACTTTATGTGTTTACTCTCAAAAAGACCCCTTCAAATCTGCATCTGCAGGTGAGGGAAAAGGTGACACCCAGAAAAGTTAAGCAATGTGTCTAATCCCCAGCAGCTGTTTTTTTTTCTTGTCAGGTCTGAAGTTCTACCCCACATGTCTTTATGTAAAATGCAGTATCTCCCAATGGAGGAAGGGGAAGGTGTTAAACCTGACTGACCACCAACCAGCTGGGTGCATTGCACGGGTAGCTGCTCTGAGACTTCATAATGACCTTGCAATGCAGCGTTCCTCAAAGCGTGGTCCTCAGGGCACGCACACGGCACTCACACAGTCTCCCCAGGAGCTTGTTGGAATATGAGCATCAGAGCCCATCCCACATCTACAGACTCAGCATCTCTGAGACCAGCCTGGGCCTGTGGGATCTTATATCACATGCTTCTCGGAGATTTTCATTGGGGAACCTATCAGTAGGATGGGCTTTGGGGACGTAGAGAACGAGAAAGCTAAGTGAATCGTCCAGGGCCCCACAGTGAGGAGCAGCAGAGCCCCGCTGTCTGAAATCAAAGCGCACACTCTTGAGTCTGACACTAGAGACGTCCTCAATGCCCATCTGAGCACACGGAGCAAGCGGGCCCCAAATACCAAGCTCATGGGTTCAGGTTCTTTGGCAAGCGTGTGTAGCCCATTAACGGATCCCCATAAAAGAGATGTTAATATCTATAACCTAATGCAACGATGTACTCATCATCATAACAGCAGTCAACGTCACTGGGGGCACTTTAATGAATTACTGATGACTTTCTAACACGTTAAAGAAAACCACATCTGAGCAGCCAATCCCATGAGAAAACAAGAGACATGCCATGATGAACCGGCTAACCTACGGTAGGTGGGTTACGGTGCTGGGTGGGGAAGCACCACTCACTGAGTGACCAGATGTGTCCCAGATGGCAGGGTGTGAGTCAGCCAAGGCCACCAGCCAACAGCTGCAGGGAGGAACGCAGTCCTGGCTGTAGAAGACGGATGACTCCCGTCCTTCCTTCTAATCCATCCCTTCCTTCTCTATTCCCATTCTTCACTTTATTCCTTGGTCATTCAGGGAGGGTCAACTCAGAAGGCAGCGCCCAAGGCCCGTTATGTGAATGAAGAAAGTTTCCTATGAAGAATGGCTCACGAGGAATGATGTTGATCACTAGGTAACCAAAGTAGTAAGAGGAGAACCCGAGGGCGTGGCGGCTCCACGCACTGCAGGAAGGAGCCGCGCACCCTGCTCGCCCACCGCTGCTGGGGCAGGAGAAACAAAGGGAAGAGGCGGGACCTAGGATGCTCTGGGGTCGGCCGCCAGCGCTGGGGCTCAGGACTCGGAGAAGGTGATGATGCCCACGGGCTGGGATGGGGATCTGTAGCGGGCACAACGGGACTTGTTCTGTAATTGTGGGAAAAGCTGCAAAATGTGATCCGCTGCTGCTCCAGGAAGACAGAGCTCCCTCCAGGGCGAAGGAGCCAGGCTGGGGTGCCACCACGGGGTCGGGAGTCTGACAGGACGCCCCCAGGAAGAACCGTGAGGAAAGACGCAGAGCCCCTGCGTTCCCTGCTCCAAAGTATCTTCATCTAAGTGCTTTCCCAAACTGTCCCTGAGAAATGAGCGGATTGGAGGCATCAGAGAACACCTGAGATTACAGTTTGCTGGGACGCCTCACACTGTGCCAAGGTCCCAGCTGAAAACGCCTATTATTGTTTTACACACCGAGCGCCTGTTCTGTGCCGGGGCATCCATTACCTCATTCAGTTCTCCGCAAAGTTCCTGAAAATCAACTATTTATCATTCCTGCTGCAGAGTGAGCCAACGACCACCCAGAGAGGATGAGTTCATTCTCCAGAGTCACACAGCTCATCGCATCCCGAACACGTGCGCGCACCCCACTCCTGCGGTGCCCCGTCCCGACCTCACACCTGCATCCTGATAGCATCCATCACGGAACTAGTTCTGCATGCAATGCCCCGCGTGTAGGTGATACACATGGGGCAGAAAGGAAATAAGGCACAGAATGACCTGTACAAAGAAACAAAAAACAAAACAAACAAACAAACAAAAAAAACCCACGCCGGGAAGGCCACGTGACAGCTGTCAAACTGCGTCCTTGTTGCACGCTCCGCAACAAAATGCCCTGAAGCATCTTCCACGGTGAAGTCTTAAGAGAGGCGCTAGGAAGAAAGTCTTGTCCTGTCAAATGCCATTTGAGATACGCTGCTCACTCCACTGCCCTTGGAGGGTCACCAGGCAGGGTCGCAGAGGAAACACGGAGAGAGGAAAATGGCCTGCAGTGAGGAAAGGGTTTAATTCGGCCCAACCAACTGCTTTGCAAGCTTATGTCGCGAATCCTGTTTACTCACAATGATTTTTTTTTTTGCATTTTTCTGAAGCTGGAAACAGGGAGAGACAGTCAGACAGACTCCCGCATGCGCCCGACCGGGATCCACCCGGCACGCCCACCAGGGGGCGACACTCTGCCCACCAGGGGGCGATGCTCTGCCCATCCTGGGCGTCGCATGTTGCGACCAGAGCCACTCTAGCGCCTGAGGCAGAGGCCACAGAGCCATCCCCAGCGCCCGGGCCATCTTTGCTCCAATGGAGCCTTGGCTGCGGGAGGGGAAGAGAGAGACAGAGAGGAAGGCGCGGCGGAGGGGTGGAGAAGCAAATGGGTGCTTCTCCTGTGTGCCCTGGCCGGGAATTGAACCCGGGTCCTCCGCACGCCAGGCCGACGCTCTACCGCTGAGCCAACTGGCCAGGGCTCACAACAATGATTAATATTTCACGGATAGTGCGCTGAGCTGTACCCCCGGGAAGGAGTACAGCCACTCTGAGGAAGACAGGGCTTGCCAGGGGCACTGCTGTGCTTCCTTCCCTTGGGCAGGCACTGGCCATGGCCTGTGCCCAGAATGCAGAAGATAGCCAAGTTCAGGGGCAGCACCTCAGTTGACACTATCGGAACTAACTGTAACTGGGAGTGGACATTCAAGAGTCTAACGGGGAAAGCAGAGACAAGGAGATGGGGACACATCACAGCTAGGAAAGCCTCACTAATTATCTCAGACAGTGGCTTTTTAACCTGACGCCCTTTGAAATGCTTACTGTGCGGCATCTCAAAGTCTCTCCCCGTGCGATGTGTTTAACTGACCAGGAATTAATATGCAGCCCGTATAAAAACAATCACACAGATCAATAAGAAGATAAACAACCCCGTACAGAAGCCGGCACCGGAAAGGAAGAAGCAAATCTCAGAAGGGAAAATAAAAGGCCAACAAACATGAGAAAATACACTCATCTTGACAATAATTGGTGAAATGCAAATTAAAACGATATATCTGTTTTCTTTTGTTTTCGTAATATTGGCAAAAAAAAAAAAAAATAGACTTGATGCTACTGTGTGCAGGTAATGTAAAATGACCTGGCCACTTCGGAGGCAACCTGGCATTTTTATTAAAATGTAAATTGCGCGTGTGCTCTGTCTCAAGAATCTCCCATCTTAGTGTCCACTGTAGATAAGGGCACAGTGAGGGGAAGTCCGTCCGCAGCAACGTTGTTGGTGGCAGCGCCAAACATGAAAACAACCAGAGGCCCCAGACTGCAGAATGCCCAACAGCGGCGGACACGAAAGAGCCAGGTCTGGGCGCACTAACGGTGTATGTGGTGAACAGGCAGCACCTCAGTCTGTACAAGTCAGACACGTGCATGTTTGCACACCCAAAATGGCAGCGATATAACAGGCGAGACAAGGTCCTGGAGGAAACACCTCCATCTACTGACCGCAGTTGCCTCTGGGGATGGGCGTGGCCTTGGGGTATCCGGTCCAGGGAGACTCCGGCTTCACCCATATGGTGCTTCAAGGTGCACAAGGCGGATGCATTTGGATGTTGCTTACCCACTTGCTCTTTAAAGAAAAGCCATCTTATGTGACATGACACACTAGTATACAGTGTGAAATGAAGGCAGATATCTCTTTCCGCTGATGTGGAGCAAAGAGGCTAGAAACATCTATTAGTGAGTGGAATGGCTTCTGTTTCCAGTGTGGCTACCGTCCTATCTACTTGGCACTAACGGCTTCCGCACGGGAGGAGGGGACAGCCTCCTGGAGCACCCACCGGGCACGGCGCTCAGTGGCAAGCCCCGTGCCAGCACTGGCTCACCTGTTCTTCACCAGAACCTTCGAGGCCCCAGGCTCTTAGGCTCTAGAGTTGAGGAAGTGTCCCCACGCTCGTTAGTGACAAAGCCTGGGCTGAAACCCAGGTGTGCCAGCACACACATCACAAGCTGCGGTGGTTAATGTTGTTGTCAATGGGACGGGACTACAGGATGCCCGGATAGCTGGGAAAATAGTATTTCTGGGTGTGTCTGTGCAGGTGTTCCCAAAAGAGATTAGCATTTGCATTGGTGGACTGAGTAAAGAAGATTGTCCCCATAGATGCGGGTGGGTCTCATCCAGGCCGGTGAGTCCTGAGGAGAACAAAAAGGTGGAGGAAGGGTGAATTTGCTTTCTGCTTGAGCTGGGACATCCGTGGATTCCTGCCCTCCGACGTCAGTGCTCCTGCTGCTCAGGCCTTCAAACTGAAGCATATCATTGGCTTTCCTGCTTTTCCAGCCTGCAGATGTCAGATTATGGCATTCCTCGGCCTCTGTAGTCAATGTGAACTAATTCTGATATCAATCACTCACTCTCTCTTTCTCTCAACATAGATCTCTTATTGGCTCTTTTTCTCTAGTGAACTCTAAGACACAGTCTTTCCAAAAACTACAACCTTCATCGTATTAAATTATGCACACATATGTCCACGGATATTTATCTATAGTCTATCCTCTATCTCTATAAACATAGATAGTTGTGTTTTTAC